>NC_072800.1:80134621-80437651 GCF_028583425.1 Eublepharis macularius
ACTGTATAGAGAGAAGGCTGATTTAAGGAAGGCGCTCAGACTTGAACATGTATCTATCAGTTGCCTTGGATAGCCCAGACCTCGGCAGCTGATACATTTGGACTGTAGAACATGCCACAGAAAAGAGGGGTACTGACAGCTGTGAATTATCATGATATGCTGGGAAGAATTAATTATCATGATAAGTATGGGGGGGACCATCTCATTCCCCCCTCCCTGACTATTCTTTCCCTTCCGTTGCAGCACCCATCAGCTCTTCCTTTTTCCTGCTTCCGTCTCTCCTTCCCACCCACCAGCCAGACTACTTTTATTAGTCCTCCGTCGTCAGCTTTCCCTCCTTCACTCCCCCAGCAGAAAGTGCCTAGGAAAACCCTGGCCAAGTTGCACTGAACTGGGCCCAGTGGCCCAGTGGGGAACGTGCAAGGACTTGGAGCAGGGGTACTTCACTTTCCCCCGTATCCCCTCCCCACACTATTTCTTCTTTTCCTTCTCCTAGCAGCTCCCATATCCTCACCGTTCCCTTATTCCTTCTCTCCCTCCCACTCATCAACCAACCTACCTTTTATCTGCCCCCCCCTTCAGCTTTATTTACTTCATTTATATCCTGCCTTCTCCACAAAGGGGGCCTAAAGCAGCTTACATCATTCTCCTCTCCGCCATGTTATTCTCACAACTACCCTGTAAGGCAGGTTAGGCTGGGAGTATGTGACTAGCCCAAGGTCACCAAGTAACCTTCCAAGGAAGAGTGGGGACTGGGGAATCAAACCTGGGTCTCCCAGATTCTAGTCTGAAACTCTACCACACTGGCTTTTGTGCGATGGCTGCTGTTGAATAGTAGAGAACAGATGGGCCTGCCGGTGGTTGCTATGGGGTTGGCCCCGATAAGTCCTCCACTGAAGGCTAAAACAGGCCTGGAAAGGGCCCTCCTCCCCTTTTACTGACAGAAACCAAGGCTTGAAGACAGGCAGAAATGTTGTGGTTGCCTAGTAATGGACAGAAACAAAGAGCATCCATTTCTTAAAGCTGCAAGTTCTCCTTTTTATCATTTTTGGGTGTTTAAATGCACACACAAACTCTCTCTCTCTCTCTCTCTGTGAGGTAGAGTTGCCAGCTCCAAGTTGGGAAATTCCTGGAGATCTCTCTCTCTCTCTCTCTGTGAGGTAGAGTTGCCAGCTCCAAGTTGAGAAATTCCTGGAGATCTGGGGGGTGAAACCTGGAGAAAGTGGGGTTTGGGGAGGGAAAGGACCTTGGCATGACATAATTCTATAGAGTCCACCCCCAAAAGTAGCCATTTTCTCCAGGTGAACTGATCTCTGTGGCCTGGAGACCAGTTGTAATTCCAGGAGATCTCCAGCCACTACCTGGAGGCTGGCAACCCTACTGGTTTTTCCCAGATTTTTCTGCAAACCTCGGGCTTTTCTCAGGTTTGTATAACTTGCCTGTCCATGTCCCCATCTCAGAAACTAAGAATACATAAACAGAGCCATATTGAGAATTAGATATATTGATGGTCTAGTGATGCCAATTCAGAAATACGACATTTTTTTTCTTTTGTGGCTCATGAAATGGAATGGGACTATGTGCAGGTCGGCATGTTACACGTTGGGACTGAACCCTAAAAAATGGTGTGTCATCATTGCTTGGATTGAGGTGTCCAGTTTCCTGAGGCTCAAACCTTGAGAGAGTAGAGCTTGAGAGCCAGAGCCTAGGGATGGCACATGGTAGCAGCCGGTGGAAGTAGAAGATGTTACCCAGCAGGATACGGGGCTATGACTAGTCAGTCAAGGGATCAGCCCAATGGACATGGAGAAAGTGGCAATAGCAAAGATTCTCAAGCCATGCAGAAGACAACCTTTCTCTTGGTTGTGGTCCTTTACCCTGAGGTTTTGGTCCTTCCCTACAGACCCCAAGAATGCGGAGAAAACCATGAAACCATGCCATACCTTGCAATTCCATTTGGTACATTGTTGACTCTTACAATGATACAACAAAATGAAGTAACTAGAACTTGATGAAATTGTTAAAAGGTAGTAGTACTTTACAGACAACATATTCAATGTACTGAGTGGTATAGTGGTTGTGTGAGCAAAACTTGTGTCTTAATTTTTTTTAACATAATGTTCTAGCCTTTGTGCTCATGGTTAAAGCTAGAGAAGATGATGGCATTTTGTTGGGTCAATGTTAAGTCAATAGCTTCAAACCAGAGGAATAGGAAACTTTAGAGGATAGCGGTCAGCAATCATTTACAATTAAAGAGCCAAGCTGCGTCAAAATCCAGAGCGAGAGCTCAACAAAGAGCCAGCATAAGAAAGTCTGTTTGCATAAATGAAACTGTACAACTTAACATTACTGATACTTGACATCTTGATTAATAATAACCCATAATGTTTCTATGGCCCAAACATTGTTTGTTGCAAGTCCTTCATTAGCAAATGGCACACAGGAGGCCTCACAATAAGTAGTAAAGATACAGGAGAGCACTCTGTGATTATTTTAACGTAGATCTTTTATTTTAGATTATATTAACGTAAATCTACGCATGGTTCACACTTGGGATACATCTCTATAATTTCTCTTTTTCAAAAGCATCTGTAAGAAGCTATTTAGCCCCATAAAAATAATTCCCATAATGGTTAGTTTAGGATCCCACTGACCCCTCCAATATACCTTAACTTAAATATTTAATTTTCTATTTAAAGAACCATGTTGGGTTCCATGCTGAGCCATCTTTGGCTCTACGGCCATTAGGGGTGCCAGACCCCTGGTGGGGGCGGGGGATCCCCCGCCCCCACTTACCTGGCCAGCGGGGGGGCGTGCACCCTCTGTGTGCGCTCCCCTGCGGAGCTGCATGCGCTGCAGATCGGGCCTGTTTTGGCATGGATCGGGCCCATTTTGGGGTGCTGCTGTGTGCAGGAGCGCTCCTGTGCACTGCAGCACCTCGAAACGGGCCCAATCCATGGGCGTGTTTTGGGCCGCTGTGGAGTGCAGGAGCATTCCTGCGCTCCACAGCAGCCCCCAACGCGTGCCCCCGCAGAGCGTGGGCACGCTGGGGGCGCGCGCTGTGGGATGACGTCACTTCCCGGAAGTGCTGTCATTCCGCTTTGTGGGAGCGCAATCACAACCAAGGTAAGAGCCAGCCCCCAATCCCCCGGTGGGAGATTGAGGGGGCCTGGCAACCCTAATGGCCATAGGTTGCAGACCTCTGTGTTAAATACTCAAAAATGATCTTCACGTAAAGAGCAGGCTAGCAAGAGAGGAAAATTCAACAGAATGCATGCCAAATGTTACACAAAGGAAAGAGAAACCTATGAGGTTTTGCCTGGTAAGTGAGAAGGATCTGGAATCTCCTCGTGAACGGCCACTTTCCCTCCCACTGTGCTAACCGGCCAGTAACTGAGGACTTCTTATGCACAGAGCCGCCTGTTCTTTCTGGGCCAAGGCTTTGTTTTCTTAAGAACTTTGAAGGCAGCAGTTCCACAAGTGAATTTTCTGATGGGAGAGACTATACCTGCTTCATGTCATCTTGCTTCAAAGATCTTAAAGTGAAAAAACCATGCCCCAGTTGAGGCACAGCTTCTTATTGGTGTATGGTTCCTTGCCTTGAGTTCTAAGTTCCTTTCTCTAAAGCAGACAGAAGTTCCACAGGCAGTGTATTTCTCACATTACAATGCACAAAAAGATCCATCTGCTGACCATCTTTCTGTCACATAGATATTTGAGGCGTGGGAGTTCTGTACGGAACAGGCTCTAGCAAATCTCTTTGGAAAAAAATGGGTAAACAAAGGGCAAAATCTCTAAAAACAGAATGATTTAGGTTGGATTTTCATTTCTAGCATTTTGCCTTCCCAAAGAAAAACAATTTATATAGCCAGCAAATAGAAGATTACAAACACAGTGTGATATATTTGTCTGTTTCTTTAAGAGCAGACTGCAATGCCCGGTCACATCCTCTCACTTGTAGGTTCAGGGGCCATACTTTAAGTCCCAAGAAAACTGTCCTCCTCACACTAAGAAATTAGGCAGCTGGCCAATGGCTTTACGGCATGAAGACTTCACAACAGACTACATTATTTTGCTTATTTGCAAAATGTTCAACTGGGCAGAAAAGCAAAGGCACAGAGAAAGAGAGAAATTCAGAAGGAGAACAGAAATGAGGTGTTAAGGTTCCCTTCCTAAAGCATCTATCACACTGCCAGTGAATTGAATCCAATTTAACTGTCAAAAGCCTTCATATTTGCTCTTACTTTCTATGATTCTACAACAAAACTCCCCAGGCAACACTATATGTTAAGCCAAACCAGACTCTGGCAAATAACTATTTGTCAACAGCAAGATCATGTGGGCTGCTTTTTTATCACCAGGTATTTAAAATTTGTCCTTTGTTATTGGCTACAATCTGCAGTTGCTTCTCACAGAGTTGTTTCAGGTGGTTGCCGTGTTGGTCTGTAGTAGAATAGCTTGGAAATCTAGTTGGTCTTTAAGGTGCTACTGGGCCTGGATCTTGCTCTCCCAGATTAGTTTGCTTCTCACAGAGGAGCAAAGGGAGAATAAGAATAAAGGAATGGGCCCATGCTATGGAAGGCAAGCTGAAAGGAGTCTCTTTCTCTGCCCCTTCATGAGTAGTTATTTAATACTACATAACCAATGGTCCAGATCTTCTGCAGGGTTTGTGCTAAAGCTTCTTTTATTGAAAAAAAGTTTCTCATTATAGTCTCTCTCTAGGTATGATGATTATATTCAGCAAATACCATTCAGTCCCCAAATCCTACTTTTATATACTTTACAGGAGAAACTCCATTGAAAACCTCCATCCCTCATTGCATCAGTGTTTGCTGCTATATCTTTTTGCCTCTGAGAAATTTCATTTTCATGTGACTTTGGAGGGATAAGATCTCATTCAGCTAACTCGTTTAGCTTAATGTATTTTTAATATTCCCTCTCCAAGGGAACAAAGCTGTCTCTGATGTTTCTTGTGTGTCTAACAAACAGAGTTTAGGTAATCTATTACGCCAATAAGCATTTTTAAATTAAGTGGCAGTTTTTTTACCCTGCCTGAGGTAAAACTCAGCAAGGCAAATGTGTTTAGGAACCAGTCTACTAGATGTGTTTCTTTGAAAAGTAAATAGTTTTTCTAATTGGATTAGATCATATTCAAGGCAGAAAATAGAGATCTCCTGTCAGGATGGCAACCATTAACATAGAAGCTAAAGTGTGATGGAATTGTCTGCTCCCACAGAGATTTGCTCTACTTCAAAACCAGAAGCCTGTTTTTTTGAGCATCCATGCAACATCCTCTAACTGTTTACTTTCTAGGTTTCCCCCCAGCTTTTCTCTGATCTTTCTCAAACCTGCTTTATTACTACAATCTTTAAAGATCGTAGTCCGAGTGAGTTTATATGCTGTGTAGATGTGAAGGTGCACATTTTAAAAAGTACTGCCCATATAAGTGCCATTTTTCCTGTGCCCCCACCTAGAATTATCTTGCGGGGTTCCACAGCAGGGCACTATCTTATCCCCCATATTATTCAACCTCTATGCAAAGCCTTTAGGAGAACTCATTTGTAGCTACAGAATTTGATACTATCAATGTGTGAGTGACATCCAGCTCTATATCTAGCTATCCAAATCACCGCAGGATGCAATGAAGACCCTGAGTTGCTGCCTAACAGGTGTGGTGAAATGGCTGAAAGTGAACAAATTGAAACTGAACCTAGACAAGACAGAAGGCAGAGATCTTGAAGGACATTGTGCTCTCCCCTTTTGATGGAGTTTGTCTGATGGTTGCAGACTCAGTAAAGAGCCTAACTGTTATACTGGATCCAGGCCTGCAGCTAGAAAAGCAAGTTAAGGAAGTTGCAAAAAATGTTTTCTTAATCTCATTATAGCCTGGAAGATGGCCCCTACCTCGACATGGCTGATCTGGCCACTTGAATCCATGCCATGGTAACATTGAGACTTAACTACTGCAATGAACTGTACATAGGTCTCCCCTCTAAGTTAACTTGGAAGCGGTGCAGAATCCTGCCGCTTGTTTATGATTAGGAGCTAGGAGCAACACAAATATTGTTCCCATTCTGCAGTCCCTCCACTGGCTGCCTATAAGCTACTGGGCTTAATTCCAGGCAGGGCCGGCACGTCCATGGAGGCAGGTCCAGCAGCCACCTTCAGCGCTGAGGCGCTGGAGGGGGCGCTGGGGGCAGGGGTGTGTGCCGCAGAGCAACTGAGCGGGAGGGCTGGGAGAATGTATGTATGCCTCCTCGTCCGCTTGCCACGCCTGGCCCGCAGCTGCTGTGCCCAGGTGGGAGCATGTGCTGGCGGCGACAGCGCGGGGCAGTCTGAGCAGGCAGCTTCCCAGCCCTCCCACTCAGTTGCCCCGTGCTGCCACCGCCAGCACACAGCTGCGGGCCAGGCACGGCAGGTGGTGCGGAGCGGGTCAACTGAGCAGTCCAGGTGCATGTGTGTGCGTTGGGGCAGCAATAGCCCTGAAGCTGCCCTGGCCTCAGGCGCCAGACACCCTGGCACCGGCCCTGATTCCAGGTATTGGCTATCATGGACAAAACTCTTCATAGTCTTGGTCTGGCATATCTATGGGACCTTCTCTCTCCCTATATTCTGCCATGGTACTCATCTGAACAAAGCCTTCTGCATATGCTGCTTTGCACACCGGCAAAAGCAACAGCTGCCCATGCTTGTTCATTCTCTGTGGTGACCCCAACCCTATGGAACAGCCTATCTGAAGAGGTCAGGAAAGATTCAACTCTCCTGGCTTTCAGCAAACAATACAGAGCTGAATTATTCAAGAGGCCTTTTTACTCAGATAGGAGGGCTGTACTGTAGGGAAGTGGTCTCAAAGAGATACATAAGTAAAGGGAGAGGGACTATAGACTTTACTTCTATGTTGCTGTAAGTATGATCTTAATGAATAGTTTATCTGTTGTTTAATATGTCAGTCTTAGAATTGCTTATGTTCTGTTTAGCATTTCTCCAACTCTCTATTAGATTCTTGCTTGTTTTAAAGCTTTGCAGATTTGCATTTATATATCCTATTACATTGTTTATTGAAATGCCTTTGAAATGGACTGTACTGACTCACAGTGTGTAATCTGCTTTGAGCCTCTGTGACAAAGGTGGACTATAAATAAAACAGGGTTAACATACCTGTAACTTATGTTCATCGAGTTCTTCTGTGCTGACACACATGGGACTGCGCAGGCACAGGCCAGCCGCCGGAGAATTTTCTAGAGCTTCCATGGCTCCGAAGGGGCCGTTTGTCGTGCGCCTCAGCGACCGTTTCCCGCCTAAACGGTCACATGCTCCTCCAGCGACCAACGGCCCCTTCCCTCAGTTCTCCTTTGCCGCCGCTTGACCAACACACTTAGCCGTAACACCTTAAAATACATCAAATTCCGTTACAGCCACCACATCTTTGTGCATTGGAATTCACAGCGGGGTAGGAGGGAGGGTTGTGTGTCAGCACAGAAGAACTCGATGAACATAAGTTACAGGTATGTTAACCCTGTTTTCATCTTCGTTCTTCTGTGCCTCCACACATGGGAGTGTACCAAGCTTCACACAATGAGGAAGGTGGGGTGAAGTCCAACACAATTTTATTGAACAAAGAAGAATAACATAACATACACATAGACATATATACAGTCCTACAAGATGTGTAGAAACATATACATACTCAGTATTTACAAAACTATATACAGAAATATATACATATATACATATATATACACTATATTACCCAAAGGTACCCAGCAGGTACGCAAGGAGCCACATCCAAGACTCCCCTAGGAAAAAAGGGAGTGTAGGACAGCCCTGGCCACAGATACATCCTGCTCCGCATTGACATCAATGGCATAATGCCTGACAAAGGTGTCTGCAGAGGACCATGTGGCCGCTTTGCAAATGCTAACTAGGGGCACACCCCTGAGGAGTGCCGAAGAGGATGCTTGGGACCGCGTGGAGTGGGCTCTGACATGAAGCGGGCAAGCCACCCCTGCCAGGGAATAGGCCTTGCTAATGGCCGTCACAATCCACCTAGACAGGGTCTGTGAGGAAGCCCTGTTACCCCTGTCCTTGGCCCCAAAACATACAAACAGGTGAGGACCGGAGCGGAACCCTTTCGTCCTATCCAGGTAATAGGCAATGGCCCTCTTTAAATCTAAGGAATGGAGGGCCTTCTCCCCTCTAGAGGAAGGGTGAGGAAAAAATGCAGGCAGCGAGATATCCTGCGAGAGGTGGAAGGCGGACACCACCTTGGGCAGAAAACCCAAGCTGGGACGCAGGACCACCTTGTTGGGATGAAACACAAGGAAAGGAGGGTCAGACCGCAGCACAGACAGCTCACTGACCCTTCTGGCTGATGTCACAGCCACCAAGAATGCCACCTTGTAAGACAAGACATCCAAGGGGTAGTTAGCCATAGGTTCAAATGGGGGCAACATTAGACATGAAAGCACCAGGGACAGCGACCACTGAGGTACTGGCGCCGACACAGGTGGGTAAAGGTTGAACATGCCCTTAAGGAACTGGCGGGATTGTGGGTGAGAAAACACTGTAACACCCTCAACTCGGGTGTGAGCAGCCGATATCGCTGCCAGGTGGACCTTGAGGGAGGAAACCTTCAAGCCTAAGCCCTGCAAGTGGCACAAGTACTCGAATACAACCCCTAAAGGGCAGCTGGTAGGCACCACTCCTTTAGCAAGTGCCCAAATTTCAAACCTGCGCCACTTAGCCGCATAAGCGCGCCTAGTGGATGGCCGACGGGCGTTCAGGAGGACCCTCTGTACCTCGTCAGTAAAAACTACAGGGGAGGAACGATCCGCCAAGCCATCAGGTGCAGCTTCCTGGGGTCGTGGTGGACTAGGCTCCCGTTTAGGAGAAGGTCTTGCCGAGGGGGCAGACTGACATATGTCTGTTGGGACATTCGCAGGAGCTTTGGGAACCAAACCTGCCGTGGCCAAAAGGGGGCCACCAGGATGCAGTCCGTCCCGTCCTCCTCTATCTTGCACAGGACCCTGGGAATCAAGGGGAACGGAGGAAACATGTAGTGCAAGCCCTGCGTCCACGTAAACTGGAAGGCATCCCCAATAGAGAGGGGTTCGCTCCCTGCCCTGGAACAGAACGTGTGGGCCTTGGTGGTTGCCGCAGTGGCGAACACGTCTATCACTGGATGACCCCACATCTGAAAGATCGGCCCAATGCACTCTACGTTCAGTTCCCACTCGTGGTCCAGCAAAGGGACCCTGCTGAGGGCATCTGCTCGGGCATTGTCTGACCCAGCCACGTGTATAGCACGGAGCGACACGCCATTCCTGATAGCCCACTGCCAAGTGAGCGTGGCTTCCCGGCACAGGGCCATGGATACTGTGCCCCCCTGCTGATTTACATAGTACATTGCTGTTGTGTTGTCCGTCTGCACTAACACCCGGCGATCTTTCAGCAGTGCTGTAAGGGACACAAGTGCGAAACGAATGGCTCTTAGTTCAAGCACATTAATATGGAGGGTCTTTTCCCTCTCAGACCAGACATCTTGCACAGATACATCACCACAGTAAGCCCCCCATCCCAACAGAGAGGCATCAGTGGTGACCGTGACGTCATGATGCTGATACCCAAGGGGAGTCCCTTTAAACAAGTTGTCATCAGACAGCCACCAGTTCAGGGAGGAGAGGATGACCCTCGGGATAGAGAATTTGAGGGACGGAGGGTGCAGCAGAGCATCGTACCTCTGCACAAACCAGTTCTGGAGAGGGCGCATACGCAGCCTAGCAAAAGGCACCACAGAGGTGGCCGCCGCCATATGCCCTAGTAAGCACTGGACAGTGCACACGGACTGGAAGCGGTTCCTTTTAAACATGGACACCAGACCCCTTAGGGACCGAGCCCTCTCCAAGGGGAGCAGAGCCTTACCCTCCACAGAGTCTAATAGTACACCAATGTAGGACACCTTGCAGCTGGGCACCAGTTTGGATTTTTCAAAGTTCACCAGGAGCCCCAGGCGTTGGCAAGTGCTAAGTACTAAGCCAATGTCCTGCACCAGCCTAGACTCTGAATTAGCCACGATGAGCCAGTCATCGAGGTACGGAAAAATGGTACACCCCTCTTCCCTAAGGAAGGAAACCACAGGGGCCACACATTTCGTGAACACTCGTGGGGCAGTGGACAGACCAAAGGGGAGCACCTTATACCGGAAAACCCTTTGCCGGTAAACGAAGCTCAGGTATTTCCTGTGCTCCTCCCGTATTCCCACATGAAAATATGCGTCCTTCAAGTCCAGGACCGCAAACCAATCCCCCTGTTTCAGCAAGGCGATCACAGCCGCCAACGTAACCATCCGGAACTTGGTCACCTTGAGGAAGGCATTAAGGCCCCTCAAATCTAAAATGGGACGTAAGCCCCCATCCTTCTTGGGGACCAGGAAGGACCTAGAGAAGAACCCCCTTACAGAGTCCTCATAGGGCAACTCTTCCACAGCACCCTTGGCCAAGAGCGACACGATCTCCGCATCCAGCTCGGCCATAGCATTATTGACAGCTGTCAGGGGTGAACTGCACCGAGGCAGCTCAACAAACTCCAGCCCGTATCCCATTTCAACAATTGTTAAGACCCATGAGTCAGATGTTAATGACTCCCACTCAGAGAGGAGTGGACTCAGTCTGTCCGAGAAATTTGGGGATACGGCTGGCGTGACCCGTCAGTATTGCCTCCCGGCGCCCTGCTGATCTCTCTGCTGGGCCGGCGGCTGCGACGGGCGAGGCTTGAAGGGCCTACGCCTCCTCTGCTGCTGTGCAGGAGGGTAGGACCGTTGCTGGTAGGCAGGATACTGGTGGAAACCCGGCCGCTGTCGCTGGTACCTGCCCTGGAAGTGGTAAGGGCCGGACCGGGGAGCGTACCGAGGCCTGGAGGTGGGCTTGTCCGCGGGAGCCAGCCCCAAGGACCGCGCCGTCTGCCTGTCTTCTTTTTTCTTTTTTAGAGTCTCGTCGGTAGCCTTAGAAAACAGCGAATCCCCCTCAAAGGGCATGCTCTCCACCCTGGAACGCACCTCCTGGGAAAGGGCAGTCGACCGTAACCAGGAATGGCGCCGGAGGACCACCGCTGAAGCCATCCCTCTAGCCGCAGTGTCGGCAGCGTGGCTCCCAGCATTCATTTGCTGTTTGGACAGTCTGACAGCCTCGGTTTGCAGCAGGGACACCACAGCCTTCTGCTCAGGTGGGAGGTCCCGAGTATAGGACGCCAACTTCTCCCATAGGTAGAGCTGGTACCCCGCCATAATGGTCTGATAGTTTGCAATCCTCAGACCCAGCGAAGCGACTGTGTACTGGCGCCTGCCAAGGGCATCGAGCTTCCTGCCCTCTTTATCGGCTGGCACAGAGGAATGGCCTGACCGCCGGGGGTTGAATTCCTCCGTGACCAAAGAGGAAGGTGGAGGGTGCTTCACCAACGCCTGCCAGGTGCCCTGTTTGATTTTATACAGCTGCTCGATGCGCTTGGACGTTGGAGGCTGGTCACAGGGCACCTTCCACACCCTCTCCACAATTTCCTCTATACCCTCAAGCATAGGGAAGCCAATGGATGCCGGATTGTCACCGTAGATCCGCTTGAGGAGCTTGTCCTTGGTCTGGGGGGCTGCCGAGGAGATGTCCATCTCGAGGGCCTGAGCTATCCTTGCCATCTGGTCGGAATAGATGCGGAGGTCCTCGTATGGCGAACCCGTAGCTGGCACCACATCGTCAGCGGGCGATGGCTCAGACCAGGACTCCGACTGGTAGTCCCCTAGGCTCTCCACTTCTCCCTCATCGGAACCGAGCTGGGATTCCTCAACCTGGACTGGAGGGGGAACCCACGCTGGCCTCGATGTCGAAGGCCTCTATTCCGACGTAGAGAAACCGGCAGGTGCCCCTTCCCAGTGGCAATGGTACGGCGAGGGAAGGTAGGAGGCCTGTCGATGTTGGGACGCAGTGGACCGGGCGGATCGAACACTGTCCCCGGACCGACGCCGCTCACGACCGGCAGCAGGTGAAGATGGCCGGGCAGGAGATGGACGGCTCCGAAGAGGCGACGGGCTCGGTTCCGACCTCGGCGACCGACGGGCAGGCGATGGTCGGCTCCGACGGGACCGCGGGCTCGGCTCCGGCCCAGACGAGAACTCTGCCTGCACAGTCTCAAAGGCCATCGGATCCGGCACCGGTACGGAGACCTCCTCTGGTTCAGGAGAGCCCAGATGAGGGGAAGGCGTATGAGGAAGCATGATGACTTCCTCTGGAGGAGCAGGACGCGGCGACCGATGATGCTTGGTCTTCTTCTTCTTCTTGGCCGGTTCCGAAGAGGACCTTGGAACCGATGCGCTCCTCGCCTTCGAAGGGGACCTCTGCTTTGACCTCTTCACCTTGATCGGGATCGAACCAGTCGTCGGTTCCGACCGGGGACTCGGTACCAGGATCCTCGGTTCCGAAGCCGGTCTCGGATCCGACCTGGTGGATGACGCGCTCCGGGGCGGCTGCGCCGAACCCCGCACTGGAGAGGCCGCTCTCGACGCCGAGACACTCGGGGGACGCGGTTTTGACCCCGACCTCGCGGAAGCCACTGAGCCAGCTCTCGATTGCCGTCCGGCAGAGGGGCTAGGGCCGGCCTTGGGCGGAGGTAACGGAGTGCCCTCAGACATGACCGTCTGCCACAGTGAGGAGTTCAGTCGGGCCTTGCGATCCTGCCGGGCCTTGTTGGTGAAACCCTGGCAGATCCTACAGGCCGACACATTGTGGGTCTCCCCCAAACAAAAGAGGCACAGCTCATGGCCATCAGTTTTGGCCATTTTAGTGTGGCACTGAAGGCAGTGCTTAAAGAGAGCCGTGGAGGCCATCTTAAGGGGCACGCGAGAGAAAGGTCAAAACAGTCCGAGTCGTATTACCGAGTCCACGTCAAAGTCCAAAGCGAGATCCGAAGAATAGTCGAGGTCAGAAGTCCGAAGTCAAAAAGCCAAAGATCAATCAGTCAGAAGAAAGGCACGAAGCACAAAGCACGAAGCACAAGCACAGAGCACGAAGCTCAACGTTCTCTCCAAGCGGCGGCAAGAAGAGAACTGAGGGAAGGGGCCGTTGGTCGCTGGAGGAACATGTGACCGTTTAGGCGGGAAACGGTCGCTGAGGCGCGCGACAAACGGCCCCTTCGGAGCCATGGAAGCTCTAGAAAATTCTCCGGCGGCTGGCCTGCGCCTGCGCAGTCCCATGTGTGGAGGCACAGAAGAACGAAGATGAATATAAATAAATCAATAAATTACCAGCTTCCCACTGGTAGTAGTACCTCTTCCTTTTCTGCTCTCCTGCTCCATTGTCCGCCTGCAACTGAAGTGCTGTTGGGAAAAAAGTGTATCAAAAATGTGGTTGCCTGGGAATGTCATGCCACCACACTGACATCACTTGGGAATCCTACAGCACTCCCCAATGTCATCATGACGGCACTTCCAGGACTTTCACAGAAATGACATCAGCATGCCCAAAAACTCCCATGTGTGCTGGCTGCGGCCTGGCAACTCTATCCCCAATCCACAGTCACTACGAACACATACCCAGCACCCCTGGAGGACTATTTTCAGGCATTTAAAAAACAACAACTAGTTATTGCTATATCACTATAGTTTCAGTAGTGTAGGGAGGAAAATGGCAGCTGAAAGGGGCTTTTAACCTTGGCTTCTAAGTAGGGGTTTTATCTTATCACCTTTTTAATGGCTTGTTTCTGCTTTATGGATAGTTTTTATGCTGCTTATATTGAATGGCTCATTTTTAACATTGTGCTGATTTTAATTGTAAGCTGCTTCAAGCAGGACTGTGAAAAAGTGGCACAGAAATAAATAAATAAATAAAACTATTTACTTCATTTACTTCATTTATACTCTTCCTTTCTCCCCAATGGGGGCCCAAAACAGCCTACACTATTCTCCTCTCTTCCATTTTATCCTCATAACAACTCTATGAAATAGGTTAGGTTGAAAGTATGTGACTGGCCCATGGTCACCCAGCAAGCTTCCTTGGCAGAGTGGAGATTCGAACCGGGATCTCTAAAATCCAAGTCTCACACAGTAGCCCCTACAGCACATTTACACGTCTGCATCTACATATAATTTGCTTGAACACAACATTTTCTTCAGAGGAACTGATCTCTATAGTCTGGAGTTCAGTTTAATTCTGAGAGAATTCTGACTCCAACCAGATCCCCTAAGCATCTGTAGGAACCCTGTGGATGAAGCCCAATAGGCACGTGTTTACAAGATCCCAGCACTAGAGAGCTAGAGTAGTGCAGCAGTTAGAGCAGCATGGATAAAATGTTTTGGCCCAAAGGCCACGTTTATGTGCAGAAATTGTATGATAGACTGATAACTACCAAGGGCCCTGCCCCCAAAGAGTCTCTCTGAGCTTTCACAAGGCGAGGCCTAATTATTTCACTCCACATATTTCTTCATTTACACGTACCGCACAGCTCACAAATATCACATCTTATTTCTTATTCTTTCACTTCTGAGGCACCTCTCTGTCTCTGTCTCTCTCACATACAGCTCCTTTTGTGCCTGTTAGGGGAAAATGGAGAAAAGAATAAGCATGAATTATATTGTCTTGAGCTACCTGGAGAAGTTCAGGATAAAAAAAGGACTGATATGTAGTGAATCCATCCATAGACTAGGATAGGCTCATAGACTAATGGTCTGTCAATATAAGTCAGCGTATTCACATATGTCCAATTTTATACTATTTGTTTGCCCTCTCATAGTGGGAAAAGTCCAGTCTGCTTGAAAAAGGTGTCGTAAAAATAACGCACTTGAGGAAAACTGCAACATGATTCTACCAACTGGCGTCCCTTAAATATGCAATGTGTTAACATCAAAAAATGGATATCTCAATCTGAATAAAATAAAGTGCCTTGGCACTTGGCCATTGCAAACACAACCATGGCTCACTAATTTGTTAAAAGTGTGTCAACAACATGCGGATTTTTATGGCAATGAAGCATTGCTAGAATAAACATAAAAGGTCAGTGACACCACAGATCTTCCTTATAGTCCGCTGAGCGTTTTGCACATAGTCCGTACTTCTTTAGAACGTTTGCAAAGCATTACAGAAATGTTTATAAGTATTATGGGCATTCAAAATGCAACGTTTTGTGTATGGCAAACATGTGATACTTCCTGCAAACAGCAATGAGTTATAGCACCAAAGAGCTACATGTCAGAACTCTGCATATAAAATTATGAACTTTCTGTAGAAACTGGTTGAACTTCCACCCTGGGTGGGTGCTGGATGGACTAATACTAGGGAGATGAAATATAGTGTTTTGCATGTAAATAATTTTTTGTATTATATTTCTGCTGGTTAATGTGGGGTTTTTAATATTTGATACTGTGAGTTTAAATGCAGGGATCTGAGGTGAGAAGGGGGGGGCTGGATGGGTGAGTGGAGTGTGATATGATTGGAGTGAACTGCAGTTTTTAGTCAGAGTGTTGACTTGAGGGGAAAGTATTCCTTGTCAAGTTCAATGAATCTGTGTGGAGTTCTGAGAAATTCTGTCTAAGTCAGGCAAACTGTGTGTGAACCTGGGTCAGTCCATGTGTTTCTCAGAGAGAGGTTATTCTATTTAGGTGAGGCAAGTTGTGTGAAAAGGCCTGAGGAAATTTCTGTCTGTGTGGATGAGAAGAGTGTTGAGTCTGTTAGTGAAGATCTGTGTGAAAAATTAGTCTGTGGCTGGTAGGGTTGCCAAGTCTGGATAGGGAAATTCCTGGAGATTTTGGGGATAGAGTCTGGGGAAGGCGGGGTTTGGGGAAAGAAGTGACCTCTTCTGCTTATAATGCCATAGAGTCCACCTTCCAAGGCAGCCATTCTCTCTAGGGGAACTGATCTTTGTCACCTGGAGATCAGTGGTAATTCCGGAAGATCTCCAGCCACCACCTGGAGATTGACAAACCTAGTGGCTGGGCTTGAGAATATATAACTATTTTTGAAACCACCAAGCTTATGAACTATTCTGAAACCAATACGCTTACCAAAACTCTACAACCATCACGTTTATGTACGTATAAAAAGTCTACTTTTGGTTAAACAAAAAACGATCGATTTTTTACCTCACAACCACCCTCACATGCTGACTGTTTTGTCATACTACCATCTATAACAAGCTTTCCTATAATACCAGTTAAACAGAAGGACAGCAAAAATATTTTGGGAAGCTGCAATATATAGGTCACACAAACAGGCAGAACACCATAGGTGGGGTTATCAGTGGGGTTCAAACCCCAGAGGGAATGTGTTCTTGAGGTATAAGCCTGGGTAGAGAACATCTGAAACTTTGCGTGAATGGAAATAAAAGGAGTGCTGGTTCTGACCAGGGACTTCTTGAGGTAAAAGTTTAAAGTAAAGTAAGGAGGAGCTGAATTAAAGTTCCAAAGCAGGTTTTAAAAAGAGAAAACCATTACATGAAGGTTGTGATCTGCATCTGGCCCTGAAGCTTACTGGACAGCCTTGAGCCAGCCAATATTGTTTAGCTTTGCCTACTTTACAGGGCCCCTGATCTGAATAACCCAGGCAAGTCCAATCTCATCTGATCTCAGAAGCTAAGCAAGGTTGGCCTTGGTTAGTAATTGGATAGGAGACCACCAAAGAAGAGCAGGGTTGCAGAGCCAGGCAATAGCAAACTACTTCTGTAGTCTCTTGCATTGAAAACCCCTGCAGGGGCCACCATAAGTTAGCTATGACTTGACAGCACTTTCTACCACCACCATCTTACACGGTTGTGTTGGTATTGTTGTGAGAATAACGGAAGGATAAAGCATGTACCTTGGAGGAAGTTGAGTAAAAATGTGATAACAGACACAGTTGCACACCATATTGAGGTGAGGGTGAGGATGGCATGCAAATTTACAAGTTTTACCACTTTCACATATGCATCACTTTGTGAATTTGTCACATTTTATTCTGGTTATTTAAAAATAAAAATTTCTTGGGAAGCAGGAGTGTGAATAGGGGAGGGGGGATCTGTTGCCAGACCTACTTCCTGTTGTTTGTCTTCTTAATCCTGCCCTTCCTTCTTTAATCTTGCCTGCTTTACACCACCTACCTTTGACCATGCTCCTATGGGCAGCCAAGGTACTTCCCAATTTTTGCTCCCATGAACAACTTTGCATCGCAACCAGTCAGGCACCTGACCTGAATGCCACCAATTCTACAGAATTGTCTTGGAGGTCCCTGGTTTAAATGTTACTAGGCAGCCTTAGATAACTTTCCCCCAATATAGAGTAACTGGTCATATTTTGAAGATGGTAGAGACCCAGTGTGGTTAGAGTGTTGGACTAGGATCTGGGAGACCCAGGTTCAAATCCCACTCTGCCACAAGAGCTCACTTGATGATCTTGGGCCAGTCACAGCCTAACCAACATCACAGGATTGTTGCAAGGATAAAATGGAGGAGAGTTTAATGATGTACGCTACTTTGGGTTCCCGTTGGGGAGAAAAGTGAGGTAGATTGATCAGAGATGATGCAAGGATATTAGATCAGGTGGAGTGTTCAATTAGAACTTCTCACTGCCCAGCAATATTTTTGCATATTTCAGCATAAAAACTTCTAAGCAAGAACAGTCTCTCTGAGGAGAAAGAATCTAGGATTTCAGCAGCAATATGTTTAATGCCCACCACTATTAACTCACCCCAAGGCTATTCCTGGGGAGAGGTTTAGGGAGACGCAGGAATCTGCCCTAGGGCTAGAAATGATTGATTGTTCTGGTGGATGGGCCAAAACAGGCAATTAATCAGAAACACAGCCACCTTCCTCCTCTTTTTCTGTCCGTTCTTAAGGTATTCTATATCAGAGGGTATTACTAACTAGCAACAGTGCCTGTTGTGTGAAAAAATACAATGGGCTTTAGAAAACTGATTTGGTGGGCCCCCTCCCAGCATCAAGCAGGCGCTTCACAGCAGCCTGGAGTCCAGAGTGGGAGGGTGCTGAGGGGAGGCGTGTAGAGGAGTGCTTAGGCTGTTGATTCGGTGGGCCCCCTCCCAGTGGCAAGCAGGCGTTTCACAGTGGCCTTGAGGCCAGATACATCAGCAACGTGCCCGTGCGAGGGTAAAAGGTGAGTCGTTGCCAATACAGCTTGCCTTTTATATAGTAGAATGCTATATGGCAAAACAGAGTTGGAGACATATTTATTTATTTAGATATTTGTACCCTGGGGACCCCAAACGGCTTACAATGTCATTCACCCCACCTCTGTTTCATCTTTACAACAACAACCCTGTGAGGCAGGTTAAGCTGAGAGACAGTGAGAGAACCAAGACAAGCCAGCAAGCTTCCATGATGGGGTAGGGATTTGAACCTCGATCTCCCAGTTCCTAGTAAAACAACTACAACCACTCTGGCTGTTCTGAAGAATGACACAGAAAGGAGACATGTCGGAGGAGGCAATATCAGGACACTCCATATCAGAAAGGATATAGAAGCATAAAAAAGGATAAAGAAAAAAGGCAACAAAAATTATCATAGGATTGAATCACCTTCCCTGCAAAGGAGAACAAAAGTATTTCAGCAGAGCTTTTTAGTGGTTTATTTGAAGACATGTAAAGGGAGCATGTATGATTTACAAAATTGTGCATTTGTTTAAAGTGAACAGAAAGAATTAATTTCTCTCTCTCTTTAGAATTCGGAGTCACCCTTTGAAACCGATTAGTAATAGAGAAAAATAGAGAGTAACAGAGACACCAAAGAATATACTTCATACAATGCGTAATTAACTTGTCAAAATAACCAGGATTTTTGTGGTGTTTAAAGACTAACAAATACACTGCGGTGTGAGCCAACTGGCAGAGAGATTTATAACCAAAGCTACAAACAGCAGAAGGGCAGGAAAAGTTATTGCAAGGGGTGGTAGGGTGGTTAGAAGATGCAGTTTCCCAGGACATGGTGAGTGAAAGTGTAATACACAGCAAACTGGAAAAAAAAGATCCAGTCAAAAGACTAAAGAGTGCAGTCAAAAGTGAACCACTTCCAACTTCTGAGGAACTGGCAAAGCAGAATGAACTTGAATAGTGCACACAAATCTTTAAGAAGGAACAAATGCATTTTGTAAAATGGGACTGTAAAGACACCTTAAAAACATTTATTCCAGTATAAACTTCTGAGAGCCGAGCTACAAGCGACGCCTGACACAGGTTGGACACTTGTCAGCTTCCCTCAAGTTTTGATGGGAAATGTAGGCATCCTGTAGGCATCCCTTGCCTAAAGTTGTCTTCTCTCACTGTGTGTTTTATCCTCCCTTTCCCCCACTGTTCTGTGTGCATGTTATCCCCACATCTTCTCTGTGCATGTTACCCCCCCTTGGGTTTCTTCTCTGTGTGTTTATATTCTCCACCCCCATCCTCTTGTATTTAGGTATGCTTGGCTTCACCTCCTACAGCACTCACCATCCTGACTCCAAATTTCAATGGCTCAAAATAGTTGTGGGTGCCTGGCTTAGGACCCTAGTATGCCTTAATTGGGCATGTGAACCATTCCAAATTCACTCTTTCTCCTCAAATACTTCCATTTAACGCCTGATGTTTTCTACGGAAACTGCAATGCAAGCGAGAAAGAGAAGCAGCATAAAAACACACCCATGCAAACAAGCAAATATCTGAAATCTTGCATATTTTCCCCTGCTTTGCAGTGCAGATTTATCTCCATGATCAATTAGGTCTTTAATGATAGATGCTTCCTTCATGAGTTTTCAGACTGGTGAATGTGACATGTGACTTGGATCTTGGATGTGTTCCGGCTTCTGGTCTTTAATGAGTGCCCAAAGGTGAAATTTCACACACAGCACAAAGCACCTCGCTGTGGCATCGGGAGCAATTATAATCTTTGCTGAGCTGAGCCGGATGGCCTGACAATCAGCCTACACGCATAGCAAAAAAAAAATGAGCTCCACACCAGTCGATTACACAGCTCTGAAGGAAGGAAGGGAAAGCAGTGTATACATGCCCAGATGCTATATATACATCTCTATTCTATTATTATTTATTTTCAATCGGGCACTGAGTGCAAATTCCAGCAAGAAATTAAAATGCTCTGCACATATTTGGGAGTGATTCCCATAAATCAAAGTGGAACTAACTTCCACGGAAACATCTATATGCTTTGGGCTGCATGCCAAAGTAACAAAGGAAAGTGTTGGTCCAATATATGGACTTTCTTGAAGAGCTGGGAAGAGAACGCTCCTGACTGTCATGAGGCAAGGAAGAATAAACTCAACTTTTTGGCCCCTATAAAATTACACAAACACCCAACATAGCAAAGAACAGTGAAATAAATGTACAAGTTAATCACACTTGTATTACACTCATTAATCACACAAAGATAGTTTCGGGTAGATAGCCATTTTGGTCTGCAGTAGGATAGTAGGATGTGAGTCCAGTATCATCTTAGACCAACAACATTTTCATAGTATGTTTTTGAGAGTCAAAGTATCTGAAGAAGGGAGCTTTGACTCTCTAACGCATATATTTTGAAAAGTTTTTTGGACTTTTAAGGTGCTGCTGGACTCAAATCCTGTCATTAATCACATGGATCCATCACATTGATACTGTCTTCCAAGTTGCTCAGGGCAGGGGTTATCTTATTTGAATCTCACAACAACCCTGCCAGGTAGGCTAGGTGGAGAAAATCATCCGGGCCACCTAGGAAACTTTTATGGCTGGACCGGGGTTTCAGACCCACCCTTCCTGATCCGGACTTAAAAAAATTATTTGATAATGCTATATCTCAGTAGGATTTCAGTCCAGCTGCACCGCAGAAACAACAAGATTTTCAGGGTATAAGCTTTCTAAAGTATCTGAAGAAGGGAGCTTTGACTCTTGAAAACTTATACCCTGAAATTCTTGTTGGGCTCTGAAGTGCCACTGGACTCGAATCCTGCCATTAAACACATAGATCCACTACATTGGTCCCGTCTGTCTTCCAAGTTGCTCAGGGTTGTCTTATATGAGTCTCACAACAACCCTGTGAGGTAGACTAGGCGGAGAGAATTGTCAGGGCCACCTGGAAAGTGTTTATGGCTGAACCACGGTTTCAATCCCTGCCTTCCTGGTCTCATTTCCACTTTAAAAATTTATTTGATAAAAGCTGAGCTTCAGTAGGATTTGAGTCCAGGGCCCCCTTAGAGACCAACAAGATTTTTAGAGTGTAAGCTTTCGAGAATCGGATCTCCCTACTCGTGTTTGAAGAAGGCAGCTTTGACTGTCGAAAACTTACACCCTGACAATCTTGTTGGTCTCCAAGGGGCCGCCGGACTCAAATCTTGCTGTTCTACCGCAGGCCAACCTGAAGCTGCCCCTCAGCGTGTGGGAAGGCCGCACCTGCCGCCTTTTCCGCCCGTTACGCGCGCGGCCAAAACACACCGGGAGGCCTTCAAGGCCTGGGGATGCGTGGAAAGGGGCCAGCAATTGGAGGGAGCCCTCGAGAAGGAGGGGCGGCGGCGGAGAGGAGGAGCCCGGCGCGGGCTGTACGGCGGCACGCGAGCCGGAGCGGTTGGGCGCCAGTGCAGGCAGGCGTCGAGGGCAGCCGCAGCAGCCGCCGGTCTGCGCGCTGCTTGGAGAGGGGAGTGCCTGCGCTCGGCGCCTGGGCGCGCAGCAGCAGGAGCGGACCCCGCGTGCGCCGCCGCCGCCCCGGGGAGAGGGCTCCCCGCCGCGCCCTCCTTATGTTTCTGCGGTGCGGCCTCGGGAGTCCTCAGAGGAGCCCGCCGCCTCCAGACCGCTGATCGCGCTGCCCCCTCGGCGCTTGGCGGGGATGCCCAACTTCGCGCTTCTTCTGCTCTCCACCTGCTGGACTTTGGAGCTGGTGAGTAATTCTTGGCGCCCGGGAGCCCCGCCTCAGCCCCAGAACCGCTCTCCGTTAGCGCCAACGGGGGACGGTATAGCCTCTGAGCATGGGTGATGTGCCGTCGCTTCCGCCTTATGGCGACCCTATGAATGAATGACCTCCAAAGCCATTGACAGCCTTGCTCCGATCTCGCACACTGGAGGGCATGGCTTCTCTCGTCGAGTCGATCCATCTCATGCCGGGTCTTTCTATTTTCTTGCGGCATTGCGCTTTTCCTAGCATTGTTGTCTTTTCTAGTGACTTTTGTCTTGTGATGTGACCAAAGTTATAATAGCCTCAACCTTGTCATTTTGGCTTCTAGGGAGACTTCAGGCTTAATTTGGTCTGGAATCCCTGAAACTCTCCTCCAGCACCACATTTCAAATGAATGAATTTTCTTCCTGTCGGCTTTCTTCACTGTCCAACTTTCACGTCCATACATAGCAATGGGGAATAGCATAGTATAACTTATTAAAGCCTAAGGATAAGGAAGCTTGAATAAGTTCTAGTTCCTTCATGGGCATGTACAAAGCACAACTTGACCTGTTATCAACCATGCTCCCGCCTGTTCTATTTTAGCATGGTCTGTGCAGGGAATTTCCAAGCCAGTCAGACTCCCAAGTTTTCCTGTTGCGTGAGTGATTCTTCTCATTCCTGTCCTTCATCTGACCCTACTTAGGTTTTGTCCCCTGGATCAGCCTTTTTTTAACCACTAGGTTTTTTATCATTATCCTGCTTAGGAATTTGTAACATTTTGGATGGATTTGTGGAGGGGAGTGAATGGGGGAACTCCCCAAATGATGAGCAAGGCAAGCCTCGTGAAATGCAAGATAATGGGATCTCTGTGAAAAATGTACCAGCAACAGGCATTCTTCTGGGACGCTTCATGACCATTGGAACTGGGAGCTAAAAAGTTGCACCATATGCAAAATGGACTTGTGTATTTGGTATTTTGAAATAAGCACTGTTGTCTGGTTCCATATTCACAGTCACTAACGTTACTTAGAATTTTGCCATCGTTCCTTTAAAGTTTTTTGGGGAGGGGGGGCATGTGGAAATCTCTTTAATTATCCTGATTGTCAGCATGAATATTGGTTAAAATGTTGCAGGGTAGCTAGGGAAAGAGGATCCTGATTTTAATGATAAATTTGTACCCAAGAAACAAGTAGGGATGGTTCGCTCTTGGCTTGGGAGGGGCTGTTGCAAAGATCACATCTTTGACAATAAGGGAAGGAAACGTCTGACATATTTTCATGAGCTGTAGGATTTGTGAGTGACAGATATGAAATATCAAGTGTGATTTCATCCCAGATTCCTTTGGGGTATTCCCCACTTCTTAAACCTCTAGATCACACTGTGATCTGATGGGTTAGGTGAGTCCCAAACAGACAGTGTTTATTAACGGTATGTTACTGTGTAAACAAAATTGATTGCTTCCCAGGGATTTTGATGCTATTCATCCAGACTGACTACCTAGATACGGTATTATATTTATTTATTCATTCATTCATTCATTTATTTATTATTACATTATAGTATTTATTATTATTATTTTAAATATTTATTTGCTTTGGCGTACATCAAGCTCATTTTCCAACTCAAAATCAAGAGGATGAAAGAAGGGTAAAAAAAATGTGGAATTTTCCAACTCTTCTCATGCACATTTATAGCTGGAGTGAAAATTCATTAGCTGATTTTGAATGTGAAATCAAAGTGTGATAATTCTTTTGGATTAGCACAAAAGGTATAATAATTCTTTTGGAGCACATGCACAAAAGGGATGATTTTGTGCATGTGCTCTTGGCAAGAATGCAAGGATGAAGATTACATGGCTGTGTCTATTCTGCACGGTAGGGTTTGTGCACCTTTATCAAGTGAACCAAAACAGAGTTAAAAGTGTTTTAAAATATTTACTGTGATGACCTGCAGTTTTAAGCAAAACTGAGTTGAACTGATATAAATGTATATTGCTTGGAGTAAAATAGAGCTAAAAGCTCAGGTGGGAGTATTGTCTGTCCACACTTAGCATTGAATGTCTGTATTTGTATTAGACAACTTGCACAGAGAGATGCTGTGCATTCTGTAGGAGATCTGTTGTCATGTCTCTCAATGTGTTCTCTAAATCCTAACTCTTATGAGTTCCCCCTGTACCATTTTTCCCCAATAGGAAAATCCCCTCCCAGCTGCTCTAAGCCTACCTAGGTAGGGAAGAAGCGAGGTATGATATGGGAACTTTGTAACATAGGAAAGTTCAGCATTCGAGACACACACCTGGCAGTGCTTCTAGAATGTCCGGAGCTGATGTCATACCTCCTGGAATAGCATCCTTGCCAGCTTTAGATCTGTTTGCAAAGTTGCACCTGAAGTGAAAAAGTCCCAGTGATATATTGACACCCACCAAAGCGAACTGGAACTTAAAAAATAATAATAATGCAGAGATGGAGATCAGAGACAGACATACGATGCCTCTCTGGAATCAGTTGCCCAGAGTAACTGCTTTGCTTCGTGATAAAGCTGATCTAGCTTGTTTGTGAACTTGCTGATGTTACGTATGTTGAATACATTTTAAAGTCCATGCTGGAAGAATACGCTTGCCTATATTGATATCAGTGTAAAATTTCAAGTGTGATGTAAGTATGTCCTCTCCCAACAGTACGCTGATGGCTACTTCTGGTATGTTGTTCACTTATTATTCAGTACATTTTTATCCTATTCTTCCTCCAGGGAGCTCAGTATGGTATATGTCATTATCCTTACAACAACCCTGTGAGGTAGGTTAGGTCGAGAGATAAGTGACTCAGCAAACTTCATGGTTGAATGCAGATCCGAGCTCGTGCACCCACGCTGGTAATATTCTCCTATGTGGCAACAGCAGCCTAAAGGAGCACTTGTGAGACCAGAATGTTAAGCAACAGGAAAAGCTGAATTTTGAGGAGGGAGAGACAGTGGCTCTGTGCAGGTGTCCGGAGAGGACAGTCCTAGCATTATGGGTGGTCAGGGAGAATGCATGGAGTTTAAAGGAGCAGCATACTTTGGGGTGTGAAGGCTGCAGGACAAAAGTTACAGGCGGGACTGTAAAGAGAAGCGATGATAGGATCGAGGCAAGACCGTGGGCAGTTTTGACGGAAAGAAATTTCTGTTGGATGTAGGGTTGCCAATAATCTTGCAGAAAATGTCATGTAGCTTTAACAGGGGCTTAATATGTGGAAATAGGCAGTTGAAGGCTTTCATGGCATGGAGTTAAATACCATCATCTGCTATATAACATCCTATTAAGACTCTGTTAAAGTAACAGGGCTTTTTTTTTTCTCCAGGCGGTGGGCAAGTATTGCTGGATGTGATAAGGGATGGAAAGCCACTGGCAGTGGATGACAAGGAAATGAAACACTAGTTATCCATGGTCAGGGTTCTTGTCCCTTTTTAATTTCCATTTGTAGTGGCTGTGTGGGACCTCGTTCGGGATGGGATCAGGATGCCGAGGAATGTGTTTGAAACTTTTTTCCTGTTACTGTTTTTCTGATGAAATCTTTCCTGAGCTGCTAATTGCTTTGTAGAGAAAAATGGAAGGCACCCCTGAATTTTTTTAGGGTGGGGGGGGAATACGCCTCTGACGGCTGTGGGATGGGGATTTTCACTGGGAAAATTGCTCATGAGTTCAAGGTCCCAGCTGCTCTTAACAGTTCTTGAGATTTGATCATGGATCTCTAACATCTCTAGTTGATTTCTTTAGAAGCATGTTCCCTCTCTTGGGAACGTTTTCACACATGCCACTCCGAAGTGCCTTTGAGCTTCCCTCCTGCTATTAATCTCCTGCGTGAATGTGGATAACGTGGCGCAGAAAGTGATTTTTCAATCAAAGGCATATTCTGGCCAATGCAATGCTTACATTTCTGTTAAGCAGATAGGCAATTTAAGCCTCATGTGTTAGGAAATCCTGAACCTGGGCCATTTCCACACTACTCCTCTTCATCCGGAACGCTGCGCAACGTCACGAAAAAAACACAGACGATAGCATCTTCTCGTGCGAGTTTTGCGCGACCTCGTGCAAAACTCGCGTGAGAAAACGCTATCATCTGTGGTTGTTGTGGGTTTTCCGGGCTGTATTGCCGTGGTCTTGGCATTGTAGTTCCTGACGTTTCGCCAGCAGCTGTAGCTGGCATCTTCAGAGGTGTAGCACCAAAAGACAGAGATCTCTCAGTGTCACTATCTTTTGGTGCTACACCTCTGTCTTTTGGTGCTACACCTCTGAAGATGCCAGCCACAGCTGCTGGCGAAACGTCAGGAACTACAATGCCAAGACCACGGCAATACAGCCCGGAAAACCCACAACAACCATCGTTCTCCGGCCGTGAAAGCCTTCGACAATGCTATCATCTGTGTTTTTTTCGTGACGTTGCGCAGCGTTCCGGATGAAGAGGAGTAGTGTGGAAACGGCCCTGGATAATCCCTAAACATGAAATAGCCTCTACAGATGTCTGGCCATTCCTTTGCAAAACTTTAAGAGGATTGCAAGAACTCCCCATTTTACCTTTTTTCCTCTTCTGTCCTGCACTTCCTCTGAGGCTGCATTCAGACATCTTGTCAAGCTGACATTGCCTGAATGTGCACTAGCCTGGCTGGCCATGCTCATGCTCAGGCACGTGCAACCTTGTTTTCTTCTGGCCATGCTCATTCGCGTGTTTTTCTCCTTCCCCTGCCCCTCACATCTTGCATGGAGCGTGATGAAGGAATCCTGGTTTAACACTCGTTCTGGTTACCTGTGACGCATAAATGCAGGTGCACAGATTAACCAGAGTTCATTCTCCACCCCACCCCCCTCTAGATTTCTAAGCCTGATTAAACTTTATTTTAGAATTCCAGGTTGGGGTGTTTTTTTTTTAGGGGGGAAGTTAACATTTTGTTTATTTATTAAAATATTTAAATCCCGCCCTTCCAGTTCAAGGTGGCTTACAAAATGATTTTTATAATTTCCAAATTAAACCAAGATAAAATCTCTCCCTCCCATCTCTTAAAAGATGCTTGCCCTTCACATCCCTTGGAAGTCCTGGCAAATAAGCAAGACTTGCAGCACATCTTGAATATCTCTAAGGAGGGCGCTCCCCTCACCTCTTCAGGGAGCGCATTACACAGAGCTGGGGCTATGATAGAAAAGGGACAGGTTCTGGTTGATGCCTGACAGGCCACCTTCAGTGCTGGGACAGCCAACAAATGGCTGCCTGAGGATTGTACTGGGCCATATGGAAGGAGACAGAGCCAAGCTCCAAGTGACGCCTGACACAGGTTGGACACTTGTCAGCTTACCTCAAGTTTTGATGGGAAATGTAGGTGTCCTGGTCTTACAGGTTGGCTCTCCATTTAATTAAAGTTTACAGAAACCCACACACACAGCGGAGGGGAAGGGGGGTGCCCAGCAAGAGCCCGACGCCAGCACTCCCCTCCTGACCGCATGTTCTCCCTCCCATAGACAGCTGCTCAGTAAACTTCTGTAAGCTGCAAGACCAGAACGCCTACATTTCACATCAAAACTTGAGGGAAACTGACAAGTGTCCAACCTGTGTCAGGCATCACTTGTAGCTTGGCTCACAGTCTAAAATTAACAATCTGCATGCTTGGATTCATGGATAATCAGAGTTCGTTTTAAAGCAGGATTCCTTCAAGGCATTATGGGTGAAAAGCAAGGCACACACCTGGCAATAAGTTGGGTTCAGGTGTAACGTCAGCTTGATACGAGGTCTGAATGTGTCCTAAGGAACTGTGGGTTGTGTGTATGGTTCTCTTTTCAACAGCCTTGTTGGCTATGTTGCCTGGAGAGACAGCGATTAGTCCAAGGCAGTCCTATGCAGACCTACACTAGTCTAAGCTCTTTGAAATCAGAGACTTTAGGCTGGAGTGACTCTGCCTAGGAGAGAGCTGGGTGGGAATTTAAGGCCAGGTCTTTCTAGTCTAGCACTAGACAACACTGCCTTTCCTCACCACCCACTTATGTTACTTGAAGTGCTCTTCCAGTTATTTTTGCCAAATGTTTAAAAATTCATTTCCTTCTGGTCTTCTCAGTATTTGTCATCTTTGTTATGGAATCCTTTTAAATATTTGAAAACTGCCTGCGAGGCCGTCCTTTATCATCTTTTCTGTACACCACAAGCCCTTTCAGCTTTTCTCAGGCCTTTTAGGCTTTTTTTTTTTTTTACCATGCTTGTCTTTCTCCCATTTGGGGATGTTCGTTACCTGGGCTGTTTTGCTAAGTACCGTAAAAGCTGCATCGCAACCATCTTCTTTCGTAGGAGCTCCCTGAATGCCAGTTACAGCCATGCTGAGTCCTCATTCTGTAGAGGGCAGTGGAGGGTAAACCTTTCACCACAACCACGAAATTTATCTTTCTGGATCTTATAAAGGAAAAAGGAGAATACCGGGCTTTGTTTTGTTTTGCCTTTCCAGGGCTGCCAAAAAGCCTGTGGGTTTGGTAATGGTGGTTTTGATTGGCAAAAATGTGGTGAAAGCTCTAGGGTTGCCGGTCTCCAGGTGGTGGCTGGAGATCCCCTGGAATTCCAACTGATCTCCAGGCCATAGAGTTCAGTTCCCCTGGAGAAAATGGCTGCTTTGGGGGGGGGGGTGGACTCTATGACATAAGACCCAGTTGAGGTCCCTCCCCTTCCCAAACCCCAGGCTCCAGCCCCAAATCTCCAGGAATATCCCAACCTGGAGCTGGCAACTTTAGCTGAAACTCCTTTCCTTCGCACACCTTGATCCAAACCTGGGCACTACTCAACTGTTTCCGTGTTTAAAATGCTGGAAGCCTCATAAGCCTCACAGCATCTTGTCAAGTTATACCCTCTGAATTTCAGGAGTGTGCCACAGATGAAAATATGCTCTTCTTTTCATTGGGCAAAGTCTAGAATAAAGAATGCCATCACACCAAGGCTGGTATCACACCACTTTGCTCTAGCAAGGTTCAGATCCGGTAGCACCTTGGAAGACCATCTGTATTTGCAGGGTATGAGCTTTCGGGAGTCCAGCTCCCTGGAAATCTAGTTGGTCTTTAAGGTGCTACTGGACCTGAATCTTACTCTTCTACTACAGACCAACACAGCTCCCCATCTGAAACCACTCTGCTTGGTGAATCTTGAAGCTTTTCTTGCCTTCCTTCCCCTTCCATCAGAGGAAGGCTCTTTAGGTTGGTTGGATATTCAGAACTTCAGTGGATGGAGTAGTAGGTTAGAAGCTATTTTGCTTGTCAATAGATATATATTCCTTTAAAAAAAGAAGTAAATTGCAAATGCGAACACATTTACTTGGTTATGATAGAGGCATGCTTGCCAAGGAGCATGGACTGACACATCTGGGAATGCACACTTGCGTCTTTGGCACCTAATGTGCGTGAAATGTCCCAAAGCCTTAATTTATGAGTAGCTAAGGGCTGGAAATAGCAGTTTTCCTCTTATTGAAGGAAATGTTCCATGATATCCCAATTGTGGCAAATGGTGTGCTAAGATTTAGGAGAATGGAATTGGATAGGGTGGAATACTTTTGTAATTTCTTACGTTGGTGGTTGGTAGTCCATAGAACAAGATTTAAATAATTTTTGTGCTGTCCTCACAACAGAATGGACTTTCAGCAAAAGACACTGACCAGAATGTTTCTGTTTCTTTTTAACTTTCCACCCTGAAGAAGCGAGGAGCCATCATTCGATGCTGAAACACATGACGTGTATGCAGACAATCTTGGTCCATTCCCTGGCACTTCTCGTTGAAGTATCACAGATAGCAAGGCTGGAAAAGATCTTCTGTCTGAATCCTTGGACAGCCCGAGTATTGATAGTACTGGGTTAGCCAGACTGTATAACCACGACTACCATATAAGACAAATCCTTATTTTAAATATGAAGAAGGGACCGGAGTAGGCAACTATCCCTTGTGTTTCTTTGTGGTTCTGTGGAACAATGGAAGTATCTGTTTAGATATTTATACACTGCTTTCCTTCTCAATGGGGACCCAAAACAGCTTACAACATTCTCTCCATCTCTGTTTCATCATCACAGGGTCCCCTAAGTAGCTTTCATGGTAGAGCGGGTATTCAAATGTTGGGTCTCCCTGCTTGTAGTCTAACACTGCAACCACCACCCCCATGCTGGCTCTCAGCTTTTCTGGGGACGGATGGTAGCTCAATATATTGTCGAAGGCTTTCACAGCCAGAGAACGATGGTTGCTGTGGGTTTTCCGGGCTGTACGGCCGTGGTCTTGGCGTTGTCGTTCCTGACGTTTCGCCAGCAGCAGATCTCTGTCTTTTGGTGCTACACCTCTGAAGATGCCAGCCACAGCTGCTGGTGAAATGTCAGGAACTACAATGCCAAGACCACGGCCGTACAGCCCGGAAAACCCACAACAACTAAGATGGTAGCTCAGTCTTGCAGACAAACCTCTCTCTCCCCCTCCCTGTCTCTGCAAAATGGAGATAACAATTGGAATGCACCTTACAGGGCTGTCGCATATTTACAGCAAAATAACGTGTGAAATGCTGTATGCCGGTAGTGCTGTGTAAGCGCTGAGTGGTGGCGTTAATTTTTTCTGAAGCTTCTGCACCCACTCACTTGTAGGAGGTTTTCACCTATCGACCAGACTAGCAGCTTTTGAAAAGGTTTTATCTTCATTACAAGCACCTCAGTCCTATGGACAGCAGTGGCTGGTAGTGTTCCTCGAAGAGTTAGGGTGACGGGAATGTCATGCTCGTGATCCCACTCAACAGCTTTGTTGTCTTGCCTGGTTCCCAAGTGGTTGAAATGACTGTGCAGATGAATTGTCCCTACCAAGTCTTGTTATACAGAATACCCGCGTGCATAATGGCAGCACAGAATTATAGGTCATCTTGTTGCTGAAGTAGTTTCGTGACTGCAGCGGGTTGGATTCTGTGTGCCTTATTTGCCAGCTCAACAGACTATAGGATCAGGCCTTTTAGTACTTCACAGTCGTTTGTGCAAATTATGGAATGAATAGCTGTTTAATTCATGGATTCAGTGGAGGCATACAAGAGGATCTTTAGCCTGTTTGCCACCCTGTCAGAAACCATTTATTATTAGCCAAACTTGGTAAATGGTGCGTGTCAAAAACTTTTGAATTTCTGCCAAATTGCTTCCTGTTGAATCTTTCCAAGTTGCCTTTTATTAATCTTGAACCTTAACAACTGCAATTCATCTAATTGTGTGTATGTATCACTAATCAGTATTCCCTACTTAACTGAAACAATCTTTTCTCCTCTGTCCATCCGACATCCAGGATGGTGAATGTCCTCATCAGGGTCTGGCATGAGACCCCTTGGCATGTTAAGGGCCTCCATTTCCTTGCAAGCGCATAGATGTTAAGTTAGATCATCTGTTAGAACAATGTGATGTGCAAGGAACATTAAGAAAAAGAGTCATGCACATCTTCTCATTTTGGTTACAACTTTGATATTTATCTCTTTTTAAATCCCCCATCTTTACTAACAAATATATTGTTTCTAGAACATTTAAACCATGTCATTTGAACATGGAAAAACAGAAATTTTTTAGACCAGCAAATGATTACATGGGGATTTTTGGTTCACTGGTGCTACACATAACAGTATCTGTGTTGGTGTATGATTTCTATTATCGGCAATACAGATAGGAGGCAGAATGCCCACTGGAAATTTGTGAGCAGAGAAGCACAATAAAGGGCTCTGAGAAACTGCATTTGATGTAGTTAGGCTTCTGAAGGTGGTGGTCAAGAGTGCCCTCAAGTCATAGCTGACTAATGGCGACCCCTGGCAGAGTTTTCATGGCAAGAGACTAACAGAGGTGATTTGCCATTGCCTACCTCTGCAACCCTGGTCTTCCTTGGAGGTCTCCCATCCAATTACTAACCAAGGCTGACCCTGCTTAGCTTCTGAGGTCTGATGAAATCAGGCTCACCTGGGCTATCCAAGTAAGGGTAGCCTAAGGTGGAGAGTGCCCTCAAGTCACAGCTGGCTTATGGCAACCCCTAGTGGAGTTTTCATGGCAAGAGACTAACTTGCCTGACTCTGCAACCCTGGTCTTCCTTGGAGGTCTCCCATCCAATTACTAACCATGGCTGACCCTGCTTAGCTTCTGAGATCCGATGAGATCAGGTTCACCTGGGCTATCTAGGTCAGGTGGCAGCCAGGTTTTTTTGTTCTTAGTAGGGTATCTGTGCAAAAGTTTGGCGAGGCTTGTGAATCTAGAGGTCAAGATTCTTTGAGTGGGAGAGATTTCTGGTTCAGATCCTCCAGCAGACCAAGCAATTGAGTAAAAAGAGGAGGTATCTTTGGGAAAGGGGCCATAGATCAGTGGTGGAAAGCATAGTTCACAGGCAAAGGGTCAAACTACTGGCTAATGCTGCACAGCAGGCGTATGCCCCACTTATGTGTATAATATGGATGCCTGTACACACAATGACCCAGTTCTTAATGTTCTTTGCCCATACCCCTGATTTTTTTTCCCAAGGAGAAAGAAATGTATGAATCAGGTCGTCATATGTGCAGGACCAAGCATCGAGCACCTGCGTCCAATGCACATGGTGGAGAAGGGTAGCCCTTTCTGTGAGCCCACTCACCTTGTTGGATTTCCTGTGCAATAGGGCCCGTTCACATGACCAAATTGCTGCCGTGTTTACAAGAGCCCTATAGCAGTGGTGTGATGGCTGTGAAAAGGACCGAGTCCTTGGGCCCGTATCCTCATTCAGGGTGCCACTGCAAAGATGCACTCCCTCGCCAGCTTTAAGCAACAGCAATTGCTTCTGCACTTGCTGATAACTTCGAAGATCTGGTCACAATACTAGTGATGGTACTTTCGCTTGTGGATTTTAGATTTCCTACTCGTGTTATTTTTTAATAGCAGCCTGGCATGCAAAAATCGCTGTATATAAAAATTTTTCGCAGCACCTCTTCTCCACGTCAAGAATACTGGCACAAAGGCAAGGTACAACTGCTCTGAATAAATAAGTGATGACTCTGGTCTTATATTTATGAATGCCGGGCTGCTGTTTCTTCCTTTGTTTAATCTATTATATTTGAATCCCACTCATGGACTGGGGTTCCCGAAGCAAGCCAGAAATGAGACCTAGAAAAGCAATGAATCCATGAGGAGAGATGGGAAGAGAAGAAGGCAGGGCTTCGAAAGACAGAGTTTTAAAATACTGAACTTGAAATTAAACAGAGCAAACCAACTGATCTCCCACACATGGAAAATCCATTCCTGACAACAAGGGGGAGGGAGCAGCAGACAGGGTAACTTTGGCATGGAGTTGGTGTGATGGGGTCTTTGCCCACCTTTCTGACTGTTGTCTATCCGTTGCAGAACAGGTGTCCTCTTGTGGCTGTTGTGGTGGGGGAGGAGCTAGTATACAACACAGGGGAACACCTACATCGCTCTCCTGGTCCCTGTTTAACAATAATAGTATGGACTTTTGCCTGTTACTAAAGCCACAGGAACAGGGCCAGTTCAAAAGTCAGCAACCTGGGATGTAAGAAGCAGCGCTGTGGAGGAATAAGGCGGTTATGAGGAACTTGTCTGGTATTCCAGTTCAGAAGGATCATGAATAAGAAGAGCACAGCTTTCACATTAAAAGGGATTTTTCATTACGTCGCATTTTTCTCATGCTAAGAGCCAAACTAAATGTGATGGCGTCCTCATGGGCACCATGAGGACAACTGCTGTCATTTTAAAGTGGCAGTCTTGTCCACTCCCCCGTGCCTCTTCAATTGCCCAAGCAGCCATGCAAGAGTTAAGAGAGCTTCATCTCTGTGGACCAGTCACAATTAGAGATGGGCACGATCCAAAAAAATTGCTGATCCAGCTGATCGTGGATAGGCGCCGGTGACGATCCCGACTAAATGATCCATGCCAATCATCTCCCGTTCCCGATCTGTGGATCATGGATTGTGGAATCCAAAACGGGGCGCGCTGCTATTCCCAGCTATGTGGGAAGGTGGGTGTTGGCGGCGGCCACCGGGCCCGGTGGGCATGGGGAGACGGTGACGAGCCGCCTCCCCTCAGGGGGCAGGGGGTCTGGCTGCTCGCCAGTGGCACCCCCCATGTGCTCGCCCGCCAGGCCAAAAAGGAGCGCGCTGGTGAGAAAAGAACGGTGGGTGATGCCGGCGGCATCTGTGTTTGTGTTTGGCCAAATGTGTTTGGCTGTCAGAGCTGCCTATCAGGGTTTGCAGGGATGAGATTGGAGTGCCCATGGCTACAGAACACCCCCTTCCCCCTCCCTCCCCTGGGTGTCTTCTCCCAACTGGTGACTGCTTTGCTGCTCTGTGGTTGGAAGGAAGCCCTGCTGATCAAGGAAAGCTGGGCTTCCATTCAGGTTTCCAGGGCGACAGAAGGAGGGGAAACACAGCTCAGGCATTCCCCTGGCTCCGTTGCCCCGGGAATAGATTACTGGCGCCTGAGTGTCTGGCTTCCCAATCCGAGCACGATCCAGCCCCCCCCCCCGATCGCTGGATTGTTGGCCATGGCCGATCACGATCCGCTGAGTCGCAATCGCCATTATCGTGGGTTTTTTTTGAATCGTCATGCGGATCGTGCCCATCTCTAGTCACAATCAGGCACTTGCAGCACTTTAAGATGACTCTAAATGGCAGCAATTTCTTCATGATGGCCTCAAGGATGCTGTCATGACCAGTTTGGCACTAAGTAATAAGTTCCCAAATAATTCTGAATTCTAGGGAATAATGGAGCTTCAGTGAAAGGAAATACATCTTTAATTTTGTTTGAAAGAAATTATGTGAAACCCAGTTTGTGCAAAAAAGAAAGGCAGTCTTTTAAAATCCAGGACCAAATAGAGTGATTCTTGTGTGAGCAATTGTGCCTACTGACACCTTTCCTGGTGCCCACCAAGTATTTTTAGAAAGTGGGTGGGGCCTGGTGCAGCTTTTGCCCAGTGGGGCTTCTGATTGGCCATTGGAGGTTTGATTGGCTGTGCAGATTTTTAAAAACATTGCTTTGGCAGACACTGCTTCCCACAGCATAAGAATCTTCACTAAAGTTAATATGTAGCAGCCATTTTGTGGCTAGCTCTGTCTCCTGCAGCAGCCATTTTGTGGCAGCCATTTTGTTGCTGTGTCCATAGGGTTGCCAATCCCCTGCTCTCAGGCTCCCCCTCCCCTCACCTGGCCAGCAGGGGAAAAGGGAACTGCCTTTCCAGGGTGCACTCCCAGCATGGCACGACGATGTCCCTCCCAGGAAGCCTGAGAGCACTCCTGGGACCTGTGCAATTATGTCACTGCTGGAAGTGATGTCATCATGCCATACTGGGAGGGCACATGTGCAAAGACATCCTAGAGGTCCGGGTCCCACCCCCTCCCACCAGGAGGCTAAGGGGACCTGGCAAACCTATCAGGAGATGAGGCCTCTGATACCAGCCATGCTGAGGTCAGACAAGCTCTGTGAACCAGCGCTAGATTTGTCAACCTCCAGGTGATAACCTCCCAGAATTACAGCCGACCTCCAGGCGCTTAGATCCCATCCCCTGGAGAAAATGGCTGCTTTGGAGGGTGGACTCTATGGCGTTATACCCTGCTGAGGCCCCTCCCCTCCTAAACCCCCCACTAACCCCAGGCTCCTCCCTCAGAATCTCCAGAAATTGCACAACCCAGAGCTGACAACCCTATGCACCCACCACACTGTGTCAAAATTCCAAATTTGCCTGCAGGCTCAAGAAGATTGGGGACCCCTAGTCTAAGGCTAGATGGGTGACAAACTAAGAAGGGGCCTTCTTGGTTATTGCGCCAAAATGATGGAATTCTCTCCCAAGGCATATCCGCTATGATTATCTTCCATAGCAGGTGAAGACTTGCATGTTTCGTATGACATTCCTCAGACAGAAGAAGCAATGCCTAGTGTATAGAGAGAAAGAGAAGAAGACCCTACAGGGGGCAGCGAGGGCTAGTCAGATAGGAACGTGAGGACAGCATCTCTCTTTCTATTGAGTGCCATTTCCCCAGGCCAGTTTGGCTAGGGATCCTGATGGTGTTTTGCCATCTTCTGGGCATGGAGTAAGGGTCACTGGGTATGTGTGGAGGGAGAGGTATTTGCGAATTTCCTGCATTGTGCAGGTGGTTGGACTAGATGACCCTGGAGGTACCTTCCAACCCAATGATTCTATGATTTCCTTGTCTTATCTCCAGATTGGTACTCTTGGGAATCATTCTCCTTGGAATTTCTTCTCAGAATCTCTCTCTCTTAGTCAGCTAGATAGCTAGACACCTATCTCTGTCTCTCCACTTTACTATCAAGTATGTTAGTTCCTAAACAAACTTTTGTTACTCTTTAATCCGTTTGCATGGCTGATGTTGTGCAAACATTCTGCCAACAAGGATGGCCAGGTGGCTAGCAGGAAAGTATGGGATAGCCAAGGAAGGCAAGAGTCACAGAAGCAGGAGTGCTGCACTGGTCATTGTGGGGCCCCATGCCATGAACCAGCCCTGCCCTTCTATGAGCTGCTTCTAAATGCCAAAAGGAAAGGAACATTTGGAAAAGGCTTTTCCATTAAAACAAATGAAAATAAATACCAAGTTGATTAACTATTACCAAGAAATATTGCAAAAAGGAATCTTGGGCATGAAGTAATTGAGAAACCAGTGTTGTGTAGTGATCAGGCTAGGACTTTCGAAACACACGTTCAAATCCCTCACTCAGCCATGAGTGGCACTGGGTGACTTTGGGCCAGTCACACACTCTCAGCACAACTTACATTACAGCATTGTTGCGAAGATCAATGGAAGGAGAAGAGAACCATAAACACTGCCCGGAGGACAGGTGGGATAAAGATGTCATAGTGTTTTACATAGACTATAAACAAAATTAATAGGCTTTATAATTGGTGATTGCATCCTTTCCTGTAAAATACACGTTTTAAGACCAGGTCCTTTGTTGATTTAACAGGTAAATGGTATACACCCAGAATGCAGAATTCTGCTGGAGATCCACGAAGAGGAAATTAGATGCATGGAAATGATAAAGAATGCTAGAACAGCAGATTTTAAAGGTAAGAAGACAGCCTGCGGTATGAAAAGAGTTTGATAAATTAACACTTCGATGGCACAGCGTAAGATTGTCTTTGTGCCGTCCCTTGCCTAAAGTTATCACATCCAAGTATCTGCCAAGGGACCTTTCATGTCACATTCACAGATATTTCAAATAACGTTTGAGGGGAAGAACAACCCTCGGTTATCAGAGCTCCCCTTATCCCCATCCCAATTACATTTTCATGCACTGCGCCCTCGTTTCACTCTTGAGTTCTATTGCCCCCTTTCCCAGAACACGAATGAGCTACGAGAAGCCACCAATGTAGCACAGTACTGTGTGAAAAGGTTCTTATCTCACACAAAGCCTTCATGATGTTGTCCTTGTGTGTGTCACATGGGGCTGCATTAACAGAAGCTGTGGGTTAGAGCTCTCTCCTAGCTTCTGTATGAAGGAAGAGAAAGCATGTCAACGGTGCAGTCCTTATAAAGGAAGGAAAGATGAAGACTCCCAGCACAATCCAAGACATCTAATTGGAGGTAAATCTTGCTATGTTCAGTATTCCTGGAGAAGTGCATAGGATTGCTACTTGAGTTTGGAAGTGGCTTGAATATACATTAGCTGCCTGTGTTGTCAGGACAGATCATGTGTGTTCCAGCCAGTATTGCCCTCCACACACACATTTTAAGTCTTTTCAACCTCAGCCCTGCTGAATCCAACGGGATTTAATGTTGCACATGATCAGGTGATACAATTTCATCACAGTTCCACTGTGGAATTTAAGAACGTTACAGGCTGAACTTTTTACTTTTCAATGGCATTGGACAACATTCTCGAATTCTGTTGTTAAATGCCATCGAGGGTGAAAACAGACATATTCTGTAAGCAGCCAGCCGTGTCAGGAGATCTACAGGGAATGGGCGCGGATGGGCACTAGCCATCTAAAGTGACTCTTTAAAGTGACAGGAGCCCAAAGTGTATTGTGTCTATGATGCTTTCATTCACCCCATTTAGAGCCAAACTGCATCTTCTGGTAATGTTTGTGTGATGAAACCCTGATGACCTTTTCTTTTTTTTTAAGACTGAAAAGGTTGTTTTGGTATGAGACATTTGGGAACAAAGAAGCTACGAGGTGGGTGTGTTGACCACCTCCCCTCTGCCACTTCTTTACTCCCAGTAATCTCCTGAAGAAGTGTTTTAAAAGGCCATTGGGGGTACATTGTACAGTTTGTGGTTTGGCTCCCAGTCTTGGGCTGTATTCAGTTCTCACAAAAACCAATTAAATGGTGTTGCCAGCGTTGTGCCCGAACCTGGCTTTTTCGCAGTGCTGCCACCCTCACTGCCTTCTTCTCTCGTACTCCTTCTGATCGAGCACTGGGGTTTGATCACACTCCAGTTTGCCTTGATATTCAAATACCAGCACCCTTGAAAACTGGAGAACCAGATGGGGAAAGAACAAACTCCAGTTTTCCAAGGTGCCTACATTCTGGTCACAAGGCAAATTAGAATGCGAGTCAACCAGAAACGGGAGTGCACAAGCACTGCCAACAAGTGTGGTTCGTGCACAGTGTTGAGAGTATTACCTTTGCATTCTCATTACCCTCTTTCAAATGTGAGCCACAGTTTTTTAAAAAAAATGATTTGGTACATTATGGAGCATCAACAACACTTTTAGGAGGGGAAGGAAATGTTGGAAGGAGGCAACTGTTTCCTCCCGCTTTCCTTTTCTATCACCACTTCTAAAATGTTTTTTTTTTCAGTGTGGCTTTAAATGCAAGACTATCAGAAAGCAAACAGAGAAGGGTGACATTTTCCACAAGTCTGTGCCTGAACCAAGGCCATCTGCTCTCTGAGTAAATAAGCGATCTTTCAGTCTTTGCAGAGTGCAGACAATAAAGACACCAAAGGGCTTAAATACATCTCCCCTAATGTAAAAGAGTAGCAGACTGGTGGCAGTGAATTAAGTTGGGGGTGGAAGCTATGAGTCAGAACTAAAAAAGAACACTTAGTAGGATTTTTTTTTTAATTGGCAAGGATATCTCTGTTTGGCCAGGATTATATAAAGTTGATTGGAAGGGTGCAATGGGAACCGCTCCAGATCTGGAAGATCTTTGCAATGACAGAGTGGTATGGGGAAGGTTGAAAACTTCTCATTCTACGCTGGCTGAATGGCTGAGCCTTCTGTTGGAAGATTTGCGTTGTACCCCCACTGGAGCCATTTCCTGACACCAGAATCATACCTTGTTAAGTCCTGCTGTTAAGTCCTGCTGTTCTAGCCTTTCATGGGTTCTTCTCCACTATGCTGTATCCCCCTCTTCTTCCAAGGGCGGCGTACATGGTTTCCTTCTCCTCCATTTTATCTTCACAACAACCCTTTGAAGTGAGTTGGGCTGAAAGCAGTTGGTCAGTGTCACCCAACACTGGATTTGGGGATTTTAACCTCAGTTTCCTCAGTGTTAGGCTGGCACGAGACCACTGTGCCACCACAGTTGCTGCAGGACTACTGCACTGTTAAAATTCCTGCCCAGCCTGTGATTGCGTTAAAGTTATCGAGAGGTTTACAAAGATGTGTTTAAAACCTCTGGTATCTTCCCCTCTAAAGGAAACAGGACCTAGAAAATGCTGCCATGAATTTCCAGCCACTTCGGTAAAGTGAACGAAGAGCGTTGTGTGCAGTGTGTGGTTTTAAACAATCAGTGGGAAAGAGGCTATGCAGCAGTCCTATCGTAGCACATCATTTTTCTATACTATTATAACCAGGGGTCATAATAGTGGGAAGTGCTGGCAGAATGAACGGAAGATATTTTTATCCCATCTTCCTTTCTGAATCAGTTGCAGAAGGGATCTGCTTGATAGGAGGGGCTGTGGCCCAGTGATGTGCAGAAGGTCCCTGTTTTAGTTCCTGACATCTTCAATTAAAAGGTTCAGGTAGGAAGTGATGTAAAAGATCTCCACATGAGCCCCTGGAAAGTGACTGCCAGTCACAGCAGACAGTAGTCTAGTAGACCAATGGGTTGGCTTGGAATAAGGTAGCCTCATGCGTGCCCTGTGCTGTGTTAGTCTTTTCCTGTCTTGACCACCATTTTGTTGCTTCACAAGTAGAATTTCCATGGAGCGCTTTTAAGTGGAGGGGAGGTGTGCATATCTTACAAATTCTTGTTTCTCTGGTCTCTGATATTCTAAAATACAGACCTTAACGATAGGTTTCCAAAGCACTTTGTTTTTGAAGAGACACATCCCTTTAGGCCAAAGATATGACGTAAAATGTGATGTCTTGGAACAGTGAAGACAGGGAAAATCTGGAATGCTTCTCTTTCTTTATAAAAAAAGTAATCTAACCAGATATCAAGGAAATAACAACAATAAATAAAAAGGTTTGAGCTGGAAACAGAACGTGGCGTTAGCTGGCTTGACCGTGTTTCTGTCTGCAGCGAAACAGAAGAGATGCAGCAGGGAGCATTTTCGGAGGCTGTTGAAACTGCCAGGAAAGTGGAGGGAGGGATTGTGACCCCCCTGCTCCCTAATGAGTTCTATTAATAGAGCATACAGATACTACTATGGCTCAGACAATGGCAAATTGTACCTTTAATGGGGCTGGTTGGTTACCCATATTTTAAATGCAGATACAATCACATTGCTCTTACGAATGAAAATATTTGATTAGCTTATATTAAGGGCAAATTTCAGGCTCAGAATATGGGTAGGATCTACAAAGCCTGGATCCAAATGGAATATCTTGGTGCTTTCAAATATGCAGCCTGACCCTATGTCTATTCACCTTGAAGGAAATTTCGCCAGATTTACTCCTAGGTTACTGTACAAAGGACTGCAGGCGTAAGAAGATGGAAGTGTTTGCCCATTAGAAATGAATTGGTTCTCTGTTCCATCTAAGCACTAGTTTCCCCATCAGATCTTCCTTTTTGCTTTTATTTACAAGGGAGATGTTGTGTCTTGTAGAGGTTCATTAGGTAATTTTGGACTCTGGACTAAATAGTCTCATGAGAACCCCTGTATATGGTGATGCGCACTTCAAATGTGAAGCTACAGCCTGCTTTGGGGGTCCCCAGAATTTTTCCCCACAACCTCATCCTGGTGGCACTGTGGGTGTTCTGTTTTACCGTTTAAGGAGTGGCCGTTTTGCAGCATTGTGACTCTGGAGGCCCAGGCTGCTTTCAGTTCATTTGAGGGGCTGTGTGGGCACTGGGTCCCACATCAAAATGGGCCTAGATGATAATTGTTTTCTGTGTACTTTCTAAATTTATCCTGGATCTTGTAGATCATTTCTTTTGTTGGATTCTTTTTGTCCTCAACTTGTCCGTTTTTCGGGATGGCTCTTAGGAGGCAGCAGGGATTGCTCCCTCCCAAACCAATATTTTGAAGATCAAGATTTGGGTCCAGTAGCACCTTAAAGACCAACTAGATTTCCAGGCAAAGGGAGCTCTGACTCTCAAAATCTTTTACCCTGGTAATCTAGTTGGTCCGTAAGGTGATACTGGACCTGAATTTTGTTCTTCTACTACAGACCACCTGAAACAATACATTGAAGGTTATCTAGTGGTGGGAAAAGGCTCTGAAAGGAATGTATGTGTATGTGCAAGATGCTGCTTTAAAAAGTTATTTTTTTTTCACTGTCACACCCGTCTTACTATATGGGTGTGAAGGGAAATAACTTTTTTAGTGACATCTTTCAGATATTTTCCATAAATGAGGCAAGTATGGTCTTTTGCCCTTCATCTTTGGGATAGACCCAAGCACACAATAGTGGAGCTAAGAAAGTAATTTATTCTTCTGTCCTTTACTGCTGGTATGAATTACACATCCATTAGAGCCAAAGATTTACTCATTTTTCAGTATCTGCATAATTATCAGTGCTGCCAGATGTATTTTTTTAAAAAAAATTAGATTTATTGCTGTCTTTGGATATTTGTATGTTAGGTTGCTAATGCTGCTTTTGGCCTGACATCAACTGGAAAAAGGAAGCTTGGCTTGAAATTAATCTTTTTTTAGGTGTCCGTAGGGTGTCTTAAGAAAATTGAATATACATAAGGAAATGTAGCTCTGCTAAAGATGCTTAAGTTTAAGGCTGCCCCAGTGACTTTAAATATTTCAGATCATGTTTACAGAGGAATTTTACTTTTGTTTAACAAACAAACTGAGGCTGGCTTCATTTGCACGTTCCAAGGAAGAATCAACAGAAGCCACGGAGAGAGAACTAGTGTTGAGCAGTGGCTAATGCCGTGTTTTAAATAGTTCTCTTCATTTTTTACCAGCAAAGGTAAGAGAAAAATTAGAAACCTGAAAAACATGGATTTTCAGTGTATCAATTCCAATTATATTGCATATCAAATTGGATATTAAATATTGCCAAATATTGGGTGTATCTATGCAAACTGAGAAAGGTAATGGATCTTTCTGCCACATCAAAAGATTTGGTACTCCGTTATAAAATGTGAAGCCTTTCCCCCTAATAACTAATAATCTAACCTAAGAATCCCTGTTCTTGTTGCGCTTCTGGGCACTTTTGGAATTTTGAGAACTCAGAGTGGGTGCCATCACAAAATGGCTGCCATGGGATGCTGATGCCAAACACAAAGAATTTGAGAAGTAGCAATCCAAGAACCCTTCTATAATGGAGTTGTTGTTTTTGAAGGGTTGCTCCCGACAGAAATGATGTTATTGTGTTTTTTTTTTTAAGCCAGAGGCAGTGTTTTGGGGAAAGAGTTGGAGAGACCTTGGTTCAGATTCTCACTGTGCCTTGGAACTTCCTAGGTGATCTTGGGCCAGTCATTCTCTTTATCTAGTCTACCTACAGGGTTGTTGTGATAAAAAAATGAAAGAAAGGAAAATCATATACTTCACTCTTAACTTCTTGGAGGAAGGGAGATATAAAAGCAAAGCAGACAGTGAAAAGAGAAAGCTGAAATAGAAAGCTGAAATAGAAGTGCTTAGAAGTTCAAGATGAAGTTGCATGTTGGTAATATTTCTTCTACCTACTACAATTCAGAATGCATGTTAGAATTATTTAGTTTGTATTCATTTTGGCTTTATAAAGTATATCACTGGTAAATGTTGACTTAGGCTGTGTAAATTTCTACCAATATGTATAGGTTTATCCTTCTATCTAATAGCCACGTGTGCCTGCCCCCCCTCCCCCATGGATAAAAAAATATGCACCACAAGGCAAAACTAGTACTAAGATTATTTTTTATTATTTTTATTATTTATTTATAGTCCACATTTCTCACTAAGATCCAAGACAGATTACATATTGCAATGAATACAATATAATTAAAACTAGGACATTCATTTGAGCGAAAATACAACATGATCAATAGTTAGGACATTCAGGGAAAACAAATGCAGTAGAATATGGTAGTGTCACTGTGACACTGAGGGATCTCTGTCTTTTGGTGCTACCCCTCTGAAGATGCCAGCCACAGCTGCTGGCGAAACGTCAGGAACTACAATGCCAAGACCACGGCTATACAGCCCGGAAAATCCACAACAACCATCGTTCTCTGGCTGTGAAAGCCTTCGACAATATACCCCTAGGAACATATCTACATCAGCAGACAGTACCCAGTAGCTTAGTCTATAGTCTCTGTCCCTTATCAAGGTATCTCTCTGAGCTATTACTTATGACCCAGCCCTATAATATGAATAGAAAGCCCTCCTGAATTATTCAGTCCTGCATAGTTTGCAGAAAGTCAGGAGAGTGGGCGTTTTCCTGACCTCCTCAGGCAGGCCATTCCACAAGGTGAGTGCTACTACAGAGACAAAGGGTGTATGGGCGGTTGTTGACGTAGCCCATCTGCAGAGTGGTATCTGCAGAAGGCCCTATTCAGACAAACGCAGCTGCCTTGGCGGAACATAGGGAGAGAGGTGGTTTTGCAGATATGAGGGGCCTAGACCATGAAGGGCTTTGAATATAATAGTCATGACCTTGAATTGAGCCCAGTAACTAATGGGTAGCCAATGGATATGTGGTGGTGGCAAGTCCTGTCAAGTCATAGCCTTGACAGCCCCTGCTCGGGTTTTCAAGACAAGAGACCACAAAGTGGTTTGCCATCGCCTGCCTCTGCATGGTGACCCTGGTCTTCTTTGGTGGTCTCTTATCCAATTACTAGCCAAGGTTCTGCAAACCCAGGGAATATACCAGGCTTGAAGAGTAATCCAGTTCATTGCAGAAAAGGAAAAAGATGTCCGTGAATTGCAATAAAAAGAGGATGTGGTAGTTGTAGTAATCCAGTGCGGCATATGAAAACATAGTAGCAACAGCCACTCTGAGGACCTGAGGAGAACAAGTTGGAGCTGGTTCTGACTTCTCTTGCTCTTCCACACACTGGCTAGGATTGGAGAGAAAAGAAGGGGAGGGACAGAAGAGAAGGGCAGGGGAGGCCAGATGGGTGGAACATGGTGTTGGAGCAAGATGGGGAGAAGCAGGGATTGGTGGACTGGAATGAGATTCCCCCCACCTTGTCAATAACTCTTAGCAAAGGGGGCCTCCGAGTTTGAAGGTACTGGGTGTCAGTTGCCCGGGGGGCAAAGTGGGGGACATTGTTATCTTGCCCTGCTTTTGGCCTTCCTGAGAATTTCTGGTTGGAAGCAGGTTGCTGCCCTATGCAAGACCTCGATTGGCTGCATTTGCTAAATGTTCCGTGGCAACGAAAAACGGTGCTGCTTCTCCATCAGGGCATAATACACAGTCTTTTGGTGCCTTGTGGCATTTAAAGGTATGTGCACAGTCGCTGCTCACATCTGGGTATCGTAGTCACCATTATCTCTATTTTAAAGATGAGAGAGGGTGATTTGTCCAAAGGCCACGAAACTGTTTGGCAGTAGATGTGGGTCTCCGGCCTGCTCATTGCAAGCCTCACATTGTGCTCACAGATTCTTGTGTTGACATTACTTACAGAATTTATCTTACTGACGGATCTTCTGTCCTAGATAGTCACAATGTGTAGATGGATTCTAAGAGTTTCCTGGCCTATAATCTGTGGCATGCTATCCATTCTCCCCCCCTGCCCCGCCCTTTCCCATTTTTAAGTTAGACTTTGACAGCAGTCTCTGGCAGCCTGGCGCTCTTTTGAGGACTCTGAAGCCTTACGTGGTGGAAGAGTGAAACACATGAACAAGCGCCAAAAAACTGAGTGCCCCATGGCAGAGCTCATTTATGATACATGTGCACGTCATTTATTTAACCTCCATTCCACAGGGGCTACTGTGGTGATATCACTTGACAAAGTAGTTTACAGAGGAGCAGCGTCTTCTTTAGCTGTACTGGTCTCCCAGAATAAGTGAGATTATACTGCAGTGTTTAAAAAGCTGGATGAGAGCTTTTGAATTATGTTGACGTCTCAATCCCAGGAATTTGCTCTCGAACAAAATAAGATGGAAGTCAGTGTGTAAACATCATGTCAAGTAGGATACTGACAGTACTCTGGTAGAGTTCAAGTTACAAAAGGCTCCTCTTAGAACAAAGTAGCAAATTTCTTTAAATATCACCTTTATGTAATAACCCAGGATACAGTGCTTCTGTAAGTTTTTTCACGTATGAGACTCAAAGCTGTTCTTGCTTTGGTTAGATTTGTAATGCTCATGTTGGCCAAAATGCACATTCGCTTTAGCTCCTTCTGATTTTCTCTTCCACGTACAAGCTTAAAGGGTGGCTTGGATCTAGCAGAGAATTTCTGCATCTGACAAAGAGAGTTGTGGTTCTCGAAAGCTTATACTACAATAAAGTTGGTTAGTCTTTGAGGTGCTAGTGGACTCTACTATTTTGCAAATGGAAGGGGGGAGTCACTTTCACTTATTCTCCTGTCCCATTGTAGACTTTGTACGCCCTCCCCCCAAAGCTGTTCTTGTCTCACATGAATGGCATTGGTGGGGGGACACTTGGGCCTATATGGGGATGTGGGGAAGTTTTGCTCCTCTTTTGAAAACCCCTTCCATCACTGGAAGTTACTACTGTATCCAAGCCACTTTCTCTATATTAATGAAGATAAATGGCAAATAGCACCAGAGCCTATCAATATTTTCATTGCTGGCCAAGTTGAGGGTGTGTTACTGGGCCGAACTCACACCCAGTGGGCATCATGGCTTTGAACCATCCTTATCTTGTTTTGTTTGACCCTGTACCCCCCCTCCCCAGCTTTGTTTTTCCTCGTTTTTCCAAGCTTCTCTCCTTCATGGGATCTTGCCGAACCCCAGCCCTGGTCATCAAGAAAGAACCAGACGTATCAGGCCTGGATGAGACAATTCAAGAATCTCATAATAATTTAGTATCTTGTTGGATAGTGCAGCAAATAACTATGCTTTATGCTTTTAGAAAGAAATGGTTGTGTAGCCAAGAATTTTTTTCAGCAGTGTGATGTTCAAGGATGGATTCTTGGAAATGAAAAAAAAAAAGTTTGAGTTGAAAGACAACAAATCAAAATAGAGGATGGAGGCACGTTTTAAGAATGAAAGCACAGACCATCTCTACAAATATTCTTTTTATTTATATTTGTAATCCCACCCTCCCTCTTGAGGAGCTTATGGGGGGTGCATACTGGTCTTCCTTCCTCTGTGAGCCAAATGAACACATTACAGCAGTCATGGGTCCAACCTCTGGCTGCCAATGTTATTTTAGAGGAGAATTTAGCCGTTTAAACATTGCTGTGGTATGGTGGCAACATGCAATCTTGTTTTCTCCATCTACCTTTTCAAGTGCCAGTTTTGTGTAGTAGTTAAGAGCGGCAGGACTCTAATCTGGACAACCAGGTTTGATTCCCCACTCCTCCACTTGAAGCCAGCTAAGGGACCTCGGAGGTCCCTCAGCCCCACCCACCTCATAGGGTGATTGATGTGAGGATAATAATAACACACCTTGGCCGAATCCACACTACCGTCGTTCTTGCAGCAGTTTTTCGCTTCTGCAGCGCCATTCCTTCATCTGTTCACACGCATCGTCTCTGAAGCCGTCATTAATTCGGCATGGCGTCGCCACAGCCCATTGCACTTTCACCGTGGGTTATCTTTTGACAAATAACTGCCCTCCGTTGAATTCCGAGCCTCTCTTGACCTGCCTCCCAATTAAGGAGTAATTCTCTGCCTTTGTCCCCACCCCTTTTTTTAAAAAATAAAAGAGTACCGTGTCGATATGGTGACATCTCATCATATTAATCTCATTTTAAAAAGGCGGGCAGACCTCAAATATCAGAGGAACAATTTCATATGTTAATTCAATTTATATATTTGGGGGGGGGCATCCACATGATACTGAAATCATGGCTCATGTTACGCCCCGACACGGACTGTGCCGACGAGTTAGGCACAGATGTTAATTTTCCAAAGACAAAATGAAGCTCTGCTGTGGGATGCTGCTGTAGGTGATCGTGACCGCTCACCCATTCCTGGATGATTTCAACCAGCATGTAGGCTGTGATGTTCCGAGCGCTCATCGTGTCTCGGGTGATTTTTTAAAATATATTATATTAATGGTGTCGTTATACCATTGAACCAGGATGCTTACTTGTCGATATAGCGTCAATTTGTCCTTTTTAAAAAAAACCGCGGGGCCGTTCGGGTTTTTCCCGCCCCTTTACCCATCTTTTTGAAAGGGGATGTGATCAATGGATTGCGCAGGAGAAGCGCTATTCAAAGGGTGATGTGGACAAACAAGTGAAGAACGCGCAATAACAGATGGAGCAATCATTGCACAAGAAAAGCGGGAGCTAAGGTAGTGTGGAATCGGCCCTTGTAAACCGCTGTGAGTGGCGTTAAGTTGTCCTGAAGGAGGGCGATATACAAACTGAAAATTGTTGTTTTTGTTATTAAAATAGCCCCCCAAAACTATTCTGATACTTGAAAAAGGATTACGAGGTATAAGATCACATGATTCTACTGCACCGTGGGACCACTCAGCATTTCCTGATGGTTAGAACAGTTCCTCAGTGGAACAGGTGTGCTTGAGAGGTGGCGGGCTCTCCTTTGGAGGTTTTTAAGCAGTTGCTAGATGGCCTTCTCTCAGCAATGCTGATTCTGTGACTTGGGCCTTTTTCACACAATTTTTGTAAACAGTTTTTGCGAATAGATTTTTTTTTAACCTTTTCAGACAAAGCCATTTGTGTCCTCTTTGCAATATGGGATTGAGCTTTTAAAGTGGATTTTTGAGTGGGATTACTTTTTAAAAAAAAAACTTGTAATTTTACTTTTTTTAAAAGAATGAAAGTTGGAAATTCAGAGAACTGGCTATACCTATCATTACAATGCAATAGCTCTATAGCAATATTTTTGTTCCGATTTTTTTAAAAAAGCAAAAGCCCTGGAGGCCTAGGGGAGGGAGTTGCCATTCCACTACACTGGCTTCATTCACAACAGATGTTATTTAGTTAGATTTTTATACTACATTTCCTGCAAAAAAAGTGTATACATGAGATTTTCCATCCCCATTTTATCCTGTGATAAAGATTAAGCCGAGGGAATGTTTCTGGCCCAAAGTCACCCAGTGAGCAAGGGAGTACAAAGATTTGAACCCCTTTTTTAAAGTTCTGTATATCACACTTGCTCTCACATTTGCACTCACAGAGGCAAGAGGAAGGCTCTTCTGGCAAGTGTGTCTCCTTGTAGCTTCTCAACACTTCCAGAATTGCTGGGTTATCTTTGTGGAATCCTCATGTCAGGTCCACACAACTCCTAAATACAGCAAACCTGTTTTTGTAACATCTAAACATTAAGTGCCAGTGTAGAGTTATAGAAACCTCCCCCAGCTATCTCTCTCCTACTTAAGGTTGCCAGGTCCCCTGTCCTTAAAACCGGGGAACAGAGGGGTTGGGGGGTTCCTTCCCCAGAGTCCTTACCTTGCGCATGCACTATGTGCGCTCATGCTTTGGAGCCTTCCTTTGTCATGCTAGGAATGATGTCATTCCTGGCGCAACAAAGGAAGTGAAGGCCCCCATGCGGGGCTATTTAGCTCTGGACCCCTGAACCTGTTCCCCGTGCCTCCCCCCCCCACACTAGTAAGGTGAGTAGTGGCAGGCGGTGGAGGCTGAGTGAAGGGGATCCCCCACCCCCACTAGGGGACTGGCAGCCCTACAGACACACACTCCTCAGGTTTATGGACTTAGAGCCTAGCTGGTGGGTAGGGGATGGATAACAAAGGGCTTGATGGACCACAGGGAAAGAACAGTGAAGAGGAGTGCTCAGAACCCTGTGCTTGTGTCCCACTTTGGAGTTCTCCATTGCAGCAGCATCCCTCATTTGCATTGTGATCGGGGCAGATCTGTTGTTAAAGACCTTGGCCTGTCATTTATCATTTATTAAGACCAACAAAAGTGACACAAAACGTATTATTTTGACACGATCAGGGCTCATTTCGAGGCGGAACGCACAGGAACGCCGTTCCGGCAGTTCCCCAAAGAGGTCACATGTCAGGTGGCCCCGCCCACCTGACTCTCTGCCATTTTGGGCCCGTTTTGGCCTGGATTGGGGCCAAAACGGCCTGGATCAGGCCTCTGATGGGTGGTGGATCACTCTCCTGCTTATCAGCAGCCTGATCCTGACCATTTTGGGCCCCTTTTCAGCCATTTTCAGCCCCTTTTTGCCATTTTGGGCCCAATTTCGGCCCTGAATGGCCAGGATTGGGTCCAAAACAGCCAGAATAGGTGATGCCACGGGGTGTGGCATATGCAGATCAGTTACACTAATGACACACTTCCGGCGATGGCAAGAGGTGTGGCATATGCTAATGAGTTATGCTAATGAGTTATGCTAATGAGTCCCTCCAGCTCTTTTTCTACAAAATAACCCCTGGACACGATGTTGTCTGGAATGCCTCCTGTTCAGTTCAAACAAAGTCTCAAATAAGCCATAATGAGAAAGATTTGCTTCTGTGCCAAAGTTTTTATTTATTTATACCCCACTCCCCCCACCCGCCAAGTAGCCTACAACATAATTCTCCCCATCTTTCTTTCATCCCCACAAGAAGAGTAAGAACCATGACTGGCCAAGGTCACCTGGGGAGCTGTCGTTGGCCTCCCGACACTTTAGCAACTCTGTTCCTTAATTCTTTTGAAAGGTAGATGTTTAGTTCGTTGCTTTTTCAAAATACTAAATGCAAGGTCACCATTGCCTTGCAAGAAACATCAGAGGCCTGGAAACACTTCTTTTTCATTATAATTAAATGGGATCCCTATGGTGATGGGGGGAGGGCAGAAGCCAAGCAGAATTATTTTTTTTCCTGATCTAATTTTTTCTGCCATCTTTTCGGCTTTCAGATTTAACGAACTTCACCTCCCTGACACTCAGACCCTGTGCAGTGCATCACAATTTTGACAGACTTCACAAACATATAGTTTAGCCTTTTCAGCCTAGCTTTTGATGCCCTCTGCTGACAGAAACAAAGACACCTTTATCCTGCCATGCTACACTAGGATATTTATGAACAAAGCAGCAGTCGAAGATAGTTTCTGAGTCTGAACATGTTTATAGTTTGTCTAAATGGATGAAATGTATGGGGTAATTCCTTTCCCCTAGCAACTTGATCAGTTGGGTATGAGAGACAGGTAATGCTTCATTAAAGACTACCTGAACAAGCCCTCTCTGGACTCCTACAGTGTTAATTATTTTTCAACTGCAAATATCCTCTTTTGCGGGAAAGAGTGCTTGAATGTGCAGTGCCTGATCACAGCCAGGATGTCATAGATAGAGATGGCTACCTAGACCCATTGCAGTTTGGCTTCTGAGCCAGTTCTGAAACCAAAAACTGCCTAGATTGCCCTGCTGGATGACTTTCACCAGGAAAGAATCAGGAATATGACCCCTGTTGTTTCTGCTGGACCTCTCAATGACTTTCAGCGCTTTTGAGCACAGTAGCCTTTTGGCCCAACTGTCTGGGATGGGAAGTGGGGATATTGTGCTCCAGTAGTGGTTCTCCTTCTTGGAGAGTCATTTCAAGAGGATGGTGCTAAGGGTCTGCTGCCTGTGACATTTATGCCGAGGAATTTCTTATGGTCTCCTAGGCTGTTTAACATCTACACAAAGCTGTTGCAGGATATTGTTGAGGGTTTTAGAGTGGAGTGTCATCCATATATTGATAACATATATCTCTGTTTTGGCTTTTCATCAAATTCAGCGGAGATAATTGTGAAATGCTTACTAGAAATCTGGTGTCAGTGGTGAGGTAGAAACTAAAGCTAAATCCAGATAATAGCAAGTTATCTGGGTGATTCTGCATAGAGTTGCTCTCACCTTAAAGTTTAGGTCCACAGCTATTCAATCCAGCCCTGCAGATATAACCTAAATGCCATCTTTGGCAATGAAACTTTTTCAGCAGTTCCTACAAAAAAATTAACCGGTCCCAATTATCCATCTGGGTTAGACTACAATGCACTATATGTGGGGTACCTATGAAGACTGCATGCATGCTTCAGAAAGCAGCTGTCAGATTGATAAGCAGTAATAATAGGAAGCAGGGCTTTTTTTCAGCAGGAACGCAGTGGAACGGAGTTCCGGAACCTCTTGAAAATGGTCACATGGCTGGTGGCCCCGCCCCCTGATCTCAGACAGAGGGGAGTTTAGATCGCCTGCCACGCCACTCCAGCGGCGCAGAGGGCAATATAAACTCCCCTCTGTCTGGAGATCAGGGGGCGGGGCCACCAGCCATGTGACCATTTTCTCCAAGGGCAACCCACTGAGTTCCACCACCTCTTTTCCCAGAAAAAAAGCCCTGATAGGAAGGGATGTATTTCACAGTACTGAAAAGGCTTCTCTGGCTCTCTCTGAATGCAATTCAAAGTGCTAATTTTGCCCTATAAAAAAAATCCATGATCTGAGACCATCTGTTGCCTTAAAATGTATTTGAAAGATGACTTGCTGCCATATAAACATGCTTGGCTGCTAAGAAGGCTTGTCTCTTGGTACTATCTCCAGGAAGAAAGTAGATCATTATTTATTTATTTATAATCCACCTTTCTCGTTGAGACCCAAGGTGGATTACAAAATGTAGCAATACGATAGAAATAGTATAAGATACATAATAATCATTACATTAAGATTGGATTACAAAGTTAGAAAACTGCACCATGGAAACAGTAGAAGGCATGAAATAAGAAATGTAAAAGAGTTCCATAAATGACAGCCCTTATCCCTTTATTAAAGCAGCCTCCTGAACTAGTCCAAATTTATTATACCCCTATTCCCTTTACAAAAAACCTGCACTCTTGAACAAGGAGAGCAGATATCATTCTGACCATGCACATATTCTGCAGATTTCATTCTGCAGAGTGATACCTTCTCTCTGGGCCTATCTCGCCGGTAGAGATTCTTCCACTGAGCCATTCTTTTGATATCTACTTTGGTGACTTTAAGGCCCAAATGTTAGCAGTCAAGCCATACTCTCACTCTAATAGGGACGTTTATGAATATGGTCATATCATAACTCCCTCTCCTTCAAGCACATGGTAAACTGAAGAGCCAGTTTGGTTTAGTGGTTAAGAGCGCGGGACTCTAATCTGGAGAGCCGAGTTTGATTCCCCTCTCCTCCACCACTTGAAGCCAGCTGGGTGATCTTGGGCTAGTCACGGCTCTCTGAAGCTCTCTCAGCCCCACCCACCTCACAAGGTGTTTCGTTGTGGGGATAATAATGACATACTTTGTAAACCGCTCTGAGTGGGCATTAAGTTGTCCTGAAGGACGGTATATAAATCGAATGTTGTTATTATTATTATAGGCAAAAGCCATTCCCAACTCCAGCCGAAGATGGAAAACTACTGGAGTCATGAGGTGAGTCTGGCTATCAGCCCCACACCCCAGAGATGTCCATAGATATAAAGATGAAAGGTCTTCAAGAGTTCCTGAATTAAGCACCCACACCCTGCCAATCTTCCCCCTCCCTCCTTCCTAAACTAAGTTAATCAGGGACCTGATAAACTCTTTCCTTCCACTAATTGTGGGTCATCACTTTTCTTACCTTTTCTTACCCAGGAAGGTATAATCAAACTTTCCCCATTTTATTGTCTCACCTCTGGAAACAGCCATTAAGCTATTGGGCAGAAGACGTGATTCTTCCCCAGGACACATTCTGCAGTATAATTGGACTACCCTGCCATATGCCCAGTGTGTGTGTTCTTGGGACCCTATGCACACCCTCAGATGTGTGTCTGAGTCTCCTTCTTCCCGTGAAGCTCTAGTCACTCACCTGCTACTCTATGGATGTCCTCTATTTTCTAGACTAGTAAATATCACCAGACTCTGTACTCCTCTCCATTTTCCTCCCTTTTTTCTAGTTAAATCTATGTATATGTTATGTATGTTGTGTGTGTTTCTTTGTGTTTGCGTTTGTTATCCCTTTAATAAAAACCATTCCTGTTGAACTCCCGCCTGGTTCATTCAGAGAGTCCTCTAAGGAAACGATCCTTGTAGACATAGGTGGAGATCCTGCTAAGTTACCCCCTCTCGCGGCTTCTCCTTGTACGCTAATTCCCCCAACTCACAAGGAGACCCCCCTCCCATTTAGGCTAACACATGGAAAATTTTTATTTATCAGGCTTTAAATATTTTCTAAGTGTTTGTTTTACTCTCCTGCTGTTTTTAGAGAAGACTGTGTTCTGTTCTTTTTGTAGATTCATTTTATATTACTGTGGAATTTTTTAAAAAGTTGTAAACCATCTCCTTAACAGGGTGTATAAAATGAATGATAAATGAACACTAAAGATAAATTAATGCATCTCAAAAATGGTTTTATAAGCCATAAAATAGATCTTGTTGCTACTAATATATGTAGCATTAAAACATTAAGCAGCTGACTTTATGTAGGATGGATGGTTTTATCTGTTGGAATCCTTATTCAGCATAGTATTTTGAACCTGAGTGCTGTCTGTAGTTCCAGAACTAGATAGTGGTTGAAGTGTTGAACTAAGTCTGAGAAGTCATTCACATCCCTACTCTTTCAGGACACTTACTGGGTGCTGATGGGCCAGTTGCTACCTGCCAGCCTAACCTACCTCACATATGAAGAAGAAATTGAAGCTGTGACTCTTGAAAGCTCCTACCCTACCACAAATTTTATTAGTCTTATAGGTGCTACTGTGGACTCTTGCTCTTTTCTACTGCTACAGACAGACTAACATGGCTACCCATCTTGATCTACTTCACAAGCCCTAAACCAACTTCAGTCACACACGAGTAGACGTGCACAGTGCATAGTGTCCAGGTAGGGATGTGTGAATCACTATCCATATCAACATGTATCAGATTAGTTCAGTGTGGCTTGGGTGAGCATTGTGATGTGAATATAGACACTCATCCAGAGAGCCAGTTTGGTGTACTGGTTAAGAGCGGCAGGACTCTGATCTGCAGAACCGGGTTTGATTCCTCACTTCTCCAGTTGAAGCCGGTCACAGCTCTCTCAGAGCTCTCTCAGCCCCACCCACCTCACAGGGTGATGGTTGTGAGGATAATAATAATACACTTTGTAAATTGCTCTGAGTGGACATTAAGTTGTCCTAAAGGGTGGTATATAAATCGAATCTTGTTGTTATTATTCACATTTGCACCCATGCTGGCTCTATGCTGTGGGATCTCTTATTGGGATGATGATTTTTTTTCCCCAAGTCCCCAGTAGTCCCTTACAAGTGGAGAAGTGTTACAGTCTTAAGTGTGCTGTGTACATGTTTACCATAGAGAGAGGCTCTTAGAAAGAAGAGCAATCCCTCTTTGTATCTTACTGAATGTCACTTCTCTGGTTCAGAGTCGTCCCTTGTTTTGATCTTCTCTACTTTTCATACTAACCAGTATGCAGAAGTATAGTCAGAAAACTGGTTCAAGGCTAAAAGGATCTGGTTACTTTTGTAGTCAGCAGGTAAGCAATTGTTGTAGTTATGCTGAGATAAATCACTAGCCAGGATAGCATCGGCTGGGCCAAGCTGGCTGAGGCATTGGGCAAATAGGAAGGGGCTTTCCAGTCGAGCATGGTCAGAAAACAGCATTCCAGGGACTCCTGATGCAAATCCAGCTGATATGTCCTAGATTGGAGTTGCCCTAGCCGTGAAATGTATATAAAATGGTTTGGCCCATCAGATTGTTATTATTCATGTAATACTGTCTTGGTTAGTAGGAACATATTACAGCTTTCTTAATCTACAATGGTAACAGTTTTGTTATACTAATATCATGAGTATCTGTCTGGTTAGGTCTTGGCTATTGCTTGCCCAGTAAAAGGGTTATGGGGAGTACCCATAGCTCAGTGTTAAGGGCATCTACTTTGCACACTGAAGGTCTCAAGTTCAATTCCTGGCATCACCAGTTAAAAGGAACAGGTGATATGAAGGAAAGAGGGCTGCTGTCCATCAGAGTAAACAATACTAACCTCAATAAATGGTCTGATTCAGTATAAGCAGGTTCATATGTTCAATCTATGCTACCTTTCACACTTACTATGTTTTGAAATTGGCTTCAAAATACACATCTCAAGCTCTTTACATCTTCCTCATGTTTCTAAGTATAACAAAATTTTCTGTTGTCCCAGACAGGAAGAACCAAGATGTGTTAAAGCAGTAACACTAGTAAAACAATTAAAATTATTTTCGAATACACACCCAAAGAGTTCAAAGTAACCTAACAAGGCACATTCCAAGGAGGTATTTGGATGTATTTCTGCATAATTAATCAGTAATTCTTGGTAAACGTTTTGTTAATAGGATTCCAAAAAAAATTGCTCCTGATACTATAATAGCTGAAACTGCTCACTAAACTGTGTTTATTGTATTTAATCAGCAAACAGATAAAGAAAATTTCTTAAATTGTATGATAATGAAGGTGTTTGTATGATCATCTTTGTAAATAAATCCATTCTGCGAACAAAGAGATAATTAACAAAGTATCTAGTTAATTAGTGTACCCATCAAAGGATGAATTCCTACTTGAATTGCTAGTGCAGAATTCCTGAAGGAGATAAGCAAACCAATTGTTTGATTATCAAGCCTGGAAATATGCTGTAAATTGTTCACATCCAGGAGACAGTTGATGCATCCGGGAAAAAGGACTATTGTCTCCCAGTATTCATTTATAGTTTTGTAGGAAAGCATATGAATCCTATGCTTATTATGTTCTGTGTCTATAAATCTGCCGTGGAATTAGATAATCAGGTAGAAGGCTGACGCTCAAGAGTCCCAAGAGTCTTGTCATTTTTTTAAAAATGACAAGAGATTCTTGAGAATGTACGAGCTGTTCCTGGTGAAATCTCAGGAGCGAAAGGTGGGTTATGTGGTGGACTTGGAGATACATTTCTAGGGAATCTTCATATTTAGAGGCAGTAAACCTCTACTGCTTTGCCAACTATTTGCTGTTATTAGTGGCAGTGAATCATACTTCTGTTTACATTAGAAAGGTGATCTTCAAACAAACCAAGCAAGGTGTAATTAGAATTTTATTGCTCATCATGCATTCAGTTTCTTCTACTGTTATTATTCAAAAATGTTTAGTCATTGCACAGAATCACCACATTTGGTCAAAGTCTGCTGAAGTGAAACCCCATTTCCTGCAATTGTATTGCTCTCTTTTCAACAGCTTTTAATTTATGTGAATTATAGTACCATAAAGGGCCTTCTTGGTGGTGGATCTCTTTCCCCTAGGGAGATTTGCCTGTCTTCCTCTGACATAGCTTTCCGCCAGCTGGTGAAGACTTTTCTGTTTCATTTGATATACCCCCAGTAACTTCTTATTGAAGTCCTCTTTGATAGTGTATGTTTGTTCATATGTTGCTATGTTTTACTGAAGTTACTACTGTATTTATATATGTATTTTAAATGTAATTTTAATGTTTTAATTATCGTTTGCTTGCTTGGGGATCCAATTTTTGAGTGGAAAGGCATCAAATAAATATTTTAAATAAAAAACCTACTATTTTCTTTAAAAAAAATCCATTATACCTTAAGAGGATGTTAAAAATATTGCTTCCTAATCCTGAGATATAGCTACACAGCTGAAAATTTTTATTCTATTTTATTTTTTAAGAAAGTTGATTCCTTTGTAGGGATATAGTTTAATAAACTTTTTTATAACCAAGACAATAGTGCGCTCGTTTCTCATTTTCTAGATATCGTATCTTTAAATTCTAATAAGGTATTATGCAGTTTCTCTTCTGCTATCTTTGTGTTAACACAAAATGCTGTAACAGTTTTAAATCTATATTATTTTTTATTAAACTTGACATTAGTTTGTCTGGGTCATCTACTAAAACAATCAATCAGTCTAACACAATTGTTATTCACCCAGCTCCACCACAGCTTTGTAATCTGAAACAGAGAGTTAAATATAAAAGATTCCAAGTTCAAGGTTTGCAGTCTGTCCCATATTATCAAAACATCTTCTAGTAAGATCTTTGGGTTTTTCAAATCATTTGGACACATTCTCTGAAAATTATTAGAGTACGAAGGAAATCAAGCTAGTGGGATGAGCTAACAGTTTTGCTCAAGAACATAACAAGGCAAATTCTTATCAATGTGAAGCCATTTATAAATAAAATTTAAATTTACTAACTTGATATTATCTCAGAAGATTTGGACACATTAAATCTCCTTGCTTTTTGAAGAACAGCCAAAGCTACTGTTGGTTTTATATTTTACCTAATATACTTTGCATTTGACCAAATAAAGTTTATACTTTCTTTTCTTGATGTATTAAATGTTTAGGTGAAATAGTTATTGAGACATTCTTAATCATAACCAGTGTTTTAACAACAGTATAATCTTAAAATTTGTTACCCTAAGAAATCTATAACATACCCTGTTTTCCAACATCTTTTAAAGTATCTACCCACAAGTTTATATTGTTATTACTTCTATGCAGATTTAATGCATCTAGGAGAGCCAGATTCCTAAGTTTCACTTTGGTATCTCAGAAGAATGTCGTTTGCAATACGATCTTTTTAGTATAAAAGTCCATATTCAAGCCCAGTTCCTTAGGTTAGTTTTAAAAGGGGATCTTTGCAGTTATTAGATTGTAAAACTGTTCTCAGTCAGCTATATATTGTGTTTTTGATTGACAAAAGTTCCAGTAATTTCTTGATTACCAGATTCATTGAAAGTGTACGTTTTTATGGGCTACAGTCCTCCACATCATCTGTTGCATGAATTGAAATTTCAGTCCATAGATGTATGCAAAATGTACACACACAGAGAGTTAAAAGGCCATGAATTCAACCATTCCCTGTGGAGTAATCACATCTGGTCTGAAACATGTGAAGGGGGAATGACTACGCCCCTTCTGTAAATGACCTATTTCCTCTGGTCTCAAGCATATGAGCCACTCAGTGGTTTTCCTCCCTCAAAAGCATTAATTTTACTCAAGGGTGTGCTTTCTACTTATTCTTCCAGGATGTGTTGGTACCTGGGATAACCTAACTTGCTGGCACTCTGCTGAAATTGGAGAAATTGTGACCGTCCCTTGTCCAAAAATCTTTAGCCATTTTTTCAGCAAACCAGGTATTTTAAATTCTTTATATTGGTGAAAGAGTGTTTTACTGTGGGGAGGGAAGCAGTGGGGAGATTTCATACATTTGTTACAGCAGCAAGAAGTCCAGAATCATCTGACTCACAAAGAGTTTTGAATTTGGTGATGTGCTGAATTTATACCGAAAGTACATAAGAGAGCCAATTTGCTGTAGTGGTTAAGAGCGGCAGGGCTCTAACCTGGAGAACCGGGTTTGATTCCCCGCTCTTCCACTTGAAGCCAGCTGAGTGACCTTGGGTCAGTCACAGCTTCTCGGAGCTCTCTCAGCCCCACCCAGCTCACAGGGGGGTGGTTGTGAGAATAATAATAACACTTTGTAAACTGCTATGAGTGGGCATTAAGTTATCCTGAAGGACAGTATATAAATCAAATGTTATTATTTAACATGCATCTAAAAGTTCAGATTATTGTTTTAAGACTTGCATTGCTATCTTAAGGATTGCTTGGTTAGTGTCTCAAGATGGGCAGAACCAGGGCTTTTTTTCTGGGGAAAGAGGTGGTGGAACTCAGTGGGTTGCCCTCGGAGAAAATGGTCACATGGCTGGTGGCCCCGCCCCCTGATCTCCAGCCAGAGGGGAGTTGAAATTGCCCTCTGCGCCGCTCAGTGGCACGGAAGGCAATCTCAGCTCCCCTCTGGCTGGAGATCAGGGGGCGGGGCCACCAGCCATGTGACCATTTTCAAGAGGTTCCGGAACTCCGTTCCCCCGCTTTCCCCCTGAAAAAAAGCCCTGAACCATCATTTAAGAAGGGTCATTTTGCTACAGACAGGCATTAACAAGGACCCGGTCTATACAGCTAAGAGAATCAGGTGGTGGAATGCTTAATTGGTGGGTTGGACCATACCACTTCAGACTGCGGGTGCCAGATTCCAAAACCAATAAAACAAAACACCTTACTTTAGACAGAAATGAAGAAAGGGTTCTAGTCTACTTTTTGCCTCCTGTTCTGGCTTTCTTTTTATAAGGACTTTTTAACACAGGGCAGCATCTGCCTTCAGAACTGGTACACACTCCATTCTTCCAATGTGGCTAGAGTGGGACTGAGACATGTTCAAATCTCAACATTGGCATAAAGCTCAAGGGCGACCTTTGTCTTTCAGCCTAAGCTACCTCACAAGCTTTCTTTGAAGATAAAATGGGAAGGAGAGACCCTCCCCCTGTACCCCACTCTGAGCTTTTGAAGGAAGAGCAGAATAAAACAGTGATTGATAGATACCACCTCTGCCCTTGCCCTCTACGCTACTGCTTTTGCAGACTGGGTGTGGCTTTGGGTCTTGCATGTTGGATGTGATGCTGAGCGAATGATGATGATGAGTATGTTTTCTTATATCAGGTCTACACAACCTGTGACTCTTGAAACCAAAAACAGTCCAGAATTGGAGAAGTTTGAGAGAGGGAGAGATATATAGCATCTGGCAGCCAGACTGCTATTAGGGGTCATTATGCACCGTGGCATTGCCCACATCTCAGCAGGGGGCTCACTGCCAAACTGTGGAGCTGCCTGGCTCTGCTGTTTCTCCTTTGCCCAGTCACTACTTTCATGCCTCTTATGCTTGGTTCACAAATGCAGGAGGATGAGGGGCCAGAGACCTGAGATGACCCCACGGACTGCCCCATCATCAGGTGGAGGATCACATTTTGGAATGCTTGTTAGAAAGCCTGTATGGGAAGCCAACAGAAAAGAGAGAAACTTTTTTCTTGGTGTGCTAACTTCTTGTTCGATCAGAGTCTGATTAGATGAGATGTTAAAAACAAGGGTTGGGGGAATTCGTGTCTGCCTAAGAGAGACGTGGAACCAGCAGAAAGACAAAAACCCTCTCCCTCCTCCCCCCGCAGCCCTTCTCTGCTATCAAAGTGCACAGGGGTGGAAGGGAGGGAATAATGACATTCCTCCAGCCTCTGTGCATGCTTAGGAACTGATTTGCACGTACATACACATGCTATTTTAAAGGTGTTTCTATGCAACGTTAGAGTCTGGTTGCACATTAAATGCAAGTTGGGTTGGGGTTTAATTCATCAAACTCATGTTTAATGAATTGTCTAATAGGAAGCTGGAAAACACCATTTGCACTCTGAACCATGAAGTGCCTTCTACCGTCTCAGGGCTTTGCTGCCTCATCGCCACCTTATTCTCTTGCATGTGTGAGCCAGGCCTTCCTGCAAATTTGCAGTGGCCAGAGCAAGAAGAAGGGGCAGCTACTGCTGTGCACCTGACCATCTCCCTCTGGGCAACAGGAAGAGGCTCAAAGGAAGTGGGAAATGGAATGGACAGAGGCAAGGAACTCGGTCAGATAGGTCTGCGGGGGCCATTGTCTGTCACCTCCCCCCACCCCACACACAGAGCTGGAGCTGACACAGCCTAACAAGCTACTGTACCTGACTGGAGATGCATTTGGTTGGCTGCTCACAGGTTGTGTGAACCTGTATTTGTATGCATTCTGATGAGATTATTTCAGTCAGGGCTGCAACTTTACAGTAGACATAGCATCACAGATTGCCTATTTGTGTATTTGAGTTCCAGATAATTTTCTTGTGTGTTGCGGAATCCTTCCAGTTTGCTCTTCATTCGATAACTTTTCCCTCATCTCTGCTCCTCCTCCTATAATTGGATGAGCTTTTAAAAAAAAACCCATTACAAGCAAACCCAAAAATTTGTTGCTGCTCCAAAGTACATTTCTCTGCCTAGCTGGTTATCTGACCCTGCAACCATTCTATAGATCATGCAATATCCCCTTAAATAATAGTAGAAAGGAATAAGAGGAGTTTTTAATGGAGACAATTTTATTCAAATTACTTTTTTATCACATAGATTTATAGCTACAAATTAGACTTCTTGAAAGCTGGAGGCTGATAGACCTCCCTGCCGAGTGATTTTTAAATACTGCATAACAACATTCTGGGATGTTGCTGATGAACCTCATAGGGGCAAATTGGGATGTTAAAACAGCTCAAACTGTGCAGCTCCTCTGGCACTGCTGGAATCCCAGGGGATGCTTGGCTTGACCTGGTTTCTGGCAGCACGGATAGGCTGCGGCTGAGCCAAGCAGACCTGCAGTGCCAGCAGGGCTCAGCTAGGTTTGCTTCTGGTTACACCAGTGGCCCTCCGGGGCATCAACCAACCTAAGTCTTGCCCAATAAATTAATGAGTCATTCTGCTCCACTACACAATGATCTAGTGTAAGTATTTGATAGTAGGGATTTTGTGGGAGTAGGTTTGCACAAAGTATTCCTTTTAGGGCAATGCCCATGGATAAGCCGTAGGAATTTGAATCGGATGTGCGAGACAGCGTTTTGATAATCTGCAGTCCTAATTAGACAGGTGAAGATCAGAGGTTCTGCTGGCTTTATTTAAAAGACTCTGCTGGGAAAAATTGCCAGATTTTGATGCATTACATTTTTGTTTTGTTTCTAGGAAATATTAGTAAAAAGTGTACAAGTAAAGGATGGACAGATATATTTCCAGATTTCCTTCTTGCTTGTGGATATAAAGACATTGATGAGAACAGCACGGTAAGACTGCTAATTCAGTTTCAGAAATATTGAAGAACAATATGCTTTATAACTTGCTTGATGTTTCCATTTCGTGGGTAAGAAGAACCCAGTGCAAAACTTTCACAGCAGTGTTCCTTTTGATTTACTTAATTATTTTCCATTTCTAATCCTCCCAATCTCTTCCAAGCTGGAAGCCAGTGACATTAGAACTATTAACTAAAAAAACACAAATGAAGTCAATTAAACATGAGTGCTAGAGCTCCATCCGTAATGATGATCACAGCTGTTGGAAAGCCAACATAAGCATTGTTTGTGTAAGACAAAAGAGTCTCTCTACACAAGACATCTTACATGGGGACGCTCAAGTGAAAGATCTTACATTTATTCTCCCATTGTGGATACACATGCACTGCTAGGAGGACAGAGTACACTTGAATATAAGACCATACAGAAAGCAAGTCACTAGAGCGTCCCTGTGTAAGATGTCTTGTGTAGAGAGACTCATAATTAGTAGAGATTCTGACTGAACAACATGGGAGGTGGAGTCCTAGATACTTTGGACCCAATCCTCCCAGCCTTTTAAAATTAAAACTAGCATCTTGAATTGCCGCAAGGCAGTAAGAATACCAGAACAGTAGTTTAAATTTTTTAGAGCTGATTGGCTTGCTTCATGGGCTATGATGACATGGAAGCAATAGGGTCAGTGGCACAGCTGAATTAATTGTACAGAACTTTTATGATATCATGGTAAATTTCACCAGATACCCAAATCACACTGTGTGTATCTATATATATCAATATGTCTAATTCCCAACGTGGCCCCATCTGGGGATTATTAAAATCAGAGACTATAGCCATAGACTGACAGGACAGATGTTGTTACAGACCTGAGAACAGCTCCCAGTTTGCAGAAAAATGTGAACACTCCCCTTCCAAAATGATAGAAGCAGCACCGGTAGCTTTAAGAAATGAATACCCTCAGTGGCTGTTTCCGCAACAGTATTGCCAGCATTCAAGCCTTGGTTTCTGTCAATAAAAGCCAGGGCCCTTTTTACGGCTGTTATGACCTTTGAGGGAGGACTTATTTGAGCCAGGCCAGACAGCAACCACTGAGTGCCTTGCCACCACATGGCTTGCATGACTCAGCCAGGCCCTGCTGCTTGCTACCATTCAATGGATGCCCAAAAGCCAACGCGGTGTATCAAATAGAGTTCCATATTAGGATCTGGGTGGCCCAGGTTTGAAACCCCACTCTGACATGGGAGCTCAGTTGGTGTCTTTGTGCCACGTTCTGCCTAACTTACCTCAGAGGATTTTTGTGAAGATAAAATGAAGGAGAGGAGAATGATGTAAGCTGCTCTGTGTCCCCATTGTGGAGAAAGGTAGAGCATAAATGAGGTGAATAAATAATAAATATAGCTGATTATGAGGAATTGATAAAAGATAGGTTGGCTGGTGGCTGGGAAGGAGCGAAGGAAGCAGGGAAAGGGGACCAGCTATGGTGGCTTTCAGAGAAAGGAAAGAGGAACTAGAGGGTGAGCGGAAGAAGAGGTGCACCCGCAAGTCCTTGTGAGTCCCCCACATATATACGCAGGCCCCATAGTTCCCAGCAAGCCTTTGTTGGTGGTCCTTTTTCACTTCCTGGGAAGTTGGTGGGATTCAGTTTAAACACACACCACATGTTGTGCGAGTGTGTGCATGCGCACAAGCATACTCATTGCATGTAATTAATGTAATAAATCATGTTATGATTATGTTATGATGATATGCTGAATGTTATGATGATATGCTGGATAAATTTACTTGAAAAGGAAACCTTGGTGCAAATAATAGAACTTATTATCTGTTTTCATACGTTATTTTCTAAAGAAGGTTGGGTTTGAATGAAATCCATTGGGCCTGGTTCCAGGAAAATATATTCAAGACTGAGGCAACACTTACCTTTGGGACTGTGGCAACAGTTATTTTTCCTGGCCTACAATGAGTCACTGCAAAAAGTAATTCAGCAGGGAGGGTGGAAGTGGGAATTTCAGAAGCACTTGACCTTCAGGCGCCTACATTCTAATATAACTATCAGCTTGCAGTTTGTCTGCTGTGAGATCCCATGGGCATAGTCTGTGATGCATTTGAATCTTCCCACAATGGGTTCCTGCTTCAAGCATTATATTAGAGAGAGTAATTCAGGACTGTCTCATGTTCCTAAATGCCCAAATATTCCAAGTGGTGTTCTACACACTAAACAGAGTGAAGTAGCAGACTGAGGCATGGAATTTTGGATTGTATCGCTTCAGACTGCAGGCATGAAATTGCATTGTTGAGTGCATTCCCCATATAAAAATGTCTTGCATGTAGAAAACTAGCTCATCAAGATAAAAGGTGTAGCGTCTCTCTCACAGCTTATTCCATGCAAGAGTGTGTTTGATTTTAATGAATGGTGCATTCCAGGATATGCCACACCCCAGAAACAGATAATCTTATCCTGCCATAGTTTGCTGTGTCATTTTTAGAAGCACTCTAATGCCTGGTTCACACATGTTGAAGAACAAGTGGTGAGGGGAGGAGACAAAATGAACTGTACTACTAAAGACTGCAGGTGGTGGGTTCCTGCTTTGAAAAATCCTTCTTGTAAAAGACTTTCTGCAAATAGAAAACCAGCACAGCTGGAAGAAAAGTTCTGCCACCTCTTTGCTTTGGGAGCTGCTTTTCTCTTTGCAGGGAGTTTTCAACACAGTGGAACATTCCCAAATGTGGTCCTTCTCCTTCCGTCTGAGGTAGTGCTGTCACCATTCTGTCACCTCAGTCACTTCGTTCCCCTGCATTTGAGAACTAGGCCTGAGAAGGACAGAGAATCGAGAACTTGTGATCTATGCATACGTCATGTTCTGTGTGGGCCTTTGTACCAGTGACCCCTTCCTTAATAGATCATTTAGACCTTTTGGCAGAGACTTCAGCTGTGTTTCTCTTGTGGTTCGGGACAACTAAAATTAGCTCCCTTCTGGACTTCCTCATTCTGACCTGTCAAAGCCCAGCATGTTTGTTGTATGTGCAGATAGCAGCTGTCTGTAGGCTTTTAAAGCTTTTTTCCATTTTAAAGAATGGCTACTTTCTAATTACACACACAAATACACAGTTTTTTTAAAAAATTAATGTGTGCATTTCATTAATTACAGGCTTTTAAAAGGCTAAACAATAACAAAGTCCTTAAGGAAACTCACAAGAAATATTCCAGTTCTTCCCACTGTTAAGCAGTTATGTATTTCTTCAGGGATATTAATGTTATCCGAAAACTTGCAACCTTGTGAGGATTTTGCAGCTTCGTTTTAAATTTTTGAGATGGAGGATATATTATAATGCAATAAATATTATATAGTAGAATATAAGTTATACTAGTTACATAACTAGTAGAATACACACACACACACACATACAGGGTTTTTTTCTGGGAAAAGGTGGTGGAACTCTCAAGAGGGAAATTAGGGAGAGGGATTCTTTAAAATAATATTATTTTCATGTGCTATTGCCGAGTATTTTCAAGAGGTGCCGGAACTCCATTCCACTGCGTTCCCGCTGAAAAAAAGCTGTGTGTGCATGTGTGTGCGTGCGTGCATGCCTGTGTTTGTGCATGCGTGCGTGCGTAAAGTAAAAAACGATGTTTCCTGACTGACTCAACGCCCAGCCCACACCCCTGGACCTAGGAATGTGAGGAGAAAGTTCCTTTCATGATGTAGAGGCTCACTAAGAAGGGATTTTAAGAAATTCGCCCCCTAAGGGGGTAGAAAGGGGTAAAATGTGTTTTCCCATAGGGACACAGCTTCCCTGCGTGGCTGGGAGGCTGCTCATTCCCCTCTCCCCACCAACTGCCAACTCAGCCACTCTGTACTGAGGTCATTTGCATATGCAGCCTGATTGGTGGGACTCTTGTGTTCTGAGGTAAAAATCAGGTAAACTGCAGACAGTTGAAGAAAGACCGTGCAAGACTTCTGAATTGGGATTTTATATAAAAGTCAGTATGGCAGCTGAGTTTTTAAATGTTCATGGGGAGATGGTACATAACCTTTCTCAGGGCCATTTCAATGCAAACCTCTCACATGAGCCTTTTGAAGTGCCCACCACACCAGCCCTCCCTCAGTCCAACTCCACCTCACACCTCTTGCAGCCATCACCCCTTACTGCTGCCAAGAAGCCTTCTGGCAGACGTCATGCAAGATACACCGACGCTAAAAAGAGTAAGCAGCTTAGAGATACGGCAAGGAAATATGCATGTCCTGCTCTTGCGGTGCATCAAGCAGCAGTGGCCGAGTACCAGCAAGATCACCCCAAGGTGCACAGAGCGGCAGAGTCTCTCCATGAGCAAAGCAATCCTGGAAGACAAGGAGAGAGGCTCTCGCTTCCATGGAAGGTCAAGGCTCACTCAGGCATGGCATATGATCCTTCACTACCTTCAAGCTGCCTCTTAACCTCATCCATGCAAAAACACCCCTGTTCAGCATCTCAAAACAAAGCAACATGGCCCAAGTGCTGTGGAACTGTAAGCTCATGGTCTGGGATGAGAGCACCATGGCACAGAAGAGGTGTTTTGAGGCACTGAGCATAACCCTCAAAGATGTCAGGGGCAACGAGAAAGCAATGGGCGGAGTCACAGTGCTGCTGGCTGGAGACTTCTGGCAAACTCTGCCCGTAGTCCCAAGGGGAACTCGAGCTGACAAAGTTACCATGTGTGTCAAGGTGTCGTATCTGTGGCCTCTCATCAGGAAACTCTCCCTAAGAAAGAACATGAGGGTCCACTTGAGAGGCGAGGTGTCCACTGGGGAATTTTCTGAACTCCTACTAAAAATAGGGGACAGAGCGTATCCCGAGTCCAAAGGAAAGGTGACCATCCCTGCAGGCCTGAGCACAGTACTGGTGACCCTAGTAGACCTAACAGCCACGATATACCTTGATATCATCACTATCATGGCTGAGAGGAGGTGCTTACCCAAGGTCACCTATTGAGCTCATAGCAGTAGTGGGATTTGAACCGGTAGAGTGCTGATTCACAAAATCACTTAAAAAATAGAAATAAGATGAACAATTTCATGAGAGAACCAGTTTGGTGTAATGGTTAAGAGCGCAGGTCTGTACTCTGAAGAACCGGGTTTGATTCCTCACTCCTCCAGTTGAAACCAGCTGGGTGACCTTGGGTCAGTCACAGCTTCTAGCTCTCTCAGCCCCACCCACCTCACAGGGTGTTTGGGGATAATAATAACATACTTTGTAAACCGCTTTGAGTGGGTGTTAAGTCATCCTGAAGGGCGGTATATAAATAGAATGTTGTTGTTGTTATGAGACATTATACTAGATTAATTAATTCATAGCAGCTGCAGCCCTATTAATAATTTAAGTAGAAGTTTTTTTAAAAAAAGACTCCACATACTGCTCACACAGCATAAGTCTCTTATATTAAAACACATCAGCTTAAAAATCATTTAGTATCACCCCCCAAATCAGAAAGCACCAGTCCATCTTTTCAAAGAAAGTTAATCAAAGTCTATCCAGAGCCAAAAGCCAATCATCTTAACTTGGCATCTAAGGTTAGATAAGCTTGGTAGCAAATAAACCATTGCAGAGATGAAATTGTAAACTGAGGTGCCACCATTATTAAGGCCCTGCATCTACAGGCCATCCCTTTTGCCTCTGAAGGTGAGGAGGAGCATACAGTGCAGTGCTATTCCTACAGATTTTAATTCATGAGCAACATAAAGGAGTTTTCCAAGAGCATGGCTAGCACCTATCCATTTCATAGGCATTTGCAGAAGAATTTCCTGCTGGCATGTGCATTTCTTGTATCAAAGGAGAGAATTGCAAAATCCATGCAGGAATATTATTTATTTAAATTGAAAGTGGTTTATGTGGTGGCAGGTGTTGCACAAATTAAACTGCCTGCCAATCTACAAATAGATACCTGGTTAAATATGTTAGTTTGTTTTAGTTTTCTGTTTCATCCAATTTAGGAGCCTCATATTGATAACCATATGTTAGTTAAAATAAATAAATAAATAAAAATAGTTTCAAACAACACACAATAAAGCATTGTAATTTAACTGCTGCCAAAGAACATGCTGTTTAAAAAACAAAGCTGTTGATTCCTCACTGTTAAGCATTCATTTACTTCACTTTATACTTCATCCCGTCTTGAAAGTGCGTGCTGGTAACAAAAGCAAGGGAGAAAACCCACCAAAGCAGAATTAAATTTCCTTATATTACAGAAGCACTGGTGATTTATGGCTGGGTCCTGAAAACCTGCCCAGACAGGTGGATTTTACTTATGAAAGATGCAATGCTTGGTCTTTGGTGAGTCTGCCAAGTCAAGAGCTAGTGACTAGGTCCCTGGTGATGCATAGACAGTATCAATGGCGAGGCAGCATACAGAAAGTCCCAGATTCAAATGGCATCTCCATTAATGTGTCTCAGATGTTAGGAATTCTGCAGGAGAACTTGGCAAGCTGATGCCAAACATACTATGCTTGCTTGACCAATGGTCGGATGTAGTATTCCTTGGTATTCCAGCCCATTGGAAGCACGAGTGGGCAGTTACAGTGGCTCTTGCTATTTTTAGAAAAGCCAAGTGCCGCAACTAACAGCTGCTTTTATGTGCAGAACCAGTAGGATCCCCAGGACTTCATTATTATGCTGTCCCAGTCATATAGGAACATCCTCAGGGCACTTCTCCCTCTTGCTCTTTCCATTTCTATCTAGTATTTATTTTTGTCACATCCTTTGTTCCAGGAGTTTGGTGGGTCTGCACAGGGTTTTTTTCCTCACCCATTTTATCCTCAGAACAACCCTGGGAGGTGCATTATGCTCAGAGAGAGAGAGAGCCCCTGCCTTCAGAGATGAGGCAGGTGGCAACCAGAGACAGAGCTTTTTCAGTAGTGGCCTCTCAGTAGTGACCTCTCTCCTTCCCCTTGAGGTCTTTTTAGTGTCTACTCCACTATTTTTTAGGTGCCTGGCCAAAACATTTATCCAGACTTTTAATTAAGGGTTGATTTGATTAAATACCATTTTATAGTGTCTTGAGCTTGAAAAACGGTTAAATTTATTTTAAGCTGCTCAGTGTATTTATGCTCTGGCTGGGCTTCTAATGCTAGATTTTACTTAATAACGTTTAATGCTTAATGTTTTATTTTGTAAGCTGCTTCAGGCAAGTTCCTTGGAGAGGCAGCATTTCTAAAGAAATAACTCCCCTGGGCCATCCAGTGAGCTTTCTGATTGATTTGGGATTATCTTGCAGTGAGGAATTTGCAGCCTGGGCTTTGGATCTCAGGTGGGGAACTTTTATTTTATTAATTTATTTTTATATACATTATTTATAGTCAACCTTTCTCACTGAGACTCAAGGCGGATTGCACACTGTGAGTCAATACAGTCAATTTCAAAGATATTTATGTAATTGGGAATCTAAATGCAAATTTGCAAAGCTTTAAAACTAATGCAGAGTCGAAGAAATGCTAAACAGAGCATAAGCAATTCTAAAACTGATGTATTAAACAACATATAAACTATTCAGTAGAATCATACTTACAGCAATAACAGTACAGAGAAGTAACATCTGTAGTTCTTATCTCCTATGCATCTCTTTGAGACTGCTTCCTTACAGTACAGCCCTCCTGTTTGAGTAAAAAGCCCTCTTGAGTAATTCAGTTTTGCATTGTTTATAGAAAACCAGGAGAGTGGGAGGTTTCCTGACCTATTCAGGTAGGCCAGTAGCACAGTGGTTAAGTGATTCTGCTGCGATTCAGCACTCTCCTGGTTTGAATCCCACTCCTGCCATGAGCTCAGTAGATGGCCTTGGGTAAGCCACTCCTCTCAGCCCCAGCTCCCCAACTGTATTGTTGGGATAATAATAATAACACTAACTTGTTCACCGATCTGGGTGGGGCACTAATCTGTCTAGAAGAGCAGTATATAAGCACAGTTGTTATTATTAATTGTTGTTGTTGTTATTTGTTGTTGTTGTTATATGATGTGTGGGGGTCACCATAGAGAATGCACGCATACAGGCATCTGTTGGTTTTGCCCATGTGCAAGGTGGCACCTGCAGAAGGCCCTGTTCAGATGAGCAAAGCTGCCATGGTGGAACATAGGGAGAGAGAGGCAGTCCCGTAGATATGCTGGACCAAGGTATCACCCACAGGAAAGAGGAATGAAAATGATCGTGGGACTGGAGCGCTTGCCCTGTGGAGCAAGGCTAAAGCATCTGGGGCTTTTTCATTTAGAAAAAAGGCAACTGAAGGAATGATATGATAGAGTTCTCCAAATTATGCAAGAATTCAGAGTCAGTCAGTGTAATTGATTAACTGTAGATTTAAGATAGAAAAAGGAAGTATTACTCCATGCGTTAAGTAGTTGGCCATCACATTCACTGCTGTGGGATGTGGTGATGGCCTCTTACTTGAATTTGAAAGGGGATTGGTCAAGGGGATTGGTCAAGGGTAGGTCTGTTCTTGGCTATTAGCCAGTGGAACCTCTGACTGTCAAATGTTGGGGAAGAGTCAACAGGTGAGAGTTGTTATCTTCTTTTTTATCATTATATATATTTTTATTTAAACAATAAAACAGTGAACGATACATAAGAGATAAAAACAAAATATAAATCAGAGTAGTGGAACTACATAGTATCTCCAAATGATGTTTTTAAGGTTGAATACCCAAATGAAAGTAAATAATTGCATTTAATAGAGAGCTAAAGATCTTGTTTACCCTCTTCGTATGTTCAGAAGAGCTGAAAAGAAAAAAATAGATCTGCTTATAATTTTTTATCAGGATTTCTTAGGAAAAGGAGAAGGGTCTACATACAGTCTTAAGTAAATTCCAACAAAATATAAACATATATTCCAAGGACTGACTTGCTAGCTACCAGCTAGCCTCTCTCTGTATCAGCTTGTTAGTGTTCTTAGAAGATCCTGGAGTCCTCCAATTAAAAAGGGCCCAAGGAATTCTTATTTCATTCTTACGCAACTGCTGGAGCATCTCTTAATTGTCAAGAGATGGACGGGGGTTGTTTTGCCAACCCTGCTTGGCCATTAAGCCCAGAATGCGGAGTGCCCCTGAAAGTACACAAGAATGTGTGCTATTACAGTCACCATCTTGTTATCTTCATTGTAACTAGCCACTGTTGGGAAAAGGACTCTCGACCATTGGACTGACCCAACAGGATTGCTGTTAGGTTAAAAGAGAAATACTCTCTGTAGTATGCTACCCTTGATGTGGAAACATTTGGCAGTTTTTCCCCTTTTGATTCCTGTTTATCGCCATTTCTGATAGTCACTAAACAAAACTAACATACCCAGTTTTGTTCAGTAACCAGCACTGTCATTCATTTACTGCATCAGCCTGCTGATCAAACCAATCCCACCTGACTCAGGCGAGTGAGCTGCTTCCTCTCTCATTGCTATGGATTTAGGTCTTTCCTGTCAAATCCCATATCTTTATTATTCTTAATACTTTTTTTTGCTAGGACAGGGAGAAATGGAATATTTAATTACATATCCTTGGCTTCAAAATGGTAGGAGAATGAAAATGCTAATGGAGGATCAAAGCCTGGAGTGAATATTTTTGTGAGCCTTCTTATCTCTGAAACAAAGTTAATGAAATTGTTGTTATTAAAAATGTTCTTTGTGTTACATAATGCAAGCAGGTCTTCTCGAGACACAGACCGTTCCAGTGTGCAGTAGAAGGAAGATGCTACATTTGAATACTGATGGCTCTTGCTTACGTACCCTTGTTAGCCAAGCTTTCACCTAACAATAACTATCTGGTCCAGAAATACATTACCTTCCCAGCTAACATTGCTACTCCCTTCACGTGCGCGTCCTCTTGTAATTTGTCTCTTGTAGCTTAGCTCGAAGACATCATTTCCATGTAGGAGAGCTCTCACGTTATTTTTGTGTAGAAGTATTGCCGTCTGATCATCCTAACAATTTCTTTCCAACATAGAAACATACAGCTGGAAGAGTTCCCAATGGTCATCTAGTCCAACCCCCTCTACAATGCAGGAAATTCACAGCTACTCCCACTGTGACTCCTGCTCAGTACCCAGAGGAAGGCAACAAACTTCCAAGATCGCTAGCCAATCTGGTTCTTCCTATTATTTCATTGATAATTCTTTTGGCTTTAATATTAACCCATTGTTTCTGGTCCGGTGTAGTTCTTTGCCCATTTTAGTCCACAAATTACTCTTCTTCTCTATTCATTTCTGGCACTGTTTCTTCCTAACATTTCATCTTTTGACTCTGTTCTGCACATTTATCTTTGCTTTTTCCACTGTAGATTCCCTGCTGTAGCTTCATATCAATTACCTCATAAAAGAATCCTTCTAGACATGGGTTAGGAAACCATTTTCTATCTGCCTTTTGAGAAAAGGGGCAAAAGAGCTGAGTCACAAGTGTGACTCTTTATTTTTGAACAGGTCTTATATGAAAAGCAGTATAGACTAAACATACATGCATGTTCTTGGCTCTAGCTTCCTTATTTTTTCCTTAAACTTTGCCTTTCCTAGCCTTTAACTGTCATAAGGAAAGAAAAAGATGTGGCAGATCTTCTGCCTCCATCAGCAGCCATTCCACCTTTCTGCATCAGAGGGGAGGGGGAAGGCAGTGCCAGGCCCCCTCCATCAGCTTGCCTGGGACCAATTGTGATTTAATTCCTCCCCGCTTAGAACTGTCTTTTGCAGCAGTCATTCCATCTAGTCACTATGGAACAGTTTCATAAATTACTCAGGAGTTCATACATGAATTAGCTTGTTCTCTTTCCTTCCTGTCCCTTTTTCATTTTGGGTTGTGTGGTTAAATTCCTGAAAAGAGAATGAAATAGCTGTTATTATAGAGCCTTCACTGATTACCTTCCATGTTGAAGCTGCCTCTCAGAAGAGCTGCAGCTGCCTTCTCCATGAGCTTCTCTGGAGGCCTTATTTCTAGCTGTGCAGGTCTTTTAATAGTCTCCAACATAGTTGGGAGGTGGTTGTTACACTTGGATCAATGTCATGTCCTTTCCAGTTTTGACGGAATGCACTTTAAAGGTTTCCTAAGTGCATCAATCAGAGAGCTGGAAGGTAAAGAGGCATTATCAATTGCCTGGAATGAAAGCTTGATTGACAGGCTGCTCTCTGATTGGTCAGTGAGAACCAGTCTTCAGGCTGACCGGATTTTGTATTCAGAGAGAGAATGTATGAGTCTGACAGGGAAGGTTCCCTTCTGAAGTGAGGAAAAAGGAATCTTTTGCCTTAACTGTAACATCATTGTCCTGAAGAAGAATTCTAGTTAAGAATGAAGCCCGTTTACAACGTCAGAAGAGAACTGGGAGAGTGTGTTAGCAAGAGTGATAGGCTAGTGGGCTGAGACTCTTTGTTACGACAAAATCAGAAGGGTTATATCTTCTTAGGAGAAGAAGATTAATTTCTGCCCAGTTTCTAAAGAGGATTTGGCTCTGAGAAGGACCCTGGGTATGTTGTGAAGGGAAAAAAGTTTTAAACTAACTCCAGGAAACCTGAGTTGTCAAAGGGAAGTCTGTGAAGAAACGTTGTTGCTGTAACTAAAGAATTAAGTAAAACACCTCTCACTGTTAAGAACCAAGAACATCAGAAACTAAGTTAATATTTTGCCTGTTACTCATAGTGTAACCCGTACTATCAAACAAATTCTACCTCAGCACTTTCATTCCCTGACTGTCCTTATTCCATCCCTGTCTGTTCAATAAAGTTGTTGTTTATTTTGAACATTATATAGTCTCCAGTACCATTTCCAACACAGAGGAAGGGGGCTCCTGCTTTCCCCCCATCAAGTTTCTGGGCTGGATTAAAAAGCCAAAATTATGTTTATCAGGGTGGGACAAACAGACTTTCAAACCACAAACAGAGACACTCTAATTGGGGCTGCTCAGCTAAAGCAGGCAAACTTGAATTTTGGCGGGAAAATCTGCCTCATATTGGGGAAGTGAAGGGGGGGGGTCTGTCATACCAGACCAACCATATTTATTTCTACTTGGGCCAATCATGCCACCAGCACTTGCCACCTCATTTAATTTAAAAAATTACACCCAGGATAAAGGTGTTAGGCTATCCACCTAAAACTACCCAGGATAAAGAACGCTATGAAACAGCTTTATGTAGAATAGGTTTATAGAAGGTATTACTGTATTATATTGTGGGCAGTAGTTTTAACCACTTTGGATGTAATGGCAGAAAGGCAATGTACTTGGTAAATGATACAAATCATACTGCTTGGTGTAACTGGCTGTGCTGGTTCGAATCCTGCTACTGCTATGAACTCAGCAGATGGCCATGGGTAAACCAGTCCTCTCAGCCCCATCTCCCTAGCTGGACTGTGGAGATAATGATTACACTGACTTTTTCACCACTCTGAGTGGAGCACTAATCTGTCTAGAAGAGCGCTGTTGTTGTTGTTGTTGTTAATGTCAATCAACGTCTCACCTGCTGTAATACAACACTACTCCAGAGTGATGAATGTTAAAATTCTAGTAGATTCCAAAGGCTTCATATTCCTTGCAGCTACAAATTAACCTTTTGTCTAATGACTTTTTTCGTCTTGTTAAACGGAAGTGAGAAATATGCTTTGAAGCAGAAACAACACCCTGTCAAAAACTCAAGCGAGCTTTAGCATATTATAGCCAGTAACCATATTAATAGAAAGCTGTGCAGACTCTCTTCTACATGACTAGATATTTTTGGAACAAATGCACTTCTGGCCTATCTACTCAATGAAGTCTAGCAGAGTTTGGTGCAAACACCTCCAGTATCTGAGACCGAGAATGTGATATATATTTTTTAATTAAGGCATATAGGACAGGAGAAGTCTAGAAGAGCTTCCAAATCACTGGGTGCCAGTCCTAAGATATTCATATCAGGAGAAATAGCTTTGCACCCATAATTACAGACATTACATTTAGTTGGTAATTAGCAACAGTTAACACCATAGTCATGTATTTTAGGAACCACACACTGAATGGCCCCAGTAGCCATTCTTTATTAGCCCATTGTTTGCGTTTAGTTTTCTTACCCTAAATTGGCACCTTATTGGCTTATAGGAAGTAAGCATATTGCTGACCCTGTCCCATGTGACCTGTTTCCTTCAGACGTTACTGGTAGAACATAGAAGCCCAAAACAACGATCAGAAGTCAATTAACTTGGAATAATGTGGTCATGGATTTGCATCTCTACCACCAGCAAACCTTTTACAGGAATTCATATCTTTTTCCTTTGAACTCACCTGGAATTGATTGATTTCTTGGGTGCTGTCAGCATACTTGGTGCTGAAGAAGAGGAGTCTCTGTACAACTGGCAGTATCGCACACATCACAGGGCTGTCACCATAAATAACATATCTGCGTCAAGTTTATTGCATAGGATGTTGGTTCATTTGTGCTGTGATGTTGTATGTTTCCCTTCCTTTGTTGTTGTTGTCCAGTGATATGGGAATCCAGAGTGCAAATGATAATATTGCCGTAAAATAACATTACTGCATAAAGGTGCGGAACTTTTTACTGGGATACCATTGTTGGTGGCAGTACTTTGTTATCCTTCACATGTTGTTTGTTCATAAGTATCTGTAATGGGGGAAGAGTGAACTGAAGAAGAAGAGAAAAGGGAGAATCAATTGTCATGCAGAGTCAGAGAGAAGAGGGAAGAATGCGGGATGTCATTTGATTCTGCTGTTCATGTGCATAACTTTATTTGAGATGCCATCAAGTAAGTGATTAAAGTGGCGTGCCAAACCAACATAATTGCACAAAACCACAGCAGTAGCATTTTAATAAACTAGCACATTTGGTAGGACATTTATACTTGGATTGCTGGCAGATGCATCAGTACAGAAATCTAGTTTGTATCTATTTTGTTGTTTCCAAAAATCTTCTTTGCAATCTAGTGTCCAATATTCTGCTGTTTTGGCTTATTTCACACATGCATAGTTTTGTCTCAAAGACTAACTTTTTCATCTCCTATACTCTCTTCCAACTTCCATAATGGGCAGGTCATCTCCTCTGCAGATGGCAGGGATCATCCTAGGGCACAATGGAGTTTTCCCTTTCCTCCAGCCTAATCATCCTTCAGACAATTATCACCAAGTGCTCTGAAGTTCACCTGAAGTTCATTACTCATCCATACCTCCCATGTCTAGACTGTACACGGAGACCCAGAAGAGGCAAATGTCATTCTGTCCGTAATATCTAGGCTCTGGTTAAAACAATGCCATGCTGTTGAATGCCTTATCTATGCTCTCCTTGTCAACTGATGAATGTCATTTTTTCCCCCTCATAGACTTTCTATGTTCTGGTGAAAGCAATTTACACCCTTGGGCACAGCGCATCTCTCATTGCTCTGACCACAGGAAGTATAATTCTTTGCCTTTTTAGGTAAGTGTGCCTAAAGATGTGAAGGGGCAGATATTTTTGAATATCTCGTCTTGGTTTGTGAACACTCGTCAAAGCCAAATGAGTCAGATAAAAGGTGCAGAATTGATCAAGAAACGGGAAATGCGCTATGAGCATAATATGACTTACCCTGACTGTAGGTTGCATGCTATTATTGTGTGGTCTATGCCCGTAATAAAGATTGACACTATGAGCACTTTTTTGTTACATCTGACTTCACACAGTAGTTTTCAAGGCAGCCAGTTCAAACATTTCACCACATGATGGAAAACGAAGTTATATACGTGCATGTGTGAACCATATCTAAGAATGAAAGAGTTTTGGTCCTGGATAGAACTTCCAGTCAGATTAGAGACAATGTATAGTAAAAACATACCTTGGTGAGCCTTGGAGGGAAAGAGTTTTTTGGACTGATCTTAGTTCCGTATGTATCTGTGGTATGGGTCCCCCCCCCCCTCTTTTGCATGTAAAAAGAATAGGAGCATGTAACATCACAATGCTTCAAAAATATAGGCTGTAAAGTTAAGATTTTAGTGAGTCATCTGCCAGTGTAGAGATGGAGACAAAAATAGAAACTGAAGTGTCATTGTACCTGTAGTGTAGCTCTTGAGTCGTATATTTAGGAGAAACGGGCATCTTCATTGTGATCCTGAAACGGGAGCCGAAATTTTTGCAATGCTAAAAGAGCAATCTGACGCAGGTCTGCTTAGAAGAAAGTCCCATTTAATTAACTGGGGGCTTGCTCTGGTGAAAGCATTCTTAGGAACGTGACCCTCCCCAGCTTGGCACTTAGATTTAGTTTCAGCAGATTGCAGTTGGGATGGTCCACTTGTTTCTCAACTCAACCTCCTTTGGACTACCGGGGGGGGGGGCGTTGCACGGTGGACTATGTGTGATGAAAGAGATTCCCTGCATGTAGAAAACTAACAGGGAAATCCTAAACAGAGTTACTCCAGTCTAAGCCCGTTGCTAAACTCATTGATTTCAGTGGGCTTAAACTGGAGTAGGTAAGGGTAAAGGTGTGCAAGCACCGAGTCATTACTGACCCTTAGGGGAACGTCGCATCATGACTTGTTCTTGGCAGACTTTTTACGAGGTGGTTTGCTATCGCCTTCCCCAGTCATCTACACTTTACCCCCAGGAAACTGGGTACTCATTTTACCGACCATGGAAGGATGGAAGGCTGAGTCAACCTTGAGCCAGCTACCTGAACCCGGCTTCTGCCAGGATCGAACTCAGGTCGCAAGCAGAGCTTGGGCTGCAGTACTGCCACTTACCACTCTGTGCCATGGGGCCCTTCTGGAGTAACTCTGGAGTAGCTAGAGTAACTCTGCTTAAGATTTCACTGTAAATGTCAGAAGATTTCTAGCCTAGGCTTTCCCCTGACATACTAGTTTTCTAAACAAATTGCTCAGTCAGGAGCACATTGATTCGTTATATGCTTTTCTGTCATTTTAGGATTTTTTGCCATTGTGTCTTCAACCATAAACTGCTTCCACATGGAGACTAACCTCAGTAGCTCTTGTTGCTGCTGTGAATGCAGAGGCATTCACGGTGGCAATGGGGCATCCCCCTCCACACTCTGTGACTGTTATTCCCCCCCCCTCCCTGCCACCAGAGGGCGTTTTCAGGCTTTTTTGTTGGCAATAGTTTTAGTATTGTAACAATCTATAGCAACAATGCACTCGTTCCCAGCTTTCATTTTTTTTTTTAAAAAAAGTATCCTTTATGTTGTGGGGTTATAAGGAGAAATGTGCAGCTAGGGCCCTTCCCCTTACAACTCTGCAACAAAACCAATACATATTACCAGGTTTTATAAGAACCCCAAGGAAAGCCCTACAGTGGTAAGGGGGATGGGCCACCACAGGTAAAGAAAATGGTACTGTTGTAAGAAGGGGAGAGTATGCCTTCCCATCTGCACAGCATCCAAAGGCACTATGACTGAGATCTTTCCTAAAACCATATCAAACCAGTTTTGAGAAAGATCGCAGCAAAATGGAGAAAAACAGGGGAAACAGAGGATTCTGTCATGTGGCTCCTACCAGAAAGAGAACTGCAGTAAAGAAGCCGATACGGAGAAAAACCACCATGTGGAAACAGCCAAAGAGGGATGTTGTTGAAGCTTTTTTGAACACAAAAGCATGAACAGAGTGCAAGACTATTCTGTTCCAGAGGGCATTAGGTGGAAAATAAAGAGTTTTATATATGTTGGCTCTGTGTACTAGCTTTTAATTTTGTGCTTTAACTTGTTGGACGCTTATGGTGTCTCTGTCCTGCAGCTTTTGCTGTTCTGATTGTGAAGTTAAGGCAGGGTATACATTTTTTAAAATTAAATTAAACATTCAGGAGTATTTTGGGGAGGGGGGGAATCTGTAGGTTTTGCCAAAAGTTACCCAGCCCCCATATCAATTAGATGCAGAACAGAGGGTAGTTGTGGCAGCATTATAACTTAAATGATCTAGAAAACAATCCATTCCTTCCCAGCCCGCAGACCTGGGCTGGGGCCACCTTTGTCGCCCCAGAAGGGGAAAGTGGCAGGGCATGCCTCTGGCCATCTGGGGACTCAAGAGGCAGGGTGGAGCTGAATTCCTTAAAAGGCAGCTCCACCCCCTGGCCCTTCCATGGTCGCCTCATACTCGGCGCACCCTCCTGCCCTGTAGCAGTGCGGGTTTTGCCAGTCATTGGTTGCCAGGTAGGAATTTCTTTCCCCTTTCCCCCTATTGGCCGTTGGGGAGAGGTGTTTTTTCGCCTACCTTGCACTGCTTGCAGGGGTCGTGGTAATTGGTTCAAGGTGGAGCTCTGAATAGGTTGTTAGTGGCAGAATAAAGTTCGGGAAAAGTCAGCAGGCCGGTGAGCTCTTTTGGCATATCCCCATTGGTCAGGAGCAGCTGGCTGCTTCACAGCGCAGTTGTGAGGACAGGTGCCTGGTGGGGAGCCCCTGGACAAGTCAGTCCTCGTCCTGTTTCATGGCTGGGTGGTGGAGCTTTAAGGGGGGGACCACTTTGCCTGGTTGGCCAGGTCCCAGCCAGGCACATGGATGGCCCACACCCAGGGCAGTGGGGCTCGCCCAGACAGGTCAGGGTGGAGGTCCAGGGGTGACCCCAGGGCCTGACCTGTACTGCTAGTTAGGCCCTTGCCGTGTTAGAGGGGGGACAATCCAAGATTAAGGAGAAGAATCCTGAGCAGCCCACCTGTCTCAAAAACTACAATGCCTGTCTTTCTATATATAGGAAACTTCACTGCACTCGGAACTACATACATTTGAATTTGTTCCTGTCTTTCATTCTAAGAGCAATCTCTGTTTTAGTCAAGGATGAGATCCTCTATTCCAACACCAGCACAGATGAATGCCCAGAGGAATCACCATCTCTGGTAAGGAAATAAATAGCTGTTAAAGATTTCTCCTCTTCTGTTTCACGGGGGTGGTGGAACACTGTATTGATAATAGACTGCATAAAGTCTGGTGTGGCTTATGAGATAGGGCCTAGGTACACAAGTCAGGTGGAGCTAGCAGGTAACAGCAAAAGTCTGTGAGCTGCCAAAGAAGAGAACCAACCAGAATCCAAAGCACAAGAGGGAATTTGGCTAGACCGTCAGGGATGTAGAGAAGGTTGGTAGATGCCAAGAGAATATAGGACAGGTGCTAGGTGAAGATTCCAGGAAGCCAACTAGAGTTCAGTGGAATCTGGATGCAGAGGAGTTAGCCGTGTTAGTCTGTAGTAGCAAAATCAAAAAGAGTCCAGTAGCACCTTTAAGACTAACCAACTTTATTGTAGCATAAGCTTTCAAGAATCACAGTTCTCTTTGTCAGATGCATGGAGAGCAAGAAAAAACAATCTGGGAAAATCTGTGGAATCTGGGAAACTGAAAGGAAAACACTGAGGAATTGAGCTTGCCAAAAAGAGGGGATGGTCCACTAAATAGGAATAGAAACTTGGAATTGAACTGAAAAAGCTCTGAATTCCATCACCATTATTCTGTGGCATGAGGCAAACCACCACCTCAGTGCCACATTTGAAAAATGAAAGTAATAATGACCTTTTTAAACAGAATTTAGAAGATGATACAATTGTAAAGTGCTTTCTGAATTAAAGGTTTGTAATAAATATACAGTGATAAACTGAAGTAGATAGTTAGAGAGTGGAAGTTGTGATTGAGGAAGGTGAGCTGTCCAAATTGTCTAAACTGGCCTCCTAGCATTGACTGTTCCCCACCCCCGATTCTGCATCTATTTGAAACCAGCCACCCTGTCCCACGGGTTTGTTTGGGCTGAACGGGTGGTACAATACAAGTGTGGCTGTTTTTAGTATTGTATTGTTATTTGCTGATTTTATGTTTTATGCTGCCGATTTTAATATTGTATATTTTATATATTGTGATGTGTTCTGAGCCCACTTGTGGAAAGAGCAGAATATGAATTTAATTAAATAAATAAATGATAAATAAATGAGTGAATAAACCAAAAAAAACCTTGTTGACGTAGCATAACAGTATTCAGTTAAGAGATTAAATAGTACTGTATAGTATGCCAGCTGCACAAAAATATTGTTTCTTGGAGATGCACTATTTCTTCTGCCTTGATCGGTAGGATCCATGAAACATTTCTGCACTGATGGGAAGCAGCTATTCTTGATTGCTTGATCAACCTCCCACAAATAAGCCCCGTGTCAGTGATTTTGGGAACTGACATTACTTTTTAGGTTCAAGGGTATTAATTTAGAAAGGAGTTACATTTTTTCCTGGCTAATTTAGGAAGGGATTCTGCGCGTTCTCTGACTGCAACTTTTATCCTGACTGTTGGTATCACTTTAGATAAACCAGTATAAACCAACATGTTGCAGTCTGGCCCAGGTAATGTCAGTCCTGCATTGAGGAGCTGCTTTTGTTTGAGCCATGTGACCGTTAGAAGGTATGTTCAGAGTGGGCGCATTCCTCAGCGCAATTTTTTGCTGCGATTACAACGGCTCTGGAATAAGCTCGCTTTAACATATGACGACAGCAGATTCTGTAAACTGAATTACTTCTGGCTAATTGGTGGCCCTGAATATTATCTGCCTACTTGAGATTAGCCTCATTGGTGGCAGCATGTTTAGTTTTTATTGTTAGTTCCCCCCCCCCCCCCGCCCAGAATATATTTACCTTGAAAGACCCACAGGGCATTTGGGACATAGACATAAAATAACAATAGACTCTGCTGCAGTTTTAAGAGACAATACCAAAGACATCATTCTAAATGGACTCTGAGAGGCACTTGCCGTTAGTTTTAATTTACTCTTTTTAAAAAAAAATGCATATTGAATCTGGTCCAAGCAATAGGGGGAAAAAGGCCCTTTGAGGCTTTCAATAGAAAAGTTCATTGAAGGAGAAGCCTCATATGTCAGAACTTGTATCGATCAAAAAAAGAGTTTTCAACAAAGGAAGCCATTTACTGTGTTATAGTGATTTCTTTTGCAAAAATGTTTCATCCTCGGTTTGTAACTTTCCAGGTCGGCTGCAAGGCTAGCTTGGTATTTTTCCAGTACTGTGTAATGGCCAACTTTTATTGGCTCTTAGTTGAAGGACTTTATCTCCACATCCTCCTCATGGTCATATTCTCTCCTAACAGACACTTCACCATATATCTCCTTGTTGGATGGGGTAAGAAGACCCAGTACATTTTTCTCTGTGTTCCCCACTGTGCATTATTTGGGGTCTTTGTTATCAGCCATGCATCATGGCCTACCAGGGTGCTGTTTTTGCTCTCTTGGGAGTCAACAATCCAGAAAATGTATCACATTCCGTGTGGGTGACACTTTGCATATAGTGGAATGTTCAGATTGTTGGGCAAGCTGCCCAGAAGGGGTAGAGAACTCCTAGAGGAATTGTGCGCACAACGTTCTAAAGATAGGAGAGTCTTCATGCAAGCTGAGGACTTATCCAGGACTGGGATAGTGGACAGGGCCTGTAAATCAGAGATACAACACGTGCCTTTACATGCAGAAGGGCCCAGATCCAACCTTTGGAACCTCTAGTTAAAGGATCTCCCATTACAGGGCAGGACTCAGACTGCCAATTAACAGATACTGTACTGGACATGATAGATCTTGAGATATTTATGCGCAAGCAAAGTGAACAACAGCGTAGGGCCTCAAAGCTCTCGTAAAATGACTAAATTACCCTTTTTTTTGGTAATGCTGTGGGGCTTCGTAAATTTGACATAGCTTAGGACCTCAGTATGTCTTAATCTAGCGCTGGATAGACCAATGGTCTGTCTTCCCGTAAACAAGATTCATATGTTCAGTGTAGCTGCGGTTGGCTCCAAGGAAGATGCAAGACCTGGTATGGAAAACTGGTGGAGGGATATGAAGTCCTAGTGAAAGAAGAGATGCAGTAGAATCTTCCTCTCCCGTCTCAGCAACTTACATTCAGCATCGTATCCACTGCCTACTGTATGTTTTCACACACAACAGCATCCTTCTGCTGCTAACTCCTTACCGGAAACAAAGAAGGGGCAGCCCCGGTGCAAACGCAAGCGAAAGGAAAAAGAAAACTGAAGCCTCAAAATAAAGAACACACAATGAAAAATATATAAAAAATGTAAATGTAATAGACAGAAAAGTATCTTAAATAGTGTGTTGTGAATAAAAGTCAAAGTATATATACATGAACTACAAACAAGCCAATAAATACAAATCAGGTAAACACAACAGGTGCTCACAGGCACCAAAAAGGGTTAATACCAGTATAAGGGTACACGCAGGCACTTCCTCACAAGTATACCAAAACAAATACAAGGTACAACCAATATCAGGGTGCATGCAGGCGCTCACATAAATAAGAACAAGGTGGGGTGGCAGAAACAACACACACACACCCCAAATGAAAACGACTATAATGTCCAAGTAAGTGCAGTATGAAGAATGTAGAGGATGATAGAAATCTGATGTCCGACGTCCAGTCAGACTTCATATGCCACGCCTACGGGTTGAGATCTTATATGCTGGCAAATCCCGTAGGTGTGGCATATGAAGTCTGACTGGACGTCGGACATCAGATTTCCATCATCCTCTACATTCTTCATACTGCACTTACTTGGACATTATAGCCGTTTTCATTTGGGGGGGGTGTTGTTTCTGCCACCCCGCCTTATTTATGTGAGTGCCTGCGTGCACCTTGATATTGGTTGTACCTTGTATTTGTTTTGGTATACTTGTGAGGAAGTGCCTGTGTGTACCCTTATACTGGTATTAACCCTTTCTGGTGCCTGTGAGCACCTGTTGTGTTTACCTGATTTGTATTTATTGGCTTGTTTGTAGTTCATGTATATATACTTTGACTTTTATTCACAACACACTATTTAAGATACTTTTCTATCTATTACATTTACATTTTTTATATATTTTTCATTGTGTGTTCTTTATTTTGAGGCTTCGGTTTTCTTTTTTCCTTTCGCTAACTCCTTACCAGCATGTAAACATCCAGTATCCCCTGTATAATGAAAGGGAGCCCACATTCTCCACTGTTACTTAAATGGAGCATATCTGCTAGTAGTTGATGAAGGAAGACTGCTGTGGGTTTTCCCTGGGACGTGGTTAGGTAAACCAGGTGACATTTGGCAGAGAATGCAGTCTCTGCTGAATGTCTAAAAAGTAGCACCGCTAAGGAGCTGTTGGAAGAGGAGAAATTGTCAAAGAAGAGATGCTTACAATGCTGTCCTAAGCAGAGTTACATACTTCTAAGTCCATTGAAGTCAATGGGCATAGAAGGGTGTAACTCTTCTTAGGACAGCACTGTTAATCTACCAATTCTGTCTCCTGTGCTCCCCTTCCCCAGCTGTCTCCCTCCCATGACTGAAAATCGCATGCTTCATTTTAAGTTGGTCTGCCATTCTTGCAGTTCTTATACACTACAGTGTATATTGCGATGTTAACATGATACATTATGCAAACATGATTCCACACATTCTTCTCCCCCCCCCCCATTCTGTCTTTTTCCAGGAGTCCCTACAGTGTTCATCATCATGTGGACAATATTTAGGATCTACTTCGAAGACACGGGGTAAGTACTAAACAAGGAGCAAATTTCAAAATTTTGTTATGAACAGGTCTTTTTTGAGATTGTCCCAGACCCAAGGTTACCAACTCTTGGAATTTTAGCATTATTTGAAATATAAAAATGTGTCTGAAACCACTTTCTGGAGCAGTGAGTTTGGGGAGAGAGAACGGCAGGTAACTGAGCCATGATCTTCCAGCATTCAGTATTGGTTGCTGTCTATTGAACACTGTACTGTAGACTAAAACTAATCTGTAACTTTGGAAGAATTCATTGCTCAATGTAAAACATTGTCTACATTTATAATGAATGGGAAACCCCTTTTCTGTGTGAAACAGAAAGAAATGAACTGATGATTTGCGGATTTGATTTGTAAGAAGATAAATTTGGGGAAATTTAAACAAAAGGGGGAGATATATGGAAATGGTTAAATATTTCTATTAGTAAGACTACAAGTATATTATTTGTAACGATGTATGTTTTGTAGAGAAAACTGAAAATGGTTCAATATATAAGTATTTTCTTTTACTTTTTTTTTTACTTTTTCCCTTTTGCTGTTTTTTGTTTTTCTTCTTTTCCCCTTAATGATATTTTAATCTTTTCACACGGTCCACTTGCATGAAATTGTACGAGAGGGGCCTTCAGAGGAATAAACATCAGCGTTTGGAGTTTCTGCTCCTGGTGCTAACACCATAACCTTAAGATCACACTTGCCAAACTTTCCAGCAGAAGAACCCTTTAATAGATTTTACAGGAGGAAATGCTAAAAGCAATGGCTGTATGTGTGATATTTTAATTTTATCCTTTCCTGATTTTTTTTCCATTTTCACTAGACTTTAATGTACACTCTTGAATTGTAAGACAGAGCACCAATGTTTATCTGATGTATTTATTTACTGTAGACTCTTTCAGGACAATTAAGACTAACATTTTTTACCCCACCATCTCTTTTTGTAGCTGCTGGGATACCAATGAGCACAGTGGCCCTTGGTGGGTTATAAAATTACCAATCCTAATTTCCATTGTAGTAAGTAAATTCAACATTGCATATGACTTATTTTCATGCAGCAGCTTTCCACAGTAGTTCTTGGCTTGTCACTTTTACACCCTGTCTGTATGCTTGCATTAATCTAGGCAAAAGTGTATCGTTTTCGTTCATTATTTGGTAACTTCCTGTATAAATTTGCCTTTCGGCTCAAGGATAATAGTACCAGCTAATAAGAACTGTAATATAATAGTATAATAGCAGTATATAATAGCTTGTATACTGCTCTGCTAGACAGATTAGTGGCAGACAAGGTTAGTGTGGTTGTTATTCCTACAAGGCGGCTGGCGCTGAGAGGAGTGGCTTCCCCAAAGCCACCTGGAACACCTAAGGCAGATGGCAGTGTAATATCAGTTTTAAAAAATGACAAGTTAAAGCAACAAAACTCATTCTCACAAAATGAGAGGGTTTTTTAAAAGCTATTCCTTGTCAGACTGAAGTGGTGCTGTCCACACATTGGCTTATCACATCAACTGCTGCTAGTGCGAACTTGTCGTTGTAGTTGGCCTCAACTTGTGGCAAAATTGCCAGAAGGTGTTAACTCCTAATTCACTGCCGCCTCATAATAAAAACTTTCAGTATTAACAGCAGAACTGGATGTGATTTTGCCTGACTAATTTTTGTTTTTACAGAATGCAACGGGGGCGGTGGGCGGGGACAAAGAGAAAGTGGAGTTGCTGAAACCCCACTTTCCTATTCTGCTCTTTTCCCATCAAAATCACCGCTCCCAAGTTGCTTTTACCCCCACTGGGGAATATTTGTGGTTGCCTGTAAGTTTTCCTCAGCTGCTCAGAGGTGACAATCTTTGGTGGGGAACTGGTGTCTTTCTTTAGTACAATTTGATGAACGTGTAGCTATTTTTGAGGCCAGATCACCAGTCTCTTATAACATCTAGAAGTCACAAATAAATGTTAAATTCTATCCCTCTTTACTTTTAATTGGATAATGAATTACTCGCTGAGTTGTGTGAGGCTGTATTTATATGGCTACTCATTGTTCTTTGGTAATATTATCATACCGTCAATCCATTTTTATCCCACCTTTCCTCCAAGTTGCATTCATGGGTCTTTTGCTGCATTTTGCCCTCACAACAAACCTGTGAGATGGATTAGGCTGACGGAGAGTAACTAGCTCAAGATCACTGAATGAGTTTGATAGTTGGTTAGCAATTGGAACCCAGGTCTCACAAGTTCTAGTCTGACCTTCTAACCTCCCCAACATACTGAGTCATTTACTTCTGATGCTGCAAACATTTCTCAGCATCAGCATATTAGAAACACTTTGCAATCGCATTTTGGCCTCAGACTCCTTCTTGGCAAGCTTTGACATTTCATGCTGTTCACATTTTATAGCCTTCCCTGATCTTTTTAATTGATGATGGCCTGTACCAGACTGTTCCCTGGGAGCACTACCAGAGCTTTTCTTATTCCTTGTTTCCATGAATATGCCATTTTGGTTTGGCATAATTTTGAACTGAAACCTGCACAGGGTTTCGACATACCTGATGTTACAAACTATTAATTTCTTCCTTATGTATTTACCCTGCCTTTTGTTCCCCAAGGTGGCTTTCAGTAGATTCAAAATAAATCCAAAGCCATCGTAATAAAACAGTTCCATAACAACAGACTTCCAAAGCCAGTCCTTAAAAGCCGGTCATGGTGTTTGCCAGTGCAACATATTCCACTTTCGTGACCTGTGTGTCCTCTCCAAAGTCTTGCTGTAAACAGCAAGGTTAAATTCCATTTTCCTCTACTGTCATGTGGGAAGCTTTCTATAGTCACTGACTTGTCAGAGATCATTTGGAAATTTTAATTTGGCTTAGTCCATCTCTTAGGAATGTTTAATAGAAATAACACAGTAATCTTATCAAAACACTCAGTGGTTTTTACCCTTTTTTAAGCTTCTCTGGCACTGCAGCAACCTATCTTCCTGTTCTTCTGTTTAGAAATTATCCATAACTTTCTGTTTTCCTCTCTGGAATTAGAGCAGGAACATTGTTGTAATGGAACATTTTTAAAAATGTAAAGTTACTCCCTCACCAAATTAACAATGCATTAAAATTAGACATAGTGGTACAGGAAAGGGCCATATACTATCTTTTCCCTGATTGCAGGTATCTGGTGGAATAAAAATGTTTTAACAACTTTCCTAAAACCTTACAAGGAAGTAGCCTTGCACTGAGGGATGCTTTCCTGAGTAGAGGTTCAACAGCCTCAAAGGCCCTGATCCAAGAGGTGATGGTGAGCGGTGTAATGAGATAAAGGTAAAGGTAGTCCCCTGTGCAAGCACCGAGTCATTACTGACCCACGGGGGGACGTCGTATCTCGACATTTCCTTGGCAGACTTTTGTTACGGGGTGGTTTGCCATTGCCTTCCCCAGTCATCTACACTTTACCCCCAGGAAACTGGGGACTCGTTTTACCGACCTCGAAAGGATGGAAGGCTAAGTTAAGCTTGAGCCGGCTACCTGAACCTGGCTAGGGGTGTGCAGGAGGGGGTTGATTTGGGCTTAAGGTATTTTGGAAATACCTTAATTCGGGTAGTTTACCCAAATCGGAAACCTGAAGTGCACAGCCCTAAACCTGGCTTCCGCCAGGATCGAACTCAGGTGGTGAGCAGAGCTTGGGCTGCAGTACTGCAGCTTACCACTCTGCGCCACAGGGCTCCTAGGTGCTGAGAGGACAGATCCCCTATCAGTATAGCTGTTTTCTCCACCAAATGAACTATTAGACAATATTACTGTCATAGTGTAAAGAGGCAAGTGCTATTGGTTCTTCTGAGGGTCTTTGATTTTATTTTTTATCAATGAAGCACGCTTTCCTTGGTAACACAACCCTAATGAGATGCCTTATGAATAAAGATAGCACATGCGTTGGTCTAAGGAGGCTGAACTTTTACTACATTATTTACTGAAATATTTACTATATGATTAATACCATAGGAAGTTTTCAAATCCCATTCATAAAAAACAAAGCATGGTATCGCGGAGCTGATTGGTGGGTGGCGTGTAAGCAGAACTGCTAATCCACAATGCTGTTTTTTTTGTAGGTGAATTTTATACTCTTCATTAGCATTATAAGAATTTTACTACAGAAGTTGAGATCGCCAGATGTTGGAGGCAATGACCAGTCCCAGTACAAGTGAGTAGGGTTGCCAGCACCAGCTTGGGAAGTTTGGGGAGTGGAGCCTGGAGAACGCAGGATTTGAGGAGGGGAGGAACCTTAGCAGGGTATAAAGCCATAGAGTCCACCCTCCCAAGCAACCATTTTCTCCAGGGGAACTGGTCTCTGTCATCTGGAGATCAGTTTTAATTCCAGGAGATCTCCAGGCTGCACCTGGAGGTTGTAACTCTTCAAGTGAATGAAGCTCTATGGGGTCCCTAATATGGCGTACAGCGGTCAGTGTTTGTTGGCAAACAGGGGTCTGTGGGAGCTCAGCTGAGCTCTAATTCTTCCTGGTTGTTTTTCAGGAGACTTGCAAAATCAACATTGCTGCTTATTCCACTGTTTGGAGTTCACTACATGGTGTTTGCGGTCTTTCCTATCCGCATTTCCCATAATTATCAAATCATTTTTGAATTATGTCTGGGATCATTTCAGGTAACTTATAAGCCTTCTTATGTTCAATGTATTGTCGAAGGCTTTCACGGCCGGAGAACGATGGTTGTTGTAGGTTTTCCGGGCTGTATTGCCATGGTCTTGGCATTGTAGTTCCTGACGTTTCGCCAGCAGCTGTGGCTGGCATCTTCAGAGGTGTAGCACCAAAAGACTTTTGGTGCTACACCTCTGAAGATGCCAGCCACAGCTGCTGGCGAAACGTCAGGAACTACAATGCCAAGACCACGGCAATACAGCCCGGAAAACCCACAACAACCATCTTCTTATGTTCAATTTTTTAAAAAAATTCAATCCTGTTTATTGTTTTAACTTACTCGTATCTCCTACTTGCAGGGCCTCGTTGTTGCAGTCCTCTATTGTTTTCTGAACAGTGAAGTAAGTTCACATTTACCCTCTTGTGATAATTACTTACAGAAGTAATAAAAACAAGGACTGTGTTTGACCACCCAAAGCTATCCAGGACACTGATCTGAAGGATCGGTATGAAATATAGTCTGCCCAGTTAGTCACCTTCCTGATGAAGTTTGTTGTATTTGTAGCCCTGTCAAAATCTCTGCCTAGATATTAAGAAGCATAGTTGCACCCTATTGACCTTATTCTGTAGTATCTGGCAACATTGATCACAAAATGCTCACAAGATGATTCTGGCTCCTGTTGGATTTTCCTAGAACTGCTCTTGCATTATTTTACTAATTCTTAATAGGGAGGTTCTAGAGATGGAGGTACATATGTACCTACGAAGCTGGTTTATGCTGAATCAGACCACTGGTCCATCAAGGTCAATATTGTCTACAACGCAGACTGCCAGCAGCTCTCCATATTCTCAGGCAAAGGTTTTTGACATCACCTGCTGCCTGATCCTTTTAACTGGAGATACCGGGGATTGAACCTGGGACCTTTCGCATGCCAAGCAGATGCTGTACCATTGAGCCACAGCTGCCTCCTCGAAGGGTGATAGGGGATTGCTTGTCATTATTTAATTAATCTATTCATCCTATTTGATGTATGTTCAATTCGGGTCCAATTTGTGCCACTGCAGCTAAAGCAGCAGTTCATAGGAATTTCCCACCCCTTTCCTTGATGCTTTCCCATGATGCCAAGTAGTGATGGCAAGTGGAAGGTCACCAGCACAGTGGCTGCTCTTTTTGGTTGAGAGGTCGGATCCCCTATCAGTATAGCTATTTTCTCCAGAAAATGAACTATTAGACAATATTACTATCATGATGTAAAGAGGCAAGTGCTATTGGTTCTTCTGAGGGTCCTTGATTTTATTTTTTATCAATGAAGCACACTTTCCTTGGTAACACAACCCTAATAATTTTCTTGCTTGCTTGCTTTGTTTCCATTTAGGTACAGGGTGAACTGAAAAGAAAATGGCGGAGCTGGTGTTTGAACCAAAGAATGGGTCGAGATTACAAGCTTCACAGCTCTTCCATTTCTCGAAATGGCTCAGAAAGCATCTCGCAATTGCATCGTAATTCAGCAACACAGTTTTCTCTTCAGACAGAAACCTCAGTGATATAAGCCATGCGTGTGCCAGCTCAAGATTAGACAATGGATTTCTGTGTATAGCTCAGTCAATGTGATATTTTCTAAAATGTAGAGTTTGTACTCTGTTTTGTCTATATGTCAGGACCTGGGGGTGGCCTGGTGCTGTGAAAGATAGCTTTTTTTCAGACTAGTACTTGTTTTAGTGCCAAGATTCATGCCCAGAATGTACAAAATCATGTCTATAATGAATTTGCATTGGTTGCCCTTCATTTAGAGGTGATTGACACCTATCAATTCCAATCTGAAAATAATCGGAGTTTCCTGGATTTTTTTCTTCCAAAGGTCCACTGAACACCTTACCAGATGTTTCAGACTCCAGATTTTTTCTGGACCATGTCTGCCTAGGATCCCACCAGACTGAGCCAAACACTGCTAAGCCTGGGCCTTGCCTCTGTGGTGATACCAGGTCATGTTACCATTGCATGCCAGGTCAGATCCTGGGTAATGGTTGCTGTTTCCTGAATGCAATGAGCAGCCTTACTGGCTGTGGGACTTAGTCAGGCAAGGCCCATGAAAGTCAGAATATGAAGGCACTTTTAAAGCTGGTGAAGTCTCGGAAGCGAAAGAGGTGGACTGTGGTCAGATTTCACTGCTTTGAGGACAGTTCCTCTGTCATTCCGCCTGTCTCATTTTTAATCCACCCTTTCTAAAAGGTGTTTGTTCCCTGCCCACATTTTATCCTCACAATAATCTTGCGAAGCGGGTTAGGCTGAAAAAATGATTGAGCTATAGTTGTAGTGCCTGACTGGGGGATGTAAAACCACCCCCTCCCCATTTTAGGGCTCAACTAGATACTCCTGGCTGCTTCCTTATCATGCAGCAAGCATCATCCGTCACCTCCAGTGGTGCTGGGGCTCCTGTCTCCCATCCTGTGCCACTTCCAAGCCTCAACCAGGAGTAGGCGACCTGGGTCTCCACCCAGACAGAGTACCATGAGGTAGGCTTTCAGGATTGGGACCCCCAGAGTGTTTTGGAAAGAAGAAAATCCCTGCCTTAAAGTGGTGGCAGCATCTCCGTGGTGGGTATGGGGATGCCATCATATTGTCTTGAGTCCCAAGTCTGACTCTCTAATCACTATACCAAATTGGCTTCCTGCTTGACACTCCCCATAACAACTGATAGCAGCAAAAAAAAAAGCAAAATATTTTAGTAAATATATGCATATTTGTTTAAATATATAAATTAGTTGTGTTATTAACACAGAATTTTTATCAATTTTTTGTGCAGAATATACATATCCTTGTTCATATCATACATTGAATGAACCACTGTTTCTCTGTAACTGTAGGATGTTTATATCCTTGTTATAATTTTCATTGCATTTCTAATGTACAGAGTACTTTGCCATCTTGACTTGACTTCTGAACAGTTTAGTGCCTTTGGTTTCTCTTACTCCCATTTTACAAAGAGAAAACTGAGTCTGGGAATCAATAATTTAATCACACACAATGAATCTGTAGCAGAGACAGGACTTGGGGCATAAGCCAAACAGAGAAAGAGCAAATTTCAGTGGAACAGAAAATACTCTATGAAAGAATGTTCGTAGAAACAAATTATGCCATTGTCTAACCATCCAAAAAGCGATCCATCAGAATATATGAGACAAATACGATCGAATAACATCAAAAATTGCATACTGTTAAATAGTATCAAAACCTATCGGAACTCTTAAGTGACAAAATGATAGATCTGGAGGGTTGTGGAAACAAAAACACAATCCAGTCATTCCAGCTAAAAATAGTCCAAATGCAAAAATACTGATCTAGGACCTTATGGAACAATGTCATTTCAGGATGTTCATCATAGTAAGAAGCAACAGTCCAGTCCTAGGATATACAATACCTTTTGCAACAGAGGCCAGTCCTATGATAAGCTTCAAATAAATTCCTCCTTAATATATGGAAAACTGAATGTTCAGACACGTGGCCTTTTACAAACTCCTTGAAACAATCTTTGCTTACTCAGGAAAATGTCTTTGTAAGGTTTAGCAATCTTGTTGGTCTCCTTAATTCATATAGTAACTAATTCCCAAATGCAAAGGTTTTCCAGTTACCAAACTGAAAATACTAACTTTCTGCCCCAAATATATACTATAGTGAGGGGGGAGGGGAGAACATTCGTAGCTCATCTTTCATATCCTTGTCTTTGAGAGACAGTTTTCTTGCCACAGAAAGGGATTTAATGAAGTAGATATTCTACACTTTCTCTTTATTTCATGTATTATTAGATCAGTAATTGGCAAAAAACCCATTAGAGAGATCAATATTGGTATTATCATCTGCATATATATCTGATGGAAAAACAGAGGTGGTTGCTTGCATAAGGCTATATAATGTGAGAGTTGAACTGAGGTACTTCTGGATTGGAGCTTGCCTAGATGTAAAGCTGACATGACAATCATGGATCTCTGTCAGTCAGTAAAAGGTAAATTGTGTGTGTGCATGAGTTGGATTGGGGCCATATAGGAAAGGGACGGGGGATTTGCCTTTTCAATCTCTGCTCAGTTTCACTCATTGGAATAGCGCTCCCTGTGCTTTTATTAGCATTTTAAAGAAAGCAAGTTTTTAAATGTCCCCTCTAAAAAAAAATACTAATAGTGCAGTTGGGGCGAGGGGGGCCTGTTCCAATTAGCAAAAACCAAGTGGAGTTGAATCCCCTCTTCACATACTGCATGACCCCAGGCTTAATATGGGGCGCACATGTACACCATGAGATTAATCTCATCTGATTTGACCCTCAGCCACTACAGTTTGCTTGTTCTGTGCAGAATTACTATCCATTACCACTAAATAGAGTCTGTAACAAAAAAACATGTCTGGGATTTTAAGGACCAAGAGAATGGCTAGAAGTCAGACTGAAGTATTGAGTCTCACATTTGGAAAGAAAGGAACAATTCTGGTTCGCATTCATAGAGTTCTTGAGATTTTTTTATTTGACAGAAAATGCTTTAAACCTCTCTCATTCTTTATATTTAGATTTATTTATTTTTTGCATTTGCTACATGCACCAAATTGTGTTTTGAGGTTTATTTGATTTTTTTTTTAAGGAGAGAAGGAAAAGCATTGTACCTAACAATGGAATGAAAAAATAAAGATGAAATACCAAGGGAGGGGGCTGTTCTCGGTAGTGTCTGAGAACAGCGCTTTTCTGTACAGAAGAGTGCTTGAATATCTGCATCCTACGGACAGGAGATGAACTCTCTAAACCAGTTCTTCGCAACATAGGAAAACTTACTACTTACAACTTTTCATGAAAAAGTGACATTTCTAAACCGATGTTTTTACCCAGACTTGCAAATAGAATTGTCGAAAAAACCCTAGCAACAGGCAAGAGTGACAAGTTCCCTACCTCATGCATGCAGTCCACAGCGCTTGCCAATGGTATCACTTCCAGCGTGACCCAGAATCGATGATGTTGCACTAGGGCTGTTTCTTTAGGGATCAGCCCAAAACGTAGCAAAAACACATGAAGTGTCACGCTGGAAGTGACATCGTCGGCCAGGGGCACATTTGCACTCATTTTCCTGGGCTGCCTCCAGCCTCTGCTGGTTATTGGCAATATCTATGCAGCCTGCTTCCTCCTGAGGCTACAATCCCCGGGAGATTGCCTACCATCAGCAGGAACCTGGCAAAGCTGCAAAGTATACAGATCCCTTAAAACCTGAATAAAATGGCTTGAGCTGTCTCATCAGAGTCTAGATCCCATTTCTATATACAGCAGAACTAAATGGTGATGTTTTTCCAAGGCAATAAAGGGGCTTGCTGATGCTTTTCACCAGGCACACACTGTCCTAGTGACTTACAAGCATAACTGGTGTCCCAAGAACACATGGTTCAGGCATGACGCTCCTTTTGCAAAGCTGCTGTGACAGGATTTTTTTTCCTGTGGTCAAGTCACAGCCAACTTAAGGTGACTCCATAGGCCTTTCAAGCTAAGATGCAAACAGTGGTTTGCCGTTGCCTGCCTTTACATGGTGACTGTGGACTTCCTCGGTAGACTCTCATCCAAGTATTCGACAGGGCTGCTTATATAGCCTCTATTGTATGGGTTTTATGGGGCTAATTTAGGAAGGAAACACAAGGATTTTTTTTTCACCAAACCTTTTAACAATTATAACAATACCATTTTTTTCTTTTCTTTAAACAAACCCATAAGTGCTACAAAAACAAACTTCAGCCAGCAATGTCTTTGAAAACCACTCAAGCAAGTTCAAATTGTCAGCTCCCACCAAGTGATAAGAGTCCTTCGCCACAATCCTTCCAGTTATGAAGCAACTGAAACCCAGGCTTCTGTCCTCTGGGAATTACAGCCCTGCAAGAACAATATAATCCCAGTAATAACAGCAACCAAACAACACACACACAAACCACTTTTAGTCACTATTGTTCGCATATATTTCTGATTACCTTATTTAAGGTGATAAGAACCCATTAATTGTTATCAAGCTCCCCAGCAACTCAGCTGCCTGGCTCTAACTACTGACTCAGCCAAGCTACAAGTGACGAATGACACTTGAACGGCAAGTGAACAGACTCACATGTATTCCTCCCTGTTCACTTGCGTCCCACTTGATCATGTAGTGTCATTTGTCACTTGTAGCTTGGCCCTCAGCCCTCCTGGGCTAAACCAATTAGCTCATCGCTTACACATAGCTTCAGAGATCTGACAAGATCAGATTTGCCAGGGCCATCTAGGTTAAGGCCTGAGCAAAACCCTGGAATCAGGAGATACAATGTTTTCTAACTGGGAATATGTGTGGAAACTGCTTCACCAGGATTGCCAAAGACCTGGAGAAAAAATGTCTCATTGAAAAGTGGCATAATGTGTGGAAATGGGCAGGTAGAGGTTCTTATGACACGGAGGTAAATAACATTGCATTAAAGGGAGAGGGCAGTTCTTGACTCGAGGCAACAATAGTTCTTCATTGTGCCAGTGGCAGGACATGGCTGTAGCCCACCCCCACAGCTACCTGAAGCCAGGCATAGTGAGGGGGGGGGGCAGTGTTAGGGACAGCCGTAGGTACTGCTGCAGGAATAGATGGGCCACATCAACACAGCATGATACTTTCATGTATCGCATCCAAAACCAACAGTAGAATCAAGTAATCCAATTAGAGTTTTCAGCTGAAATTTTATTCGCCTTGAAGGAGAAAACGCCACCTCAACAGCTTGTAGAATTTAAACTAGGCTGACAGGATTGTGATAAGATCAAAGCACTTTCTATCAGACCAAATACAAACTGCTCTTAATTCAGAGAGGTCTACTGTAATGCAGTGTGATCAAAACTGGACATCCTGATCTTAAATCAAAAATTTATTTTTGTACATCACCCTCCCAAATATACATAATACTTCAAAACGGACTTTGCTACCTAATGTTTAGTGCATCACATTATAAATGCTGCTGGAACTTTAATGGGCTATGTAAATATTCTTCGTATAATACCAGTTTATAGTATCTGTGTGCTGACTACAAATTCAGACCTAACAAGGCCAGAAAAAAAATCTTACTCCCTTTTTAACTACCATAAAAGGCATAAACTGAAAGGGACTTTTTATGTTGCTTGTTTTAACCTCCTGTCCTTATTGAGCCATTGCAAAGGAAAAGACACGGAGTTGACAGGTTCTTATAAATATAAGCATGCCATGTCTGCAATCTTGAAAGAAAGGAACACTGCTGTATTTACTTCTGTTGTCGCCTCTGACCACATATTTTCTAAATAATAAATGGGAATACTGCTGTGCTCTTGAAAGGGAACTTTTTTTACCTCATAAATAGAAAGGTTACCAGAATTCCAGAGGCAGCAAACAGCATGGAGATTTTTAGAAGCTGGTTGACAATTCAGCTCAAGCAGAGAGGTAGCATCATCTCAGATCTGTAAAAGAGATCCAGTATCAGCCTGGTATAAACATGATAAGGGATGGGCAAGAAAAACTTACACACACATGGTTTCACTATAGTTGAAATACCAATACCTCATCGCCATGATGTCATTCTGGGCCACAGGTCCATAGGTGAAGTAACTGAGTTTAAATGAGTCATTTGGCCTCAGAGTTCTGCTCATGCCTGTTATTCTTACCCCACAAGACACTGAATTGGGCCATAATGAGCTTTCTTCAGGTGCTAGCAAATTAGTTCAAACCTCCTTAAGAATCTTGCGGCCTATCCCCAGGAGTCTTGAAAGAATCCAAAGATGCATCGACAAACATAACATAGCACCTCCCTCAACCCCGTGCCCAGTTTAGGGTTGGGCACTGAAGGAGGACAAGTCCTGTCACACTTTTTCTTCAGTGGATTAAGACATCATCTCATTTCCTGCTTACTCAAGCTTGTAGAGATTGGAAAAGTGGAAGACCCTAGGTCAGTAATAGTGGCTCAGAAGCCACCTGTGGCTTTTTGACATACCACCTGAGCCCTATTCCCCAACAAGGCACCCACCCCACTTTTCAGGAAAGTGGGCACTGCCCCAGTGGGGGCTTGTGGTTGGCAGGTGTTTCCTACTTAGTACAAGGAGAGGTTCTAACCACCCTGCCTATTGTAACACAACTTGAAGGATACTTAGGGAACATACTTTTAACATCAAGCCTGATAGAGTTCCAGAGAATTTGAAAGATTGCACAGTGTCTTGTGTCAGAAAAAAGTCTGACTTTCAAGCCTTTCCCATCACTCCAGATACCCAAAGGTTGGCTAAGGTTCAACAAGGATAGCAAGAGACAAGCCTACATGTTCAATAGCAACACATTACATTAGCCCACCATCACACTTCATTCACTTCGTAGACTGGCTGACTGTCCTAGTAACTCAGAGCTAAGCTACAAGTGATGAATGACTCTTACCTGGCAAGTGAACAGACTCTAGTGCATTCCTCCCTGTTCACTTGCTCTCCACTTGATCAAGTGGCGCGCAAGTGAATGGCAAGTGAACAGGGAGGAATACACGTGAGCCTGTTCACTTGTCCGGCAAGTGTTATTCGTCACTTGTAGCTTGGCTCATAGTTGCTATAGCAGAGGCTTATCTATTCCCTACTTCCTTAAGGAAAACAGTTTTCTATGTATGAAAAATATTACTATCTTTACCGTTTTTAGCCCACTGTTTTTAGCCCTACAATAAACCTGTGGCTTAGACTTACAGGTATCAACTTTCTCAGGCCACTTAAAGAGCTGTGGGTCTAGCTCTCTTAGAAGAAGAAAAACGTGCATCTGTTAGGGCTGCCAACCTCCAAGTGGCAGCTGGAGATCTCCTGGAATTACAACTGATCTTCAGACTACTGAGATCAGTTCCCCTGGAGAAAATGTCTGCCTTGGAAGGTGGGCTTTATGGCATTATATCCCACTGAGGTCCCTCCTCTCCCCAAACCCTATCCTCTCCAGCCCCCCGCCCCAATCTCCAGGAATTTCCCATTCTGAACTGGCAACCCTATGTCTGGGCTGTGCCACTTCACAATGCAGGTGAGGGCAGCTTGGCATGCTCTTCTGTCAAAAAACAATAACCCTTCCCTACAAACAGAAAACAAGAATGTCAGGGACAAGGTTAGGTTAGATCACTTCTTCCTTATCTCTCACTTTGCAATGAAGAGGGAATTTTTTTGAATGGAATAATGTGACACACACACACACCTGTACTGCTAGTCTGAAGTAGTGCAGCTCAGGATTCTAGTTGCGCAAGGATTTGAGCCTGTCAGATAACTGGGCAGCGTGCCCCTGGGTGCAAATTATTTGAATCAACACACAAAAATTACTAAATGAATAAACTGGGCCTGGTAGTGGGTGGTCATATGCTAACAAAGGATATCCTTCACTTGTCAGTACTTCAAAACCTTGGATCTCACTCAAGGTTTAGGGTCTCATATCACAGAGCCAGGGTGAGATTTATGGAGGCTGATTCTTTCTGTCCTGAGAATCTGATGATTTTGATGAATAATTGTACATGTCCCGTTTTTATTGTCCACTAGAACCAAATGCTGCTGGCATAGATTATTACCAGATGTAGTAGACAGCATGCCACCAATTTAGTCAGAATAAAAATTGAGTTATTCATTACGGCCAGGCAGTATGGTAAATGCCTAAAATGCTTTTTTTTTTAATGATGAGGACAATAATGATTTATACAGAACTAGCAACAGAGTCTGTTGTGTGGAAAAATACAATGGGCTCTAGAAAACTGATTTGGCGGGCCCACGCTAAAGGGCCTTGAGACAGTTGCTCCTGCATGCCGGGCCTCCCCGCTACCTCCACGGCTGCTGCAGGGCCTTGGGAGGGCTGTGCTGCTGTGCTAAGCCTCCCTGCTGCCTCCATGGTCCCTCAGAGGCCTGGCGCAGGCTGCAGGGAGGCTCAGCATGGTGGCGCGGCCCTCCTATGGCCCCACAGCAGCCACATCCCTGCGCTGGGCCTTCCTGCCACCACAGCAGCCTCTGAACAGCCTCTGGAGGGCCATACCGCCCTGCTTGGTCTTTCTACTGCTGCGGCAGCCTTCTCCGGGCCTGCAGAGGGCCATGGCACCGTGCCAGGACTTCCTGCCGTGGCCTCCTCAGGGCCTCCGAGGCAAATTGTATTGCTGATGACTCACTTTCGATGGGCTTAGACTGGAGTAATTCTGTTTAGGATTGCACTGAAAGTTTTGTACTGAATTTAATATGCCTTGCCAAGTTTTTGGTTAACAAAATTTCATTAGAAAAAAGCTAAATTGTTAAAATGTTCTATTTGATTTTCTATCCATCTCCGTTTTTCTTTAAACTGCTAAGTACAGTAAACCATAATGTAAATGTGTGTTGTTGTTTTTTGCAAAATGTACAAATGTGTGATGCTGTATAGGTAAATGTATGCAAATGCATTTTTATTCCCAGGTTTTATTCTTTATTGGGTCAAGGAATTTAATGCATTTATGTATTTGATAGTGACCATCACAGTGGCTTTGTCACTAATCAGTGACTGGTGGATCACAGACTGTTTAGTATATCAGTTTATAGGATGTATAATGCACACATTGAACCATGTATCCATTACCATGTCAGGTTGAGAAACGGGGAAACAGGACTAAAATTAATGCTTTGCTATCACTCCAGGATAGCCAATTTTTTGGTAACTAACCATGCAGAGCATTTAGCTATTTAGGGGACAGATGCATGCTTTTCCCATAGAAAATATTTCTACCCTGATCCTTACTCAAGACCAAACTATGCATATGATCAGGGTGAAGTCTGTGATGAGAACTTCCCACTTACTAAGCTAAAATCTTCTGTAATAGGGCTAAGACTGCAGTGCTAGGAATGTATGTATGTATCTGTGGACAAATAATCCTCTATCTAAAATATAACACAGGAAAGATGCTGTTATAACAACAAAAAAGTCTTGAGACACTCTGCTAAAATTATTATACAGACTAGTGCTATGACTGTATCTTTTTTCTTTTTTTACTTAGCCTTGTTTTCCATATCAGTTTCATCCTTTCTACATTTCTGGCACTAATTAGAGGCACTATCAGGGCTTTTTTCTGGGAAAAGAGGTGGTGGAACTCAGTGGGTTGCCTTAGGAGAAAATGGTCTCATGGCCGGTGGCCCCTCCCCCTGATCTCCAGACAGAGGAGCGCGGAGGGCAATCTAAACTCCCCTCTGTCTGGAGATCAGGGGGCGGGGCCACCAGCCATGTGACTATTTTCAAGAGGTTCCGGAACTTCGTTCCGCTGCGTTCCCGCTGAAAAAAAGCCCTGGGCACTATATTCTATTTTTTTTAAAGGCTTGATTACATTTAAAGATTGTACTTGCATGTAGAGTAATCTCCGTGGGGTTTAAGAAACTCTGTCCTTGGACAGACGAGTACCCTATACCCACTGAGTAGAGAAAGAATTAATTCCTATGGGTCTCCTTCTGTGCAGGGGCACTGCATTTACATGTGGAAAACTATAGTCTTAATTTATAATTATATAAATTGAAAACACAGAGGAGACAGCTGGTGTTGACTTAATCTATCCTATTCTGAAATAGTTTCCCCACCAGACAAATCCATTTTTTGAAACTTTTAAACCTCAGTTTAATAAAAGCTTATTTTTCCTCACTAAAGTAGCAACATGGATTCCACATCCTTCTAAATGTAATAATATTAATATGTGCATATGAAGGAGACATTGAAATATGAATGCCACTCATCAGCCTTGAATATAAATGGGGGCAAATTTAGTTATTGAGATAAAATGTGGCATCTCAACAAAACTGGGCACATTTCTCACAAATGATGTACAGAAGAGAAAACCGAAGGGCAAAAAAATGGGGGTCATTTAAAAATATTTCTATGCAACAAGAGACCATAGCATTAAAAAGCTATTAGTAAGAGTCTGACTTCCATCAGATATTTTCAAAAAAATAACCCTTCATTTGGAATCTAAGTGCAAGTTGTGTTGCTTCCTACATTCAAAAACATTTATAAAGAAAAAATACTTTTTGCAAGCTCTTAAGCTCTTAAATTCTATATATTGTGCTAGTTATTATAAGACTGCTTCTAAACAGCAAATATGAAAAGCCAAAGATATGTGGGAGAGAACAAGGCACTGGTTAGATGCCAGTTTTCTATTAGCATCAATATAAACCAGAGAGAAAGAAACTGCAGCCACCTAGCAGTAGACAACGGCATTGCATGCAAAGTGGAAAATGATGATGCTAAAGCAAAGTTACTTAATTTGCATACTTGGGTGAGTTATTTCATTTGATTTAAACAATCATATGAATAAATGATAATGAAAATGTCATCATTTGTGATTGTGACTGAGCTACCTGAAAAAGGTGGCCATAATGTTGTGCCTCCAAACCATTGGCCTTATGGGGCAGGAGAAACCATCAGGTTTGGCAGCGAGAGACTTGAGTGGAAAGAACAATTGTTGTAGCTTATTACTGTGCTCAGTACCCTTACAGATACTCAACAGCAGGACGCAAACACCAAGAGAGTTGACAACCTCATTCATCTCTCTTGCTTTCAGAAATTCATACCCAATCCGGATTAATAAATGTATGGGTTATGTCACAGCTGTCCCTGTTTCTATGGAGTTTGATAAAGAGGGATTAGTTCCCAATCCTCTGATGTCTTCGAATGTGGGGCTAACAGATAAGCCTTCACTAGAAGGGCAAGAGAAAGGGAGCTAAATGAAATGTGGCTAGTAATGAATTCCACAATATGGGAGGTATAGCCAAGATAGACCGGGATTATGTGCTCCCTAGCCTAATGTCAGATAACACAAGCACCCAGGTAAGTCGAGGAAACCAGGTACACATGATTTTTGGATCTCAGACTTCTGGGTCCCAACCAGGAGTCATGAGGCAGCAGAAGGTTCCACGAGTTGTTCCCCATAACCAGACTGAAAGTCTTCTCTGCTCCTTCTCTGTTCCGTTCTTAGCAGTACCTCAGGGAGGAGTCATGGCTCGGTCGCGGAGCACAGGCTTTGCAGGTAGAAGATCCCAGTTTTTATCCTTGGGCTCTCAAGTTACAGTTCTTGTGAAAGGACTTTCTCTTCCTGAGGCCTTGGGAGAGTCACCTCCTATCAGAATGGGTGGGACTGAGCCAGATGGACCAGTGATCAGACTTGGTAGAAGGCAATTTCATATGTTAACTCAATGTGCTTCTATGAGCACTAGATCGGTGAGATTTCCTGTAAGCTACAGAGCAAAAAAGTACTCCAGTTTGTAAGCCTGTTAGTTTTGATCATTCTCCACTTATTAAACCTTCATACAGTGTACCTCTCTTCTGTAGAAAGATAAGACAAACCTCCTTCAGTTACATCATTAATGAGTGACTCCATGATCGCACAGTTGTGCGTTCTTTTATATAGGTTCGAAAAGATGTCTGGGGTGAATCAGGCCGCTTCATCCGGGGATAATGTTCATTATTTTCCTTTACTGTACCACAGAATGGAAACATTTAAGTTACATCACACAATCTTCAGAGGCACAACCCTGCTAAAGTTAAGCAGTTGTCGATCTCATTAACTTTAATGGGAACTACAGGCATTTATTTAACCCTTTTCCATTTAAACTAATGAGTTTTTTTAAGGCCCCTTATTCTCCACTGACTTTGGTGTTATCAGAACCCAGAGGAAGTCTTAATAAATCACGCACACACATGCACGGGCATGGATTCGCTTATCAGTTGGCTCTCCCATATGGGGAGAGATGTAAGGATAGAGGGGTAAATTCTCTCTATCCTGGTGAAAGTACGCCTTACAGCAACGTAAGTCTGGAGTTTGAAAAATGCTTCTGTTCAGGTCGACATTTTCCCTGGACTTTTGAGAAGGAATAAAAAAAAATTGTTGATCAAGTACATTGGACCACTGTCCAGTTTTGTGGATTCTTAAATTTGTTTGATATCCTTTAAATGCGACTCGACTAACATCTATACTTGGATGTTCAGGTTCTGTGGAACAACATTTCCATCAAATAATATCTAAATAAGGACTAGCAATTAGACCTCATAGACGTTACCTGGAAATGTTTAGTCACTTGGGAATGTCTTTAGTGCCAACCCTGGCTATTTTTATGGCTAGTCATTATTCCTGGTTCCATTTTTAAAAAACCTTAATAAGTGAGGGTCTGGCATCAAGAGAGTACTTATTTTACCAGGACTCCAGCCCATATTTTGTTCTGCCAAATTCTGATAGTATTGAGTTTAAAAAATTACTCCTTGAAATAGAGTGATGGGAATTTGCACTCTGCGGCCCACGATTTCATTAATTTAAGTGTGGTATGGCCGGCTCTCTGTAGGTTCTTCATCCATCACCACCAGAGTAATCTTCATGCCAAAAATATGTATATAAAACATTTTTCCAGTAATTCACATGGACTGAAATACTTTGTTCTGATGTGGAGTATAAGATTTCCTAAGAAATTTATGTGGCTGGCTTCCTTCCCATTGGTGAACTCTTCATGCAACAATACTGGCTGGGATCCAAGAAGACTCCAAAGAGCCAGATAGAGATCTCTCATTTCTGCTGACTCTCCTCCTCCATGCTCTACAGTATAACCCCTGCACCTCATTGCCAGTGTGGTATAGTGGAGAGTATCGGATTAGGACCAGAGAGACCCATGGATAAGTTTTCCCCTTGTCTTGAAACTGACTAGGTGATAAAGGGAAATTCTCAGCCTAACCTACCTCACAGGACTGTTGTGAGAGTAGAATGGAAGACAGCAGAAGTGTGGGTTTAAAATGCACTAAAACATTCTGGAGGGTCTATGCCCCCCAATGATGGCTTTCTATGGAGCAAGCCATTAGAGCTAAGTGTGTTTCCTATGAAATCAGAAAGCCTGGTACAGTGTAAAGCAGAGGCTCCCAAACTTGTTGGGCCAGTAGGCACTTTTAGATTTTGAGGACAGGCAGTCATCACCAGCATAAAATGGCTGCCACAGCAGACATAAAATGACTATTATTCGGGCAACATGTTGAGAGGTTCCAGGTTAAGTGGAAGCAACTGTTTACAAATCAGCACATGTGAAGGTACAAAGAACTAGGATCTTGAGCTCTTGTGAAGAACCACCTGCCCCGGTGTGGTAGAGGAAAGCCAGAATTGGCCCTTTGTTTGGCAAGGAGATGCATCGGGGAAGAAGGAAGTAGACACCAGGAAGCATATCCATGGCTGCCACGGTGCCCATGGGCAGCACGTTGGGGATCACTAGCATACTGTCTGTTCTTGTAAACAGGGCTTTTTTTCAGGGGGAACGCAGGGGAACGGAGTTCCGGAACCTCTTGAAAATGGTCACATGGCTGGTGGCCCCGCCCCCTGATCTCCAGGCAGAGGGAAGTTTAGATTGCCCTCCGCGCCAAAACTCCCCTCTGCCTGGAGATCAGGGGGCGGGGCCACCAGCCATGTGACCATTTTCTCCAAGGGCAGCCCACTGAGTTCCATCACCTCTTTCCCCAGAAAAAAAGCCCTGCTTGTAAATATGCTCCTACTGGATAGTTCTACACTGTTTAGTATGTCATATTAATCTGCTTTGTTTTGTTTCATGATTGTTTTTCAGTTCTGTGTCAGATTTCTGCTTGTTTTCAAATTTCTGCTATCCTTACCCTATTATATTGCTTATCGAATATCCCAGCCATTGATCATACTGATTTATAATATGTAATCCACCATGAATCTCAGTGAGAAAGGCAGACTGTTATGATCTTCACTTTCTTTAGGGTGGATTTTGCTTTAATCTTTCCCTTCACACCCTCTGGGTAGTTAGCTGCCACCAGGAATATATAATTCCAAAATGTTTTATTTAAATTTTCCCTTTTGTAACGTGTTTGAGCGTCAGGCTCCTTCTTGGTTCTATGTGGCCCTGAGGATAGGAATGAGATATAGCAATGACAGCTACTCTGGGATATAACAAAACAAAATAAATGTTTATTTTTCAAGAAGCGTATTGGTTTCATAAAAGTAGTTCTTAGTTCTTAAAGTTACTTCATTTACTCTCATTCACACAGATCTCTTCTAAGGCTTCACACACAGTTAGCCTCTTTCTCTAACTCAATATTTGTCTCACAGAAATGCTTAAACTCCTCAGACAGCACACAGCTAGCCTCTCTTTCTCTGACTCTCATTCACAGAAATATTAAACCCGCTCAGGCAGCCCACAGCTGGCCTCTCTTTCCCTGACTGAGTGTCCTTTCACAAACATGCTCAGTTCAGGTTCCACACAGGTTATATTTCTCTCATAAACACTTCAACATATTCAGGCAGCACACAGCTAGCCTGCTTTCTTCTGACTGAAACTTTTCTCTCTCCCTCAGTAACTGAAAACTGCCTTCACTCCGCCCACTCTCTGTCATCAACCAATCATATCACTCACTCATCTCTCTCTTTCACCCCCCACTCTTCACCTATCTCACCAAACATTTAAAGACACATGCACCCATTTCTTGAAATCATTACACAGACTATAAATAATTTAAATAAATTTAAATAAATAAATATTACTATTATTGTGCAAGCTTTGGGCCGGCTTTGATGGTGCAGTGGAGGTTGGGAAGCTTTGCTGCTGTGGGGAAATTTTTTTCACGTTTTCCTAATTGCAGCTGTTTCCTCAAGTCCTATTTTTTTATTAAATGTATTAATTGCTTATCTCAAGGCAATGTACAGTGTCTCAATATTAAGATTCTAATCAGCCCACTCAAACATAAAACAACAACAAAGCAATCAGAAGGAAGAACTAAACTCTCCAGAAAAATACAACAAAATCAATGACAAACATTCTGATCTTAAATTAAATGTTACTGTCAAATCAGATGAACCAGGAATCCTGATATCTACCTCCTATGATGCAACAATAAGTGACTAATTATGTCTTCATCTATTTAGTACAATGACATAAGATTGTACAAAAATGTAACTAGTACCAAAATTGTCAATGCCCAGTTTGGCGCAATGGTTAAGAGCAGCAGACGTTAATCTGGAGAACTGGGTTTGATTCTCCACTCCTCCGCTTGAAGCCAGCTGGGTGACCTTATCTACCTCACAGGGGGATTGTTGTGAGGATAATAATGACACACTTTGTAAACTACTTTGAGCAGGTGTTTTGTTCTGAAAGGTGGTATATAAATTGAATGTTGTTGTTATTATTATTATTATTATATATCAGACAAATCATGAAGCACATTGACTCTCAATGTGGATTTCTTAATGAGTTTCAGTTCATTTTTCTGTTGAGTATAGACATAATATTTCACTTGCCAGAAAAGTAATTTATTTAAATGTATAATTTTGTTTTGTGATAGAATTGTAACTGCAATCATGAAGGCTCTGACTTTCTTTAACGTTTCTGGTGAGAGATCCAAATCAGTTGGATCTTTGCCTCATTAATCTACATTTTGATTGTGCCATAAAGCCTGCTGAATTAAGCTCTTAAATCCATTCTCCTAGAATCTGATTAAAATGTCTCTAGCCAAACTTAGAATTGGGAAAAAATACCACTCAAGTCAGAGGTGCGTAAGTAAATATGAAGAGGATGCAGTTACACGCTTTTTATTCTTATTTTAATATCTTGAGTGTAAAGAACTTCTTGTTCTTCTTCAAAGTTTAATATAATGAACATATTTTCTTCAAAAGATTACCACTATCTGAAGTTTTTCAATTCTATCAAACAATTTTATGCAAAGATAATTTGTTCCTGACTGTCACTTGAGACAGTTTACTTACTGGATGCAGTATGATTTATTCGAATACATTTTCATTTAGCTAAACTCATGAAAAGCTTATTCCTGAACAGGCTTTTTAATGTAACTGGGTTCAGAAAAAGCAGAGGGTGGCTTAAGGAACGGAGATTTTTTTCATTCATCACCTAGAAGAGCAAGAGCCGAGTCAAACAGCACCTTAAAGACCAACACTCTTTAAAGTGCTATGGGACCCAGATATTGCTCTTTAACTGCAGATCAACACCACTACTCACCTGAAATCATCTAGAACAGGGTTCCCCAATGTGGTACCACGTCTCTTGGTGCCAGGCAAGCTTTTGAGGAAGTGGAATGGGGCTGGTGTAAGGCAGGGCTTATTACTGGCTTCCATCATTCAAATGAAAGAATTTTCCATGCAGTCAGCCACTGGAGACTGAAGAGGACTGGTAAACTTTCCTAAGTCAGTATGTAATTTCATTCCCATTCAGGCATGACAGACAGTGGCCATGAGCTTCTTTTGCAAAGCAGACAGGGAGCTTTGCTCTAGTCCCAGGGTTAGGAGCTGGCCAGTTGCATGAAGGCAGATAAGGAGCAGAAGCCCATCCCCCTCCTTCTTTGAACTTGCCACCTTCACAGTAGCTGGACTGTGCTTCCAACCAACATACAGATAAGGCTAAATTTGACAGGCCGATGTCCAGCTCTGAATAAGGCAGGTTCATATGTATTATATAGTGGGTACGACAGTTCAAGTGATTTCCGATAACTCTTTTATTAACAGGAACATCACCACTCAAAGCACAAAACAGCAGTTATAAAACCCTCTACTCCCCACCAAAACACGCCCACAATTAATCTCAACCAATAGCAAACACCCAGTATCTAGAAACCCTATTTGCTAGTTCATTAGTTTGTAGGGGAATCCTAATTGGCTCAACAACCCAGCCAATTGGAATGCAGCTGAACGGAACCTTGCTACTAAAGCCTTTTGCTTGAAGCTCCCAGTACACTACAACATGTTCAGCATTGTTGCCCTAAAATTCCAAAGGCGCCTGCGGGCTCAGAAAGGTTGGTGAGTGACTCCTCCAGTATACAATAGTATAGTCTACAGTCCCTAACACATCTTTCTGAACCGTTGTCTTACAGCACAGTTCTATTACCTGTGCTCTCCTGAGTAAGAAATCTCTCCTGAATAATTCGATTTTCCACACTTTGCCAAAAGCTGGGAAGAAATCACTTACATTTTCCCACAGAAATTGCTAGTTCCAATCCAGCTAATTTGTGACTAAATCCCATTGAAATTAAATCTTCACAAGTAATTTAACTTATTTTCATCCACTTCTGTATCTAACGGAAGTCTATGTGGCTTTCTCTTCCTTTGCTTTATCTGCATAACAGCCCTTGAGGTAGGTTAGGCTGAAAGAAAACAACTGGGTCAAGGTCGCCTAGTGAGCTTTGTAATAGAACAAGGATTTGAACCGGGGCCGCTCCAGACCTAATCCTACCCTCTGCCTATTAAACCATACTAGCTCACTTATTTAGAATGCTATGAAATATTAAATGTGTTGGTCTATAGGGTGCCACAAGACTCTGTTATTTGGCCACAGCAGGGCCGATTCCAGATGGGCAGAAATCGCGTTTCTTTAGCGGTTATATTCGCTTACCAGCCATCCGTTTCGTTTCGCGTTGCAGCGTTTGGTCCCATCGTGTTCCGTGTAGTCCCGTGTAGTCTCGCTCCCGGCTGCTCGCACGGGCAACTGCAGTCGCCGGGCATTGGTTGCTTTTTTCCCGTCACAGTTGACGTCGGGGGCCCTCGTTGGCCCGTGTTTTTTTTTTGTTTTTTTTTGTTACGTATTTTGCGCAGCTGCGCAATTGCGCAGCTTTGCGACCACGCTACGTCAACTGGCTGGCGATTGGCCGGTCAACTCGACCCGCGAAGTTCTTAGGAAGAGTATTGATTGCCGATTCTCTTCTGGATTCTCTATCATTGTCTTAGTGCGTCGTGAGCAGTAGAAGCTGACATGGCGCCCGAGAGAGAAATTTTTCTCATGATGGCTCAGCTGGTGATTCTCCTGCTCCAGAGCTCGACGGCGCTGTGCCAAGCGCATCTGTGGCACATCATGCGGAGAAGAAGGGCTGCCACACTACTTTTCCATTGTGGCAACCCGGCCAGAACCGCTCGAAGGGCCGCTTTGCGAAGATATCGGCTTCACCAGCGGTGGTATGCACTTGCGCACATTAGAGAACCGCGGGACTGTTGGGTCTATCCCCGCAGCTGGGACTGGTGGGAGCGCATAGTGTTGCGTGTTTGGGACGACCAACATTGGATCCAGTGCTTCAGAATGAGCAGGGGGACCTTCATGGAGCTTGTGGGTGTGCTTCGACCAACCTTGGAACGGCAGAGTACCAACATGCGTGAGCCCGTCTCCGTGGAGAAGAGGGTGGCCGTGGCAGTATGGTGCCTTGCCACTGGAGCATGTTACCGCGTCGCGGGGGACAACTTCGGTTTGGGGTTATCGACTGTTTCGGACGCTGTGCTGGAGGTCTGCTTCGCCATTGAGAAGGAGCTGCTCTCTAAGCTGGTTTGCCTTGGGGAGGAGGTCGGAAAGGTGAGTGTCATTGCCAAGTAGACTGTTCCCTAATGAAATCTTTTTTATTTATATCTGCATTTGCGCACTAGCGATATTTAAAATTTCGAGCCATCGCAACAATGATTGGCCAGTCCAGGACCGCAGTGATTTTTTTTGTGTGTGTGGTTTGGTCATGTCGTGCGTGGCCGACTCGGGGTCTAGACTGATCCTCTTTTCCATGCGTTTCAGATCATGGACGGGTATTCCGCGCTGGGGTTCCCCCACTGTGTCGGGGCGATAGATGGAACTCACATTCGCATCGGTCAGCCCCGGGGGAGGCCGGACCAATATGGAAATCACAAGAACTTCTCTTCCATCTTGCTCCAGGGGACAGTTGACCACACCGGACGTTTTGTGGACGCGGAGGTGGGCTGGAGTGGCAAGAATCACGATGCCTTTGTCTTCCGCAACTCGGCCATCTGTGCGGCAATGGACACTGGCGTTTTTGTCCCTGGAAATCCGACCCTGACTGTGAACGGTGTATCTGTGCCGCCACTGATGATCACTGACAGTGCGTATCCAATGCGGCGATGGCTTATGAAACCTTATGGGAAATTCGCAATCACGCAACAGCAGAAGTACTTTGACCGGTGTCTGGCACGGGCTAGGAATAAGGTGGAATGCAGTTTCGGTCGTCTGAAGGGACGCTGGCAATGTCTCCTGCATCGCCTGAGGGCCAGAGAGGAGAACGTGGTGACAATTGTGACTGCATGCGTGATCCTGCACAATTTGTGTGAGGCCAAAGGCCATGGCGTGCTGGGTTCATTGCGGGATCCCACGCCTTTGACAATGCCCGGCGATGGTCTGGAGTTCGGGGAGAACGACCGGGGAGTGTTGGAGGAGGGGAAGGAGGTCCGTGATGCGATGGCGGCATTCATGTATGCAAGGGACAGGCGGTGATGCTCTGGTTTTCCTTGTGGGCCCCGGGAATGCGTGACCAGCAACGGTATCTTTTGCAATGCAGACTCTTTGGTGACAATAAAGATTTGATTTATGAAATGATGGTGGCCTCGCAGTTATTACCAGTGACCAACTGAGTGTGTGTGGGCAGCGGCATTCTGGGGTTTGAAGGGGACCCCGTTGCGGGGATCGTTTCTGAAGCGGGAAAAGGGGGGGCATTTCATCCATCTCTCGCAATTGTATTATTCGCACAGACCAGGGGGTAAGCGGTCTCGTTTGGTGTTGTTAAGCGTGCGGGAGAATATTTGCGGCTCCTGCGACTTTTGAGTTCAGAGGAGTGATGGGCGGCCGTATATTGTGGGGCTGTTGGGCTGACGCATTTGCGCAGATACGAAAATGTGGTCAATGCAAGCGGCACGTTTCGACCCCGCTATATGTCTGAACAAAGTTTCAGCATTGGCGAAGGGTGTTCTACCCCCCCCCATCGCAGGATGGAGGGTGTCGATTGCATGATGTGTGGGTTGGTCGAACGGTAATGTGAGACAACCAAATGTTAACCTTAAAAGAGTGTGTATGGGTTATGCAGGGATGGCCGTGTGCCGCCTGATTTTCGCCACTTCGATCATCCACAAAATGGCGCCGGATCATTTCCGCTCCCCGTGAGATGGCGGCATTCGATCTCCTCATAATAACCGCCCCCCCGCCCATGGCCTAGAGGGCGATCCGGTGCCTGCACGATATCTTTGTTTTCTGTATGGCGTTATCGGACAAAAAGCAGTTTTGGGATAAAAGGATGTGGTCGAATTGTGCACGGTTGGCTGTGCTAATATATGTTCGCCGGTGCGAAAAGGTGCAAAATGAGAGCCAGTACTTCTGCAAACCCTAACATGGCCGCTCTCAACTGTCCAATCGCAGGCCTCCTAGCAAAAACCAGTTTGAATTTCGCGCATTTACGCAGCCCCGCAAAAGCCAGAGCAAAAATGGCGGCGATCAAGGGGCGCTTCTGGAAAGACCGGGAGGTTGAGGCGCTCCTTGACCTACTTCTGGAGAGTGGCAAGGCGGCTCGCATCATGTGCAGCAGCCACCTTCCCACAAAAAGCCTCTTCTCCAGGGTCGCCAGACAGCTTGGCGCGAGGGGTTACCCTCGATCCGCAGACCAATGCCGCTCAAAATTCAAGCGGATCAAGGCGGACTTTTTCGGGGCCCTGGAACACTGGCAGGGGATCCCTCGGATGACTGCGCGGCCGCCCTACTTTGCGCAGATGCGGCGCCTTTGGGAGCAGGCAGGCCGGCCGAGTTGGGAGGACCGGAGACACGCCGGTAAGCAAGAAGTGGAGGCGTGCAAGGCCTGGGGAAAGGAGAGGCTTGTGTGGCTGTGCGTATCATCGCGCTCGCGAGATGTCACCAACCCCTCCCGACATCCACGAAGGCACGAGCCTATCTCACAACGGGTCTCCATAAGATGGTGCCACCACCCACCCCCTTTTGGCAGTGTTTCCCATGGGTGAAAACAGACAGGCTGGTGTGGCTGGGAGTGGCATGTTGGATGCACACTGCACCCAGACTTCAAGGTGTGTTGCTACACCTGTCATCCCACCCCACCCCTAGGCTGAAACTGGTCCCTGTTCGAGGGGCCATTTCATGGACTGCTGAACATGCTTGAATCCACTCTATAACGTGGAAGAGCACTCCCATGCAACAAAAGATGTGGTCAGGAATGTATCACCGCATTTATATCTCACCGTGTCCACACCCCACTACTAGTCCGCCACGACAAGGACCAAAGTTTGTAAGGGTCCATTATAGGTCAGTGTGGCTTGAGATTGCTATTCTTGCATTGTCCATTCAGTGCATAGTGTGTGAATGTTGCACCAAAGCACTCATAAGTTACAGGGCCCAGAAGCCATCCATTAGCCTTACAAGGAAAAACATACACGCTGGCCTGCATAGGGTTGACAACTCCATCTCCAACCTGTGCCCCGACACTCCACCACGGCCAAAGCTGATCCCACCGTGTGAGACGTGATGGACCTCTCGTTCCGAGGGCAATTGTGCACAGTCTGTGGGCAATATATTGGTGGGCACACACGCACCCCTCTGATCTCCCACGCCCACAGAGATTGGCTGCCAAGAGTAACCACCTCCCCGCCCATTGCACTTGCAGCAGTCCAGAGGGGGATAGAGCGCGCAAGGCCACAGGTGCGCGAGGAGGAGGAGGAGGAGGAGGTAGAGGAAGCGAGGCCTGCGCCAGAGGAACTTCCCCCACCTGCTGTCGAGGAGCAAGAGGAGGGTGTGCCCGAGGGATTGGAGGCACCACCAGAGCCACCGGCCGAGCAGCCCCAAGGTAGGTGCTGGCGTGGGCACAACAGCAGCCACCGGAGGTCGCTTCTGGAAACCCCCGGGGAGCGCAGGACACGCGCCACTCCATGCGATGGCATGAGTGGGCACACCTGCACAGCGAGCGGTGTCGGCTGGACTGCCAACATTGGAAAGATTAACTCCTGCGGTGTGTTGTGTCCTACTGTGTTGCAGATGCTGGGATGGGCAGAGACCTGGCCATTCGGGAGGCAGCTCTGGGGGAAGACCCTGGCGGCAGGCGTGGGCCACAACAGAGCCGGCTGCGCCAACCTGTGGTGGAGGCACCACCAGAGCCACCGGCCGAGCAGCCCCAAGGTAGGTGCTGGCGTGGGCACAACAGCAGCCACCGGAGGCCGCTTCTGGAACCCCCCGGGGAGCGCAGGACACGCGCCACTCCATGCGATGGCATGAGTGGGCACACCTGCACAGCGAGCGGTGTCGGCTGGACTGCCAACATTGGAAAGATTAACTCCTGCGGTGTGTTGTGTCCTACTGTGTTGCAGATGCTGGGATGGGCAGAGACCTGGCCATTCGGGAGGCAGCTCTGGGGGAAGACCCTGGCGGCAGGCGTGGGCCACAACAGAGCCGGCTGCGCCGACCTGTGGTGGAGGCACCACCAGAGCCACCGGCCGAGCAGCCCCAAGGTAGGTGCAGGCCTGACGTGCATCCGCCACTCAATGAACAGGCAGTATGTGTCTCACCGATCAATATAACTTTATTGGTTGAACACCCAACATTTGAAGGACAACTTCAAGAGTCACAGGCCACAGGCGTGGGCCACCCGGGCACCACCAACCCTCATAACTTGAACCGCATAACTGTTAACCAAACGTGACTTCAAACCAAACAGCATAACTCTAACCAGATCAAAATTGCATGAATTCTCAACCGACAGGTCATCCCATGCTTTGACTGCACACTTATGACCAGCCCCAATTTGTTCACAGTTTCTAGCGTTGGCGAGGCTCCACCAACAAGCGCGCCCCATGAAGGCCCCTCTACCAGCAGTATGTCAGGGCCACCAGCGAGCAACCCTCAGGGGACGGACAACGTCCTGAACGCCATTGAGGCACTGGAGGGCCGAATCATGAACACCCGTGAGTGAGTTGGGCTTCGGGTTCGGGCAGGAGTGTGGTGAGGCCGAGGTGTTCATCATCTGCTTGGTTTTTTTCCAGTGAACAATGTGCAGAGCAGACTTGACACCGTGGAGCGCCTGCTCCTCTACCAGGGAAGGAAGCACAGGGCGCTTGAGAGGCGTGTTCGGGCACTGGAGCAGCAGTTGTCCGCACAGCAGTCGACTGCAAGGGAGCAGTGAGATGACGGGGGGTGGGGGTGTTTCCATTCGATGCCTGTTGCAGCACTTATTTGTTGAAAAATAAAGTTTTTGGGTTTGTTGAACGCCTCGTTGTCCCTGTTTTGGTGCATTGGTGGGAGCCGGGAGTGGGAATTCATGCTTTTGAGAAGGGCGCCTACAAGGTGAGGCGATCCCTGGACCTGCCAACACAGGAGCGTCTTGGCACACCTTGCCTCGGCTGAGGAGGAGGGGCAGGAGGCTGGCTGATTGTTCCCTCGTCCAATTCTCCCTGAGCTGGCGTCGCAGGCTGGGTGTTGGTCACTACCGGTACAAGGGGTGGCCTTTCTGGAGCGGGCGCCACCAGTTCCTGTCGCCGGAGCATGGCCTCTCCAAGTGTTTGCAGCGTGCTGACGGCTGCACGCATCACTTCCAGGTTCTGGTTCCAAGCGCTCTGGAACATTGCCTGCTCCTGACGAGTGGCCTCCATGAACTCAGCCCGCCACATCTGAGCCTCGGACTGCTCCCTTCTCCGCTCGGCAATCTCCTCGCGGTGCAGATCGGCTGCCTGGCTCATCATTTTCTCGGCCACCTCGGTGCTTCCCTGGGTCCTCCGCTTACGGTGCCTGATTGCTGAAAGACGTGTGCCAGGAGACAGCTGGGCAGCGGCAGCGGGAAGGCCTCCTGAAGGGGAGAGAACAGCAGCAAGGTCAAGGCACCAATCAAGTCGAGGCCTCCCCATTTCCCAGTCTGGGGGGGGGCACAGACCTTGGTCGGCCAGCCGTAGGGACTGATGCCTCCAAGGCCCGGCCTCACAATGGGGGTCACTGGGGTACCTGGTGAGCCGCTGCTCGGGGAGGGTGGGCTATTCTCCTTTCCAGAAGTGTCCTCCGCACCGCTGGCAGTGCCCGCCTCAGTCTCATCTGCGCAGAAGGCAACATTATCAGCGGACTGGGGAAATACTACAATGGCTGCCCCACAGAGTGCCTGTGTCCCTGAGCCCACACCACCCTCTGCCCAGGCCAGCCTGGGCAGCGCTTGCAGGGGATTCTCTCAGGGGCAGTGGGCCCGAGAATCACAGTTTGGCCGGGGGAGGGGGGCCTTGCCTGTGCCCAGGGCGGGGGGGGGGGGTTCAGTCATGGCTGCCAGGAAGAGAGCCATGCAGCCCCAGAGAATCACGGCATGGCCTGGGGAGGGGAGAGTCTGGCCCGCCCCACAGAGTGCCTATGTCCCTGAGCCCACACCACCCTCTGCCCAGGCCAGCCTGGGCAGCGCTTGCAGGGGATTCTCTCAGGGGCAGTGGGCCCGAGAATCACAGTTTGGCCGGGGGAGGGGGGCCTTGCCTGTGCCCAGGGCGGGGGGGGGTTCAGTCATGGCTGCCAGGAAGAGAGCCATGCAGCCCCAGAGAATCACGGCATGGCCTGGGGAGGGGAGAGTCTGGCCCGCCCCACAGAGTGCCTATGTCCCTGAGCCCACACCACCCTCTGCCCAGGCCAGCCTGGGCAGCGCTTGCAGGGGATTCTCTCAGGGGCAGTGGGCCCGAGAATCACAGTTTGGCCGGGGGAGGGGGGCCTTGCCTGTGCCCAGGGCGGGGGGGGGGGTTCAGTCATGGCTGCCAGGAAGAGAGCCATGCAGCCCCAGAGAATCACGGCATGGCCTGGGGAGGGGAGAGTCTGGCCCGCCCCACAGAGTGCCTATGTCCCTGAGCCCACACCACCCTCTGCCCAGGCCAGCCTGGGCAGCGCTTGCAGGGGATTCTCTCAGGGGCAGTGGGCCCGAGAATCACAGTTTGGCCGGGGGAGGGGGGCCTGGCCTGTGCCCAGGGCGGGGGGGGGGTTTCAGTCATGGCTGCCAGGAAGAGAGCCATGCAGCCCCAGAGAATCACGGCATGGCCTGGGGAGGGGAGAGTCTGGCCCGCCCCACAGAGTGCCTATGTCCCTGAGCCCACACCACCCTCTGCCCAGGCCAGCCTGGGCAGCGCTTGCAGGGGATTCTCTCAGGGGCAGTGGGCCCGAGAATCACAGTTTGGCCGGGGGAGGGGGGCCTTGCCTGTGCCCAGGGCGGGGGGGGGGGTTCAATCATGGCTGCCAGGAAGAGAGCCATGCAGCCCCAGAGAATCACGGCATGGCCTGGGGAGGGGAGAGTCTGGCCCGCCCCACAGAGTGCCTATGTCCCTGAGCCCACACCACCCTCTGCCCAGGCCAGCCTGGGCAGCGCTTGCAGGGGATTCTCTCAGGGGCAGTGGGCCCGAGAATCACAGTTTGGCCGGGGGAGGGGGGCCTGGCCTGTGCCCAGGGCGGGGGGGGGGGGTTCAGTCATGGCTACCAGGAAGAGAGCCATGCAGCCCCAGAGAATCACGGCATGGCCTGGGGAGGGGAGAGTCTGGCCCGCCCCACAGAGTGCCTATGTCCCTGAGCCCACACCACCCTCTGCCCAGGCCAGCCTGGGCAGCGCTTGCAGGGGATTCTCTCAGGGGCAGTGGGCCCGAGAATCACAGTTTGGCCGGGGGAGGGGGGCCTGGCCTGTGCCCAGGGCGGGGGGGGGGGGTTTCAGTCATGGCTGCCAGGAAGAGAGCCATGCAGCCCCAGAGAATCACGGCATGGCCTGGGGAGGGGAGAGTCTGGCCCGCCCCACAGAGTGCCTATGTCCCTGAGCCCACACCACCCTCTGCCCAGGCCAGCCTGGGCAGCGCTTGCAGGGGATTCTCTCAGGGGCAGTGGGCCCGAGAATCACAGTTTGGCCGGGGGAGGGGGGCCTTGCCTGTGCCCAGGGCGGGGGGGGGGTTTCAGTCATGGCTGCCAGGAAGAGAGCCATGCAGCCCCAGAGAATCACGGCATGGCCTGGGGAGGGGAGAGTCTGGCCCGCCCCACAGAGTGCCTATGTCCCTGAGCCCACACCACCCTCTGCCCAGGCCAGCCTGGGCAGCACTTGCAAGGGATTCTCTCAGGGGCAGTGGGCCCGAGAATCACAGTTTGGCCGGGGGAGGGGGGCCTTGCCTGTGCCCAGGGCGGGGGGGGGGGGTTTCAGTCATGGCTGCCAGGAAGAGAGCCATGCAGCCCCAGAGAATCACGGCATGGCCTGGGGAGGGGAGAGTCTGGCCCGCCCCACAGAGTGCCTATGTCCCTGAGCCCACACCACCCTCTGCCCAGGCCAGCCTGGGCAGCGCTTGCAGGGGATTCTCTCAGGGGCAGTGGGCCCGAGAATCACAGTTTGGCCGGGGGAGGGGGGCCTTGCCTGTGCCCAGGGCGGGGGGGGGGGGTTCAGTCATGGCTGCCAGGAAGAGAGCCATGCAGCCCCAGAGAATCACGGCATGGCCTGGGGAGGGGAGAGTCTGGCCCGCCCCACAGAGTGCCTATGTCCCTGAGCCCACACCACCCTCTGCCCAGGCCAGCCTGGGCAGCGCTTGCAGGGGATTCTCTCAGGGGCAGTGGGCCCGAGAATCACAGTTTGGCCGGGGGAGGGGGGCCTGGCCTGTGCCCAGGGCGGGGGGGGGGGGTTCAGTCATGGCTGCCAGGAAGAGAGCCATGCAGCCCCAGAGAATCACGGCATGGCCTGGGGAGGGGAGAGTCTGGCCCGCCCCACAGAGTGCCTATGTCCCTGAGCCCACACCACCCTCTGCCCAGGCCAGCCTGGGCAGCGCTTGCAGGGGATTCTCTCAGGGGCAGTGGGCCCGAGAATCACAGTTTGGCCGGGGGAGGGGGGCCTGGCCTGTGCCCAGGGCGGGGGCGGGTTTCAGTCATGGCTGCCAGGAAGAGAGCCATGCAGCCCCAGAGAATCACGGCATGGCCTGGGGAGGGGAGAGTCTGGCCCGCCCCACAGAGTGCCTATGTCCCTGAGCCCACACCACCCTCTGCCCAGGCCAGCCTGGGCAGCGCTTGCAGGGGATTCTCTCAGGGGCAGTGGGCCCGAGAATCACAGTTTGGCCGGGGGAGGGGGGCCTTGCCTGTGCCCAGGGCGGGGGGGGGGTTTCAGTCATGGCTGCCAGGAAGAGAGCCATGCAGCCCCAGAGAATCACGGCATGGCCTGGGGAGGGGAGAGTCTGGCCCGCCCCACAGAGTGCCTATGTCCCTGAGCCCACACCACCCTCTGCCCAGGCCAGCCTGGGCAGCGCTTGCAGGGGATTCTCTCAGGGGCAGTGGGCCCGAGAATCACAGTTTGGCCGGGGGAGGGGGGCCTGGCCTGTGCCCAGGGCGGGGGGGGGGTTTCAGTCATGGCTGCCAGGAAGAGAGCCATGCAGCCCCAGAGAATCACGGCATGGCCTGGGGAGGGGAGAGTCTGGCCCGCCCCACAGAGTGCCTATGTCCCTGAGCCCACACCACCCTCTGCCCAGGCCAGCCTGGGCAGCGCTTGCAGGGGATTCTCTCAGGGGCAGTGGGCCCGAGAATCACAGTTTGGCCGGGGGAGGGGGGCCTTGCCTGTGCCCAGGGCGGGGGGGGGGTTCAGTCATGGCTGCCAGGAAGAGAGCCATGCAGCCCCAGAGAATCACGGCATGGCCTGGGGAGGGGAGAGTCTGGCCCGCCCCACAGAGTGCCTATGTCCCTGAGCCCACACCACCCTCTGCCCAGGCCAGCCTGGGCAGCGCTTGCAGGGGATTCTCTCAGGGGCAGTGGGCCCGAGAATCACAGTTTGGCCGGGGGAGGGGGGCCTGGCCTGTGCCCAGGGCGGGGGGGGGGTTTCAGTCATGGCTGCCAGGAAGAGAGCCATGCAGCCCCAGAGAATCACGGCATGGCCTGGGGAGGGGAGAGTCTGGCCCGCCCCACAGAGTGCCTATGTCCCTGAGCCCACACCACCCTCTGCCCAGGCCAGCCTGGGCAGCGCTTGCAGGGGATTCTCTCAGGGGCAGTGGGCCCGAGAATCACAGTTTGGCCGGGGGAGGGGGGCCTGGCCTGTGCCCAGGGCGGGGGGGGGGTTTCAGTCATGGCTGCCAGGAAGAGAGCCATGCAGCCCCAGAGAATCACGGCATGGCCTGGGGAGGGGAGAGTCTGGCCCGCCCCACAGAGTGCCTATGTCCCTGAGCCCACACCACCCTCTGCCCAGGCCAGCCTGGGCAGCGCTTGCAGGGGATTCTCTCAGGGGCAGTGGGCCCGAGAATCACAGTTTGGCCGGGGGAGGGGGGCCTGGCCTGTGCCCAGGGCGGGGGGGGGGGTTTCAGTCATGGCTGCCAGGAAGAGAGCCATGCAGCCCCAGAGAATCACGGCATGGCCTGGGGAGGGGAGAGTCTGGCCCGCCCCACAGAGTGCCTATGTCCCTGAGCCCACACCACCCTCTGCCCAGGCCCGCTTGGGTAGCCCCCACCCGGCCCCTCACCTGTTCCTGCCAGTCCACTTAAGGTCGCGTCAGCATCATCCCCGTGCTCCTGGAGGTCTTCTTCCTCGAAGCCAATGTGCCCTGTTAATGGAAACAGGCCAGCATCGTCAGAACGGATCTCCTCTCCCCAAGCCCGAATGGCCCCCCAACACCGGAATCCCTCACTCCACCCTGCCCCCACCTACCGCTTGGGAAAGGGGTCGACGTCCTAAGATGGTCCGCATTGATGGTTACCAGGTCATGGCTGAAAAGCTCCTCAGAGCCCTCCAGAAGGTCCATTGGGTCTGGCCTCGTCCTGCCCTCCACCTCCAGCACAATACTTCTTGCAAGCCGCTTTGGGTTAACACTCGCATCCCCCCTCAGAATGCTGTCGAGCTCCCTGAAGTAGGGGCAGGTTGTAGGCACGTTCCCAGATCGACCATTGTGTGCCATCACCTTCTTGTACTCCAGGCGCATGTTTTTGGTCTTCGAGCGGCACTCTGTAGCCGACCGCTTGTGGCCCCGCTCAGCCATCTGCCTCGAGATTTTCTCGAAGTAGTCCAAGTTCCGGTGGGTGTTTCTCAGAGCTTCCTGGATCTTCTCCTCACCCCAGAAGTGTAGGAGATCCATAATCTCTCTGTGTCGCCAGGATACTCCCCGCTTCCCAGCAACTGCCCCCCCGCTGGCCATGCTGCTCCAAATACCCACGTATGCAACAAACACCGGCGTTGGCTACTGTGCTTGCGAGATGGGAATTCTCTCGTCCCTAGGATGGGGCCCCTCAAAGCTCCTCAAATCAGCGTGCAAGGGAGTTCAGGTCAAAGGTCGACAATACGTGGCGTGGCGGGATTCTTTGAGAGGAACAAAATGGCGACAGCACTAAAAACGAAGAAGAGGCGAAGAAGCGCAAGTGCGCCTTTTGAGATGTTTCGCAACATCGATAAATGTTTTCTGGGAAACAAAAAAAAATTTCCAGCCGCACGGAGAAAGGCAAGAATGGCAATTCCTTGCCGTTCTTTGCCGAAGTGCGCATTTTCGCACGTCGATCAACGCATTCCCGTTCTTGCGCAAATTGCGCCCGGTTTTTTAAAAAAAAAATGGCCTCGCCATCGGCCGGCGGGGGGGAAAGGGGCAGGCCTCTGAGCGGTGACGGGGCGTCGCGAACAGTACAAACCCGTACTCGGATGTTCACACCGGCAGCCTATATCACGGAACAAGGCGCCATGAAGCGCAGGTAAGATGGGACGGGATATAACGGGTGTGAACGGGTTTGAACGGTGAAAAAGCGAAAGCACTCGCTTTATTAGTGCCCATCTGGAATCGGCCCAGATAAACATACCCCAAATGGGAGTAAGGCTCATTGCTTTCTAACTTTAGCTGGTTTGATGTCATTGTATATACCAATAGCCAAGCATCCCTGATCTGTGGATACTTAAATTTGGAGGTTAGAGCCATGAATGGATGCCCCAGATTTGCAGAAAAATCTGAAATCTAAAAAAAAAAATGGGGAGGTTTAAAAACCCAAAATGATAAAAGGAGCTCCTGTAGCTTTAACCAAATGTCCTCAATGGTTGTTGCTGGCAACCATAACAGTTTAATCAATATTGGCAACCTTTATTTCTTTCAGTAAAAGGCAGGGGGAGTGGGCAGGGCTCTTTCCATGGTTGTTTGGGCCTTTGAGGGAGGACTCTTTGAGGCCAGGCCCAGAAGCAACCATAGAATGACTTGATACCACATGACTTGCATGACTCCCCCAGGCCTGGCTGCTTGCTTCTCTTCAGCCCACCCAGAGGTTAATGGGAGAAGTCACTCTTAATTTCTAAAAATATTTTATATTTTTACATATTTTTAAAGTGCAAAAGTGCCAACAGTGATTAATAAATGTACAGCAATATATATTAAGCTACAACTAACTAAGTCTAATAACCTTGCCAATCAATAATCATATAGTCTATTCAGCAATAAATAACTATAAATAAATTACAAAAATATTTTACAATAAATAGACTACAAATATATATATAATATTAATACAGATAAACATCCAACTGGTGAGTGATCCTTTAATAAGACCAAGGAGAATCCACTTCCTCAAGGTAAGACCGGGGAATATCCAAAGTCTTCATGAGATGGCTTTGTGAATCGTTTCTTCTTTGTTTTCAAGTAATGGTAGTTTGTTATTAAGTAGTGGTTGCTACTGTGAGCTGTGAATCCAAATGAAAACCAGAATCTGTAGAAAAGCCAAAAAGGCAAAAGGGCGCACCAGATCCAGACTGCACCCCTACAAGCCAATGGGTTTTGACAGCGTAAACCTCCATTCCTGTTTTGTATATAACTTCTTCACAGGCTTCGATACATTATAAATAGTTACTTCCAGGGCTCATTTTGAGGGGGAACGTGCCGGAACGTGCCAAAGAAGTCATATGATAGGTGGCCCCACCCACCTGGCTCTCAGCCATTTTGGGCCCGTTTTGACCTGGATTGGGGCCAAAATGGCCCGGATCGGGCCTCTGATGGGTGGTGGATCACTCTCCCGCTCAGCAGTGGCCCGATCCTGACCATTTTGGGACCCTTTTTGGCTATTTTCAGTCCCTTTTTGTCATTTTGGGCCCAATTTCGGCCCTGAATGGCGAGGATTGGGTCCAAAACAGTCAGGATAGGAGATGTCAGGGTGTGTGGCATATGCAAATCAGTTATACTAATGGCACACTTCCGGCGATGGCAAGGGGTGTGGCATATGCTAATCAGTTATGCTAATGAGTTATGCTAATGAGTTCCTCCAGCTCTTTTTCTACAAAATGACCCCTGGTTACTTCTAAATACTTCAAAAATCACCACCATGTTGGTATGCTGCTGATGGATCAACGGGGTTTTCGCTTTACCCAGAGGCACCCTGTTGTTTGACGTGCTTCTCTTCAGCAGCAACCCTCCCCCTGAAGCCAGTGTAGTGTAGTGGTTAGAGTTTTAAAGTAGGATCTGGGAGACTTGGGATCAAATGACCACTCAGCTGTGTAAGCTCACTGCATGACTGTGATCCAGTCACCTATGCTTAGCCTAACTTACCTGTCAGAATTCTTGTGAGGATAATATAAAAGCAAGTTGTAATGATTCCAAGTAAATGGGTGCATGTGTCTTTAAATGCTTGGTTTGAGCTAGGTGAAGAGTGGGGGTGAGAGAGAGGGAAGAGTGAGTGATATGATTGGTTGATGACTGAGAGTGTGGGTGGAGTGACCAATCAGTTTAGACTGACAGTGCAGAGAGAAAAGTTTCAGTCAGAAGAAAGCAGGCTAGCTGCGTGCTGCCTGAGTATACTGAAGTATTTATGAGAGAAATATAACCTGTGTGGAACCTGAACTGAGCATGTTTGTGAAAGGACACTCAGTCAGGGAAAGAGAGGCCAGCTGTGGGCTGCCTGAGCAGGTTTAATATTTCTGTGAATGAGAGTGAGAGGCTAGCTGTATGCTGTCTGAGGAGTTTAAGCATTTCTGTGAGAGAAATAATGAGTTAGAGAAAGAGGCAAACTGTGTGTGAAGCCTTAGAAGAGATCTGTGTGAATGAGAGTAAATGAAGTAACTTTAAGAACCGAGAACTACGTTTATGAAACCGATACGCTTCTTGACTGAATAAAAGTTTATTTTGTTATATCCCAGAGTAGCTGTCATTGCTATATCCCATTCCTGTTCTCAGGGCCACATAGAACCACGAAGGAGCCTGACGGTTAGGAACGTTACCAAAGGGAAAACCTAAATAAAAAATATTGGAATATAATATTCCTGGTGGCAGCAAACTACCCAGAGGGTGTCAAGGGAAAGATTAAAGGCAAAATCTACCAGCAACCCCCAACCCCCATCAATACTTGACAGGATGGCGAAAGGGGGGATTTGCTGAAAATTGTAGTTGGAACAACAGCATGATGTCACTTCCAGGGCAAACCGGGAAGTAACAATTATATTGACACAATGCTCTAGGATTAACCCTAAACTCTATGGTAAAAACAATAGAGTAAATCCTAGAGGTGAATCCTAGAGGAGAATTCTAGAGCATCACATCGATGTAATGATGTCACTTCTGGGTTTGACCTGAAAGTCATAGTGTCATTGCTCTAACAGCATGCTCTCAGGTCCTCTGCTTCCCACTTTACCACCAGGTGTTAACCACTGCCTAGACTAAAACTAAAAGGATTAGAGCTGAAAAGCGCCACTGAAATTTATTGCTTGATCCAAGATGGTTATCCCTAAAAGGTAAACATAATCCTATGTTCTTTGAAAAAATAGTTGTTAACATTATAAGCAGCAGGCTAGAACAACCATTTTGGTTTATCTTACACTTTCACTTTTACAAGCCCTTTTGTATATGTTCTTCCTATTGAGGATAAATCCTTTACCAATCAGAATTCAGTTTACATCTCATCTGTTATACACTGTTTATAATGTTGCTCTGTATAAAGATGCCAATTTCTTCCTAAATTTACCACTAGCATTAATCTGTTTGATAAACTTTGTTTTATTGATATCCTTATCCACTGTGCACCTGTTGTATGCGCAAGAAACAACAACCAACATTATGAACTGCAACCTCATGAAAAAATGTGGAATGACTTGTAGTACACAAAGCAGCAGAGGTCACTGAAAAGTGTTTGTTTAGGCCACCAAAAGAAGCGTAGGTTCTAAAACTATTTTTATGTGAAACCCACAATCATTTCTTAAACTTGAAAAGCAGCACATGTGGACTGGGATTTATAAGAGAAAATCAAGCAGTAGATGACCCTAGAAGTCCCTTCCAACCTTATGATTCTATGACGCAAACAGAAACAAGGTACCACTGAGATTTGCATTTAAGAGGAAATTGTATATATGCAGTTCCACCGTGCATGCTAACTGCACAAATGACACCCACAGCTTTACACACACAATTTCCTTGCTCCACTCAAGCTACACTTATGTGAGCTATACTCTGGTTAGCTATACTGGAAACATAACTTTCTAATTTAAAGTTTCTTAAAACCTCAGTATACCAAATGCTTGAGACAATGAGCAGGGGAAGGCTAATATCTTTCTTTGTTATAGGAGGAGCAGCCAGAGGTATTTGGTTGGCTTCTGTCTGAAGCAAAATGATGGGGGAGATGAAGAGAGAGATTTGGGATTCTCTTGGAGCTCTGGCTCTTGAAAACTCGTACTTTGGAAATCTAGTCAGTCTTTAAGGTACTACTGGACCCAAATCTTGCTTTTCTACTACAGACCAACACGGCTCCCCACCTGAAAAGAGATGAAGATAAAAGACTTACCCAAAACAGCAAATTGTGAACAAGACTGAGGTGGAGCTGAGCACCAAATAGAAAACAAAGCCTTATTAACCTGCTGTCTTGACATCCACTCCACAAAATGAGTTACTAGAAAGCATGTGCAAACTTAATTCAGCTCAACAACTCGTTCTTGTAGGGCCTTTAATGCAGGGGGCATTTGCAGCTGCTGTTTGTTCAGTAGTATTTCGTGTCACTGTTCCTATGTCTTTCCAGAGGTAATCCAGAAGGCATTGTCTCTTCTGGCCTTTCAGAGGGCTTGTAAAACTGTTTTTTATGAAAGGGCTTTCAGCTGAGAGCATGGAAATAGTTGTTGATGATCAAATATTTGTTGCTGTTTGTCTGGGGAGAACATTCCACCAGGGGCTAAGCTTTTCCACCTGCTCTCCACAATCTCTGGCTGCCCAGTCCTGGAAAGGAGCTGCTAGCTGGTGCTGTGAGCGTTACCCCAATTCTTGGCCAAGCCACCTATCCCCAGAGATTTAGATAATTATGTGATGTCAAATTGCCTAGGTGAGCTTTAACCATCTATCAGTGCCATCCTAAGCACTGCCATGCCCTTCTAAGCCCAGGGCTTTTTTTCAGCAGGAACGTGGGGGAACGGATTTCCGGAGCCTCTTGAAAATGGTCACATGGCTGGTGGCCCCGCCCCCTGATCTCCAGACAGAGGGGAGTTTAGATTGCCCTCCGCGCCACTCAGCGACGCAGAGAGCAATCTAAACTCCCCTCTGTCTGGAGATCAGGGGGCGGGGCCACCAGCCATGTGACCATCTCCAAGGGCAACCCACTGAGTTCCACTACCTCTTTTCCCAGAAAAAGAGATTTTTTTGTCTCCTCTAACCATCAGAATGCAATTGGAAGTATGAGAAATGAGTCAGCCCCCACGTTCCTTGGCACAATTGCATTTCCGTTACAGCTTTTCTCCACAACAAAAACCTGTAAAGTAAGGGGGTGGGGGGGAGAGAGAGACTGGCTGGGCTGAGGTCACCCACTGAGCTTCCGTGGCAGAGCGGGGATTCAAGCTGTTCTCTTAGATACCAGGCTGACACTGACCGCTACACCAATGCGCTTCAAGTGTTTAAGCCTGCTTAGGACTGCACATGTATGAAGCCCGTCCTGCACCAGGGACTTAACTCCTCACTTTCCCTGAAGCCAAGTGGAAAGGTATGGACCACTATCTTGGGTATCGCATTTTATCATTGGATTTTACTGTATTTTATGATTGCTCAGTTTCCTTATGTTTTAATTGTAATTGAAATTATATCCTATTGTAACTCGCCCTGAGCCCACTTGCAGGGAGGACCGGCTAAAAGTCCAATAAATGAAATGAAATGAAGGCATGGAATCAGCTTGTATGTGGCTGTTTGCACCTCTCTAAAACTCAATATTAAAATCTTTTATTTTTGATATTTAGCCCTGTATACAATATTCCCACCCATGCCAAAGCAAAAATAATAAAAAGGGAACTTCCCCCTGCATGCTTTGAAACTAGCGATTCATTGATCCTGCGCTGGACTTAATTTTTTTTTAAAAAGAGGAAAGCGAGAAGCGGGGACGGGGGGGGGGAATGGAAAAGAGGAGAGTGGGAGTGGCTGGCTAGATGAGAGTAGCCAATCACAGTGCAGTGGGCTGGCAGGGGGAAGGGGGGAAGAGGGTGGAACACTAAAAATGGAGTGAAGAGTATTGATGGAGAAACAGCCCACTGCAAAGCGGATTTTTAAAAAAAAGTTGGGGTATGAACGCTCCCAGGAAAGCTGGGGGAAAGCTGCATAGTGGCCAGTGTGACTATTCATGGTGGCAAATCTGGTGCAGACAGTTGTACACTGCAATATGGGAACTGAACCAGCGAAACTGACCCATGCAGACTTGGCTTGAGTGGCAGAATTTTCCTGATTTGAAATATCTGGCCAGAAGATATCTATGTGGTGCTTTTGTCTTATTGTTGTACTGAGATTGTAGATTGTTCATGTTTTTTTGATTTGCAAATCATTTTGAGTCCTGCTCTGCAAGAGAAAAGTAGGCTAAAATATTTTAAATACTTAAATAGATCAATGGCTGTATCTTTTTGGAGGAGTTTTCACTGTGTCTGTATGCTGAAAACATTTGTTTGCTGTGAGAAGTGTTTTTATCTTGTTTTTCTGCAAACCATTCTGAACTTTACGGAAAGATAGGTTATAAATGAATATAATAAATAAACTATTAAAAAGGCTAGGGTGACTGTGGTTTGTTAACATTATTCTCAAGCTTTAGCTCCCTCTCAAGGGTCCCTAAAACTGAGGTCTGAGAGGGGAGGTAAGCCTTTCTGTAGAGCATTCGATGTACATGTATGCACATGGAACACTGAGAGCGGAACTACAAGTGACAAAAGGCACAGGTTGGACATTTGTCAGCTTCCCTCAAGTTTTGATGGGAAATGTAGGCATCCTGGTCTTGCAGCTTGGCTCTCTGACTGCTGTCCAATGGACTTTTCAACTGTCACTTGTCCAACATTCCGCCAAGCTGCAGACACCACCTGCACCAATGATCTAACGCATCTAATTAGCAAATAACACCTTGGGTTTTAAAAGAGAGGAAGGAAGGTTTTTGCAGAGTAAATGACTGCCGCATGCAGCTGGTGGAGAACTGCCTTCAGCTATGTATATTGTTTTGGAAGGCAAGTGGGGAATAGGCTTTGGCAGTAATCCTTCAATGTGACAATAGGGTGCTTTAAATGTGTCCCTGTTTTCACTTGCGAAATGCTGGAATTTTTGCAAATACTTTGAGACATAATTGGATTAGTAGGATTTTGAATGTTATTTGGAAATGGTTAAATAAAATAATCTTGTTAGGGAACAAAAATAAGCATTTAAGGGTTTTAATTGTTTTCAGTGTAAATTATTACCTTTTATGCTGTTCTGGAGCATTTATTCTAAGCAATGCATTGCATTAGGAGTCCTGCTGTTGACTTATGAGCTAAAATAATTATTGTTCTGCAAAAAAGTTACATAACATGTAACTTTATAATTTTGTTTCATAGAAAATGCTAATAACAAGGGGATTTGTAGCTCAAAGTCTCAGAGTGGCTGCTTGACACCAGCTTTCACTGGACGCAAAATTTTGTGACACCCATAAAGTTGTATTTCTTCTGTGTTAATCCAGCGTGACTAGTATTTTAATGGATGCTTTACACCATCAGGATATTGCTCTTACCTAGCTCAGGGCTGTCTGTGGTTCTCCAAGGCCTTGGGCAGAGAGCATCCTTTCTGACACCTGCTAATTGAGATCACTCCAGGCAAAACACGAGCTCCACCACGGTACAATGTCATCCTAACCAGAGATGCACCCTTCTAAGCCCATTGAAATGAATGGCCTTAGAAGGGTGTAACTCTGCTTAGGATGGCACTCTGAATTTCCTTTCTATTTCAGCCCAAAAGCACTATCGATGTCTGTTCTAAAACCAGCTTTGGTGTTAAATAACAGAGCAATTAAAGATTTACAAATAAACATTTGTAGAACAAGGATGATAAGGCAGACTAAATTTAAAAGTAAATAAATAGATAAATAAAATTGCTTTTTTAAAAAAAGGAGAATGCTGTAGTAGAATGGGAGTGAGATGGCCACTGCCAAGGGGCTAGGGCGGGGGTGGGGGGTGGGAATCCCTGCCCTGCCGCGTGGAAGCCCTTTTACAGCTGGAGCATCAGTGGAGATACTACAGATGCATATTCCCATGTGGAAAACATCATTTTTTTAATTTCCTCCTCATACACCGAAAATATTATTCTGTTATGACTTTGGCATTCCTGCCTTGCATAACAAGACAGCACAATGTTCACAGTCCTCCCAATATGCACCATCACCATTTTCTGTGACAATAATTAAAACATATCTTTTCCAGCTTTGGTACACACAAATGCCCACTCTCAAAAATCTCTGTACTGAAGCTAGGAAATGCATTTATTGTCCTATTCACACAAAACAGTGATCATGTATATTAAGAGGACTGCGAACAGCATGACTTTCCTTTTTGCACAGTTGGATTGCTAAAACCAGGGCTTTTTTTCAGGGGAAATGCGGAGGAACGGAGTTCCGGAACTTCTTGAAATTGGTCACATGGCCGGTGGCCCCGCCCCCTGATCTCCAGACAGAGGGGAGTTTAGATTGACCTCTGCACTGCTGAGTGGCGCGGAGGGCAATCTAAACCCCCCTCTGTCTGGAGATCAGGGGGCGGGGCCACCAGCCATGTGACCATTTTCGCCGAGGGCAACCCACTGAGTTCCACCACCTCTTTTCCCAGAAAAAAAGCCCTGGCTAAAACTGTAACAACCTAACAGGGCTATTTTAGTCCAAAACAACACAACTGTAGCATATTATCAACTCGTTGGCTGACTGCGTGGCCCTGCCCTTCCCGCTGCATGCAGAACAAAGAGGATGGAAAATTGTAAAGCTGAATCATACCATGTCCATTTTTTTTTGTTACTTACTTTATTACGGAACTTTTCACATCTTCCATCGGCAATAAAATTTGGCAGGAAAGAATATATACGACAGAAAAGCAAGACAGTGTAATTTGTAATTATATCCTTGTCACTGAAAGAGAGACCTAGGACAATGATAATTAAAACGCTATCCTATGATGACATTAATCAGAGATGGCTTGTTTTATAACAGATCTGAGCCACCTTTTGCCTTTGGTAGACTCCATTCATGCTGAAATAAATGACAACTGCAAGATTAAAAGATCAGATCCTGTATTCTGTGCAAAAATGTTGCTTAACAACCTGTTGTATCTTCCAAAATTAAATCCAATCTATATTAGGTTCATGCTTTAGCTTTACCCAAAGAACAAATGTACTTTACCAATCCTGTTGATTAGACCACAAAATAAATCACAGAAATGTGTTTTTAAAATCCTTGGGGTTGCATCCAGCATGCCATCAGATGCTACACGCCCCAACCAAATGAATCCTTTATTAAACATTTTCCTTTGGCAAAGAGAACTATTGTGATGTAGTGGCTAGCATGATGCACTGGAATCTGGGCAACCCACATTCTGCCATGGAGGCTCATTACCTGACCTTGCGCCAGTCTCAAACTCTCACCCCAACCTACCTCACAGGGTTTGTTGTGAGAGAAAAAATGGAGGAGAGGAGAACAATGAAAGCTGCTTTGGGTCCCCATTGGGGAGAAAGGTGGGGTACGGACGGATGGACGGACGGAAGGAAGGAAGGAACAGCAGCAAGGACACCAGAGAGATAAATTATAAGGAACTTAAGAAAATACAAGTTTTATCCGTTTTATCCTCTGTGTTTCTTTCATTTTCCCTTTCAATGCAATTGTACACTGTTTAATATTTTAATTATACAGTGTTTAATTATACAGGGGAACTGATCTCTATGTCAGGAGATCAATTGTAATTCTGGGAGAGCTCCAGGTTCTATCTAGATGTTGGCAACCCTAGAACTCCTGGAGAAAATGGCTGTTTTGGATAGGTTCTATGGCATTATACCCCACTGAGGTTCCTCCTCTCCCCAAACCCTGCCCTCCCAGGGCTCCACCCCCAAATCTTTAGGAATGTCTCAATCCTAAAAATAGGTATGAAATGTATTTAGATGGTATATCACTCCTAAGGATAGTGCAAAAACACTGGATTGCAGCATAGAGTGTTGGAAATGCCAATGTATGGATGCAATTTTCCAGCATGTGTGGTGGACATGTAAGATGGCAAGAAGATACTGGATAAAAATACATGCGGAGATGCAAAAGATATTGAAGTTTCGCTTTGTACTGGACCCTAAAAGTATATTATTAAATACTTTACCAAGCAACATAATAAAAGAACATAGCGAACTTTTTAAATATATGGTAACAGCAACGAGAGTAGTGATTGCAACAAAATGGATGACAAAATCCTGTCCAGACATGACTAATTGGATGAATAAATTGTATGGATATATGTCAGTGGCAAAAATAACTTCTTATATGCATAATAGACCAAACCAAGAATTTCAGGAAAAATGGAAAGGGTTTTTTGAATATGTAGCTGTAAACTAAGGAGAATTAAATATAAGTAATAATAAAATAGATCAATCACTAAGGTAGATAGTTCTCAGAAAGGTTGTGCTCATGCTCATCAGGAGAGATCGAGTCTGTAGAGCTTATGTTTTTTAGTTGTCCATTTTATAGGGAAGTTCGTCTTAGATTTATTACCCCATTAGTTGATATGATCCCCGGTCATATCAACTTTATTACTAATAAAGCAAGGCTACACTGGTTTTTATCTGATTAAAATGTCATGATTACATGTCAAGTTGCTAAATTCTGTGATTTAATTCTTAAATTACGGGAGTTGCATTTTAAAAGCTCTTAAACTGACCTTTTAAATTCTTTAATTGTATTTTCCCTTTGTATAATTTGTATGCTGGTCTTATGACCATAAATAGCAATGATGGTGATGATGATGATGATGATGATGATGATGAAGCTAAGTAATTAAGTTGCATGCTACCATGCTAAACATAATTAAATTGAATATAATGTTGAATATAAAATATAAAACAAAGTATCTTAAGTATGTATGGGGATAGAGAGGGAAACGTTATGTAATTTTATTATTCTGATTTTTTTGCTTGTATTTTATGTGTATATTTGCTTTATCATTACAGCAAAGTACAAAACATAGAATTTCTGATCAGTGCAATGAACAGATGCCAAAGGAATTAGATACACAGTAGAGAAGCCATCAGTTCAAACAATTGTCCTCCTTTAATGTTGTGTCTTGTCTTCTATAACATTAAACAGGTCTCGCAGCTCTGAATTCAAGAACATGAATTATTCAGGGTATCTGCTGAGGGCTTTCCTCCACAGAAGTAAGCCAGAGTTCCCTTGAAAATTGTTTTGGCACCGCAAAGGTTCCTGCCGCATGCTGTTTGTTCTGCTATCCATTACCTATAATTGAAGAGAAAGGAAGTTGATCCATCAGCCTGGTATAACCCTAAGACTTGGTTTCAGGATTTGGCGGTATGGCAAACAAGAATCTGTCATTGGTACCTTTTAAGCAGCCAGGGTAGGTGGGTGGGTAGAGCACATAAACTGAGAACATGCCCAAGAGTTTGTTGATTTGCCAAAAAAAGCCAAACCACATACCAATGGTAGCAGTTAGACCTCCTCTCTACACTGACAGGGCAATTTATGAATGGAATATTATAAACCCCTTCCTTATATGCCATAAGTCCAAGGCACCGCCTGGCCCAGAACAGATGTCATTTGGGCAGGAAGACTAGAAAGTTACCAGGGCTTGAGTCAGAGGTGGGTGACTAACTGACTATCCCGCCACACTCCAGAGACGCAAAGATAACAAGGCTTCCTGAGAAAACTCCCTGCCTAATCTCATTGATGCCTTCCTTCACTTCCCATCGCCCATTTACCCCCACCTGGCAGAGGCCTGATCCTGGCTGTTTCAGGCCCGATCCTGGCCATTTAGGGTCTGAAATGGGCCCAAAATGGCCCAAACAGCCCCAAATTGGCCCTGATTGGGGCCAAAACAGCTTGGAATGGCCTGCTGCCAAGCAGGGTAAGCCTCCCCTGCCCAGCAACGGCCCAATCCTGGCCGTTTTGGCCTTAATCTGGGCCATTTGGGGTCCTAAATGGGCCAAAATGGCCCCCAAACAGCCCAAACCTGGGCTGAAACAGCCTGGAATGGGCCGCTGCTGGGAAGGGTAACCCTACCCCTGCTGGCAGCAGCCTGTTCCAGGCCATTTCGGCCCCAATCCTGGCCGCCTCAGGCCCTAAATGGGCCATTTTGGGCCCAATCTGGACACCAGTCACGTGGATATTTTAAAGAAGTACTGGAATGCCATTCCATGGCGTTCCGGCTCAAAAAAAGCCCTGCCTAACTGCATTCTCCCACTTTTCTCTCTGTTTTTCCTAGTTAGCCTTGAATGTGTGCTGTGTGTGATTTTCTGTATATTTGCCTTTTATTTCTTTGTAGTTAAAAAAATCCTTGCCTGTTGAACATCTGCCTGATTTACTTAAGTGTTCTCTAAGAACTAGTGGAGAATCCCAGTTACCCCCTCTTGCTGCCTCCTTAATGCTAATTCCCCCAACTAATTAAGGAGACCTCCTATTTGGGTAACACCAAAGACATTTTGAGTCACATCCTCCAGTTCTTGGTGATGTAATTAGAAGTTAGTTTTCTCCATAGTATTAATTTGGTCCATTTATTCATGCATACATGCACGTAGTGTCTTCCCTACCTCCAAGACACTTAATTTATAACGTGAGTTAAGCTTTTATAGTGAAAGTAAAGACTAAATGATATCTTTGATTGTAGATTTTGACCAACATCCATGGACTCCTCAATGGCCCCTGTGCCAAACTTGGGGCCCCAACCTGTTCCCCACCTTGCGTCTCTCTAAAAATATATATATATATGGTGTTCATATGGAAAAAGAGGAGAGAGTTAAGCGATGGTGAATAGCACAACTATTATTATTATGCGCTCTTGAAAAAGAGTCCCGAAACAGGAAATCAGCGTGTGTCCTGTTGAGCGCGGAGTGGCTTCCCCCTTCCCCTTCTGATTGCATCTGGTCCACGGGTCCTCCTGGCTGGGGAGTGGGCTTCGGAGCGCTTCTGCTGGCGGACCGGTGCAGCCCTCAGAGAAGAGAGGAGTGCAATTGCTTTTTGAATTGGGAAACATCATTCTGGACTTTATTGACTTTGGGGAAGGTGGTCCTCTCCATTTTGGCTTGTGGTTGTGCTTGTTATTTATTATGTCAAAACATGCTTATGTTTCAAATATTGATGAGAGAGTGTTTACGACTGTGCAGATAAAACATAAATATTGCCTTTGTATTCACGTGTCTGTACCTGCAATTACCAATTGCTTTGGGTTTTTTTCTTTGCGTCTCTCTAAAGGCAGCCGCACGCATTCGTATCCCACATCAGCTCAGAGGCAACTTCCTTTATGGCACTAATGGCCTCAAGCCAAGCCTGAAAATTTACCGTTATGTTTTACTTCATTTTTTCCTTCAAACCTATGGCACTCTCTAGGTGCTGGCAGAGGAGAACAGGCCAGTATGATTCATCAAAGGAAAGGAGCCTTTTAAACCAAACAGTTCTAAAAGAAAGAGAAAAGAGCCATGCTATAGACACCCAGGCATCCTAAACTACTGTCTTGTATTCCCTGAGACAATCTGTTACAAAGCTATAAATATTTCCTTTCCAGAGAAGATACTGTTTAAAAGAGTCCAAGCAGGAAAAAAGAGTCAGCATTATTCTGGGTAATTTATGATAGCTTAACCTGTTCTGGGCACTGAACCCTGCAACGGCTTCAAAGGACAGGAATCGTTTGGGATGTTCTTGCCAAAGCTACACTGTTTTTAGAAAGCACTAAAAATAATAATGACCCATAATGTACTAAGTTTAGCACCAAGCCAATATATCCTAATTGTGACAACCATTTTCTGAATCCACCCCCCCTAGATTTTTAATATTACTCCCATGCTGCGGGGGCGGGGGGGACACTAGCTGAGACATGCATGTGCATCACTTGTAAGGGGCATTTTTGCTATAGGAGGAAACTTTCATGTTCCCAGAACCTCCCTGGTGCTCATGCTCAGCAAAGGACATGAAGGGCCAAGCACCATGTGCTGGTACCGCTGACCGCCCCAGGAGGAATTTTGTGCAATACTGTCCCAATTAAGAACATTTCTTTAGCCTTTTTAAGCCTACCGTAGCACTTTGGGGCGAGTAGCTCTCCAAGTCACGACAACGTGTCATTTATTTTAGCCCTTTTTCTCTTGGATAATCAGGTAAGGCACTGCTGCTCCGTCGCAATGGTTCCCTAGGCAGAAACAAGGCACAGCAAGCTCGCCTGCAGACAATTCCATCTGCTCATTTTGTGGACGTGTCTATTGTGCCTAGGAATCTACTCAGTGCATAAGCATAACCAGGGCTAATCGGGTGGATCTTTTTAAAAGAAAAAAGAAGCCAAATCCTGCCAATCTGGTACCAGCTCCCATGCCTCACTCTCCCAAACGGAACAGCATGCCCTTTTTTTTCAGACGGGCAGCTTTGGGGGGCGGCGGCGGGGGGGGGAGACCATTTCCAAGTAATCATTACAGTTGATTCATCTCCTAGGAACTCGGCTATTGTAACATACTTGAAGCCGTACAGTAAATTGTTCTCTCTGCCTCCTAAGGCTGCCTAGCCAACTATGGCTTGGGAAATTCTTGGAGATTTGGAGGGGGTACCTGGGAGGGCAGAGTCTGGAAAGGGAACTCAGCAGGGATATGATGGCATTGAGAAACTGGGGGAACTGCTCACAAACCTCTGAGTTTAGTTCTACAACTGCTTCTCAAAAACAATATGGATGAGGGAAGGTATCTGAAGAAGGGAGCTTGACTCTCAAAAGCATATACCTTCTGGGGCTGGTGTGTGTGCAAGAAGGAAAATAATAAAAGCATACACTTGGTTTATATTTAGAAAAGAAATACGAGTTCTTTATTGCAGGAACTCCATACCCTGATAGGAAAGGAGGAGAGATAGATCCTAACTACCTATCTAGTCTAAGGCTGGACATGGATGGCAGGGCAAGGCCTGCATCCGCGCTGCCAAGATGGAGGGAGGAGAAGGAGAGAGGTGTTGCCTGGAACAAAACCAGGAAGAGAAGGAGAGAGAGGGAGGGAGTCAGGAGGTGGAAATCCTGAGAATAGCAATCTGCATATTAAAGGGCAGTAAACAATAGTAAACAGAATGCCCTGACCTCTCTATCTTTCTGACTCTTTGGTTTGTCCCCCTCTGAAACCTGAGGAGAGAGACAGCACTGTATCCTGTTCTTCTAACATCCCCTCTCGCTGTTGCTTAGGTTAGTCTATGAGATTCATCTTGTCTCGTAGATTCTGAAAGTGAAGTCTTGGTAGCAGCTTGGTTAGGGCATCGGCAATCATCTCTCTGGATGGACAGTAGGTCATCTTCACGATGCCTTTCTGTTGTAGTTCTTTCACGAAGCGATACTTCATGTCAACGTGCTTGGTTTGCATGTGAACGTCATCTCTCTGTAGGAGCTTGATACAAGGTTGATTGTCTTCATAGATTGTCACAGGTTGAAAGATCTGTATTCCAGGATCTTCTAGTAGTCTCTTTAGCCATGTTATCTCTTGGCAACATAGTCCAGCTGAGATGTATTCAGCTTCTGTTGAAGATTGAGTGACTGCATTTTGCTTCTTGCTTGTCCAACTTATCATTTCATTTTCGTATGTCCACTTGTAGATAATCTGGTATTCAGGTCTTCTCCATAGTTAGCATCTGTGTACGTGATTAGTTCAGGTTTGCTGTTAGCTGGTAGCTTGAGCTTGAAACATGCTGTACCTTTCAAGTATCGAACAAGTCTCTTGACTGCGTTCCAGTCTTTGAAGGTTGGTGCTGAAGACTTTCTGCATAGTAGACCCACTGCAGCACTTATGTCAGGTCTTGTTAGTGTACTGATGTAGAGTAGCTTGCCTATGGCAGCACAATACTTGTTGTCTGTTGGCAGCCTTTCAGTGTCGTCTAGATCCTTTACATAGCTTGGTCCCATAGGAGTAGCAACTGCATATGCGTCTTCCATGTTCATGAAGGATATAATGTCTTTGATCTTTTGTTCTTGGTTAATAAGGAAACTTCCATCTTGTTCTCCGTAAAGTTGCATGCCTAGGTAGTGAGTGATGTTACCTAGCTGCTTGAGTTCAACATGTTTGCTTAGGTGTCATACAACTTCTTGCTATATAAATCAGAAGATAAATCCATTTACCATTCTTCTACTTAGTGTATAGGCAAAGGTCATTTTCACTTCTCTTGAATCCTACTTGGATAAGTAGATCATGCAGTTTTAAGTTCCAAACTCGAGCAGATTGTTTGAGTCCATAGATGCTCTTCTGTAGTTTGCACACAAGGTGTTTTTGTCCTCCTTTTTCAAAGCCAGGGGGTTGGAGCACGTAGATATCTTCTTCTAGTTCGCCATGTAGAAATGCTGTTTTGACATCAAGATGTTCCACTTGCTCATCAGAGCAATTAAAGAAATATATAGAGACCAGACTGCAGCAATTGTAGTGAATGATGAACTGACCAAGAAATTGACGATCAGTAAAGGAACAAGACAAGGTTGCCCGTTATCTCCATTGTTGTTCATTTTAGTATTGGAGATTCTGATGATACAAATACGACAAGACGAGGAAATACGAGGAATAAAAATAAAGGACTATTCATACAAGGTTAGAGCATTTGCAGATGACATAATGTTAATTGTAGAAGATCCATTGGAGAACATGCCAAAAGTGATAGACAAGATTAAGGAGTTTGGTGACTTGGCAGGTTTCTTCATTAACAAAAAGAAGTCAAAGATACTATGTAAAAACATGACTAAGCAGAAACAACAATTGTTAATGGAAACAACGGACTGTGAAGTAACTAGTAAGGTGAAATATTTGGGAGTTGAGCTGACTGCAAAAAATATAGATTTGTTTAAGAATAATTATGAAAAATTATGGACTCAGATAGAGAGAGACTTGATCAAATGGAATAGACTGAATTTGTCATGGTTGGGCAGGATTGCAGCAGTTAAGATGAATGTGTTACCAAGAGTAATGTTTTTGCTACAGACAATACCAATCATCAGAGACTCTAAACAATTTGAAAAATGGCAGAGGAAAATATCAGATTTTGTTTGGGCAGGCAAGAAGCCTCGAGTGAAAGTAAAAGTTCTACAAGATGCAAAGGAAAGAGGCGGAATGCAACTGCCCAACCTGAGACTTTACCATGATGCAATCTGCCTAGTTTGGTTAAAAGAGTGGATGACATTAAAGAATAAGAAACTATTAGCCCTAGAGGGATATAAAAAAATTTTTGGATGGCACGCATACCTATGGCATGACAAAGTAAAGGTCAACTCGATGTTCCTGCATCATTTTGTAAGGAGAAGTTTATATACAATCTGGAAGAAGTACAGAACTTATCTACAAGAAGGAACCCCCTTGTGGGTGGTTCCATACGAGGTGATAGATCCGAGAGCTGTTGATAATGAACAACAATGTTTAACGTACAAAGAAATAACTAAAATTGAAGTATCTAAACTTAGAATAAAGACGCAAGAGGAACTATCACCTAACTATGATTGGTTCCAGTATAGACAGATTAGAGACTTATATAATTCGGACTCTGCAAAAGGGGGCATACGAACAGAGAACTCGGAACTAGAGCAGACCCTTCTTAAAGAAGACAAGAAAAGAATATCCAAGGTATACCAAGTACTGTTGAAATGGTATACTGAGGATAACAGGGTTAACATACCTGTAACTTATGTTCATCGAGTTCTTCTGTGCTGACACACATGGGGACTGCGCAGGCGCAGGCCAGCCGCCGGAGAATTTTCTAGAGCTTCCATGGCTCCGAAGGGGCCGTTTGTCGCGCGCCTCAGCGACCGTTTTCCCGCCCAAACGGTCACGTGATCCTCCAGCGACCAACGGCCCCTTCCCTCAGTTCTCCCTTGCCGCCGCTTGACCAACACACTTCAGCCGTAACACCTTAAAAACACCAATATCCGTTACAGCCATCACAGTATTGTGCATTGGAGTTCACAGCGGGGTAGGAGGGAGGGTTGTGTGTCAGCACAGAAGAACTCGATGAACATAAGTTACAGGTATGTTAACCCTGTTTTCATCTTCGTTCTTCTGTGCCTCCACACATGGGAGTGTACCAAGCTTCACACAATAAGGAAGGCGGGGGTGAAGTCCAACACAATTTTATTAAGCAAACAGGATCAACAATAAATAGATATGCATATATACATCTATGTAAAAATACTGTGTAAGGACACATAAATATTCAATATTTACATATATACACACCCCCAGGTACATATATACACACTTTCACTCAAGGGTACCCAACAGGTACGCCAAGAAAGTCATTCCAAAACTCCCTCAGGAAAAAAGGGAGTGTAAGACAGCCTTGGCCACAGATACATCCTGCTCCGCATTGACATCAACGGCGTAATGCCTGACAAAGGTGTCTGCAGAGGACCATGTGGCTGCTTTACAAATGTTAACCAGGGGCACCCCCCTGAGGAGTGCCGAAGAGGATGCTTGGGACCGCGTGGAGTGGGCTCTGACATGAAGCGGGCAAGCCACCCCTGCTAGGGAATAGGCCTTGCTAATGGCCGTCACAATCCACCTAGACAGGGTCTGTGAGGAAGCCCTGTTACCCTTGTCCTTGGCCCCAAAACATACAAACAGGTGAGGACTGGAGCGGAATCCCTTCGTCCTATCCAGGTAATAGGCTAGGGCCCTCTTCAAGTCTAGGGTATGGAGGGCCTTTTCCCCCTTAGAGGAGGGTTGAGGAAAGAATGCAGGCAGTGAGATATCCTGCGAGAGGTGGAAGGCGGACACCACCTTAGGCAGGAACCCAAGGCAGGGACGCAGGACCACCTTGTTGGGGTGAAACACAAGAAAGGGAGGGTCAGACCTCAGTGCAGACAGCTCACTGACCCTTCTGGCCGATGTGACGGCCACCAAGAATGCTACCTTATAGGATAGCATATCCAAGGGGCATGTAGCCATCGGTTCAAATGGAGGCAACATGAGACGTGAGAGCACCAAGGACAGCGACCACTGAGGCACTGGCGCTGACACAGGTGGGTAAAGATTGTACATGCCCTTAAGGAACTGGCGGGATTGTGGGTGAGAAAACACCGTAGCACCCTCAACTCGGGTGTGAGCAGCTGATATCGCTGCCAGGTGGACCTTGAGGGAGGAAGCCTTCAAGCCCAGGCCACGCAAGTGGCACAAATACTCGAACACAACCCCCAAGGGACTGTTGTCAGGCACCACTCCTCTGGCAAGTGCCCAGAGCTCAAACCTGCGCCACTTGGCCGCATAAGCGCGCCTAGTGGATGGCCGACGAGCATTCAGGAGGACCCTCTGTACCTCGTCAGTAAAGCCTATCGGGGAGGAACGATCCGCCAAGCCGTTAGATGCAGCTTCCTGGGATCGTGGTGGACTAGGCTCCCGTTCAGGAGAAGGTCTTGCCGAGGGGGCAGACTCACATACGTCCGTTGGGACATCCGCAGGAGCTTCGGGAACCAAACCTGCCGTGGCCAGAAGGGGGCCACTAGGATGCAGTCCGTCCCGTCCTCCTCTATCTTGCACAGGACCCTGGGAATCAAGGGGAACGGAGGAAACATGTAGTGCAAGCCCTGCGTCCACGTAAACTGGAAGGCATCCCCAATAGAGAGGGGGTCGCTCCCTGCCCTGGAACAGAACGTGTGGGCCTTGGTGGTCGCCGCAGTGGCGAACACATCTATCACTGGATGACCCCACATCTGGAAGATCGGCCCAACGCACTCTACGTTCAGTTCCCACTCGTGTTCCAGTAAAGGGACCCTGCTGAGGGCATCTGCCCGGGCATTGTCCGACCCAGCCACGTGTATAGCACGGAGCGACACGCCGTTCTTGATAGCCCACTGCCAAGTGAGTGTGGCTTCCCGGCACAGGGCCATGGACACTGTGCCCCCCTGCTGATTCACGTAGTACATGGCAGTCGTGTTGTCCGTCTGCACCAAGACATGACGATTTCTCAGCAGTGCTGTAAGAGACACAAGTGCGAAACGAATGGCCCTTAGTTCAAGCACATTGATATGGAGGGTCTTTTCCCTGTCAGACCAGACATCTTGCACCGACACATCACCACAATAAGCCCCCCATCCCAACAGAGAGGCATCAGTGGTAACCGTGATGTCATGGTGTTGATACCCGAAAGGGGTCCCTCTAAACAAGTTGTCGTCAGACAGCCACCAGTCCAAGGAGGAGAGGATGACCCTCGGGATAGAGAATTTGAGGGACGGAGGGTGCAGTAGAGCATCATACCTCCGCACAAACCAGTTCTGTAGAGGGCGCATACGCAGCCTAGCGAAAGGCACCACAGAGGTGGCCGCTGCCATATGCCCTAGTAAGCACTGGATAGTGCGCACAGACTGGAACCGGTTCCTTTTAAACAAGGCCACTAGACCCTTTAGGGACCGAGCCCTCTCCAAGGGGAGCAGGGCCTTACCCTCCACAGAGTCTAACAGTGCACCAATGTAGGACACCTTGCAGTTGGGCACCAGTTTGGATTTCTCCAAGTTCACCAGGAGCCCCAGGCGTTGGCAAGTGCTAAGTACCAAGCCAATGTCCTGCACCAGCCTAGACTCTGATTCAGCCACGATGAGCCAGTCATCGAGGTACGGAAAGATGGTACAGCCTTCTTCCCGTAGGAAGGAAACCACAGGGGCCACACATTTAGTGAACACTCGTGGGGCAGTGGACAGGCCAAAGGGGAGCACCTTATACCGGAAAACCCGTTGCCGGTAAACAAAGCTCAGGTACTTCCTGTGCTCCTTCCGTATGCCCACGTGAAAGTATGCGTCTTTTAAGTCAAGAACCGCAAACCAATCCCCCTGTTTCAGCAAGGCGATCACAGCCGCCAACGTTACCATTTTGAATTTGGTCACCTTGAGGAAGGCATTAAGGCCCCTCAGATCCAAGATGGGACGTAAGCCCCCATCCTTCTTAGGGACCAGGAAGAACCTAGAGAAGAATCCCTTTACAGAGTCCTCATAGGGCAATTCTTCCACAGCACCTTTGGCCAAGAGCGACACGATCTCCGCATCCAGCTCGGCCATAGTGTTATTGACAGCTGTCAGGGGTGAACTGCATCTAGGCAGCTCAACGAACTCCAGCCCGTATCCCAGTTCAACAATAGTTAAGACCCATGAGTCAGATGTTATTGACTCCCACTCAGAGAGGAGTGGACTAAGTCTGTCCGAAAAGTTCGGGGATACGGCTGGCGTGACCCGTCAGTACTGCCTCCCGGTGCCCTGCTGATCCTTCTGCTGGGCCGGTTGTTGTGCCGGACGAGGCTTGAAGGGCCGACGCCTCCTCTGCTGTTGTGCGGGAGGGTAAGGCCGCTGTTGGTAGGCAGGATACTGCTGGTAGCCTGGCCGCTGTTGATGGTATCTGCCCTGGTAATGGTAAGGACCAGATCGGGGAGCGTACCGTGACCTGGAGGAGGGCTTGTCCGCTGGAGCCAGGCCCAAAGACCGCGCCGTCTGCCGGTCCTCTTTCTTTTTCTTCAGGGTCTCGTCGGTCGCTTTGGAAAAGAGCGAGTCCCCCTCAAATGGCATGCTCTCCACTCTGGAACGCACCTCTTGGGACAGGGCCGTAGACCGCAACCAGGAGTGGCGCCTGAGGACCACCGCCGAAGCCATTCCTCTAGCAGCAGTGTCAGCAGCGTGGCTTCCAGCGTTCATCTGCTGCTTAGACAGCCTCACAGCCTCTGTCTGCAGCAGGGACACCACAGCCTTCTGCTCAGGAGGGAGGTCTCGCGTATAGGATGCCAACTTCTCCCAGAGGTACAGCTGGTACCCTGCCATGATGGTCTGATAGTTGGCAATCCTCAGACCTAGGGAAGAAACAATGTATTGGCGCCTGCCCATGGCATCCAGTTTCTTGCCCTCCTTATCGGCAGGTACCGAGGAGTGACCCGATCGCCTGGGGTTGAACTCCTCTGTGACCAAGGAGGAAGGTGGAGGGTGTTTCACCAGCGCCGGCCAGGTACCCTGCTTGATCTTGTAGAGCTGCTCAATCCTCTTGGATGTTGGAGGTTGATCGCAGGGCACCTGCCACACCTTCTCCACGATTTCCTCAAGACCCTCGAGCATGGGGAAGCCAACATATGCCGGGTTGTCTCCATAAATGCGCTTGAGGAGCTTGTCCTTGGTCTGGGGAACCGCCGAGGAGATGTCCATCTCGAGAGCCTTGGCCATCCTCGCCATCTGGTCGGCGTAGATGCGGAGGTCCTCGAATGGCGAGTCCGCAGATGGTACAAGCTCTTCAGCTGGCGATGGTTCGGACCAGGACTCCGACTGGTAGCCGCCAAAGCTCTCCACATCCTCCTCATCGGAACCGAGCTGGGATTCCGGAACCTGGTGCGGAGGGGGAGCCCACGTCGACCTCGATGTCGAAGGCCTCGGTTCCGACACGGAGAACCCTGCAGGTGCCCCTTCCCACTGGCAATGGTATGGCGAGGGGAGGTAGGAGGCCTGTCGATGTCGGGACGCAGTGGACCGGACCGATCGGACACTGTCCCCAGAGCGACGTCGCTCACGACCGGCAGCTGGTGGAGACGGACGGGCAGGCGACGGACGGCTCCGACGAGGAGACGGGCTCGGTTCCAGCCTCGGCGACCGAAGAGCAGGCGATGTTCGGATCCGACGGCGCGGGCTCGGCTCCGGTCCCGAAGAGAATTCTGCGGGCACCGTCTCGAAGGCCATCGGATCCGGCACCGGCACGGAGATGTCCTCTGGCTCCGGGGAATCCAGATGAGGGGAAGGCGTGTGAGGAAGCACGATGACCTCTTCCTGGGGAGCGGGATGCGGCGACCGGTGATGTTTGGTCTTCTTCTTCTTCTTCGCCGGTTCCGAAGAAGACCTCGGAACCGACGCGCTCCTCGCCTTCGAAGGGGACCTCGGCCTCGATCTCTTAGATTTTACCGGAATCGACCCGGTCGTCGGTTCCGATCGGGGACTCGGTAGACGGATCCTCGGTTCCGATGTCGGTCTCGGATCCGACCTGGTGGAAGATGCGCTACGGGGCGGCCGCACCGGTCCCTGCGCTGGAGAGGCCGCTCTCGACGCCGAGGCACTCGGGGGACGCGGTTTCGACCCCGACCTCGCGGAGGCCACTGAGCCAGCTCCGGAATGCCGTTCGGCAGAGGGGCTAGGGCCGGCCTTGGAGGAGGGCAACGGGGCGCCTCCGGACATGACCTTCTGCCACAGGGAGGAGTTAAGACGGGCCTTGCGCTCCTGTCGGGCCTTGCTGGTGAAGCCCTGGCAAATCTTACAGGCCGTTACATTATGGGTCTCCCCCAAACAGAACAGGCACAGTTCATGGCCATCGGTCTTGGCCATTTTAGTGTGGCATTGGAGGCAATGCTTGAAGAGAGCCTTTGAGGCCATCTTCAGGGGCACGCAAAAGGAAGGTCAACAAACAGTCCGAGTCAAATTACCGAGTCCACAACAAAGTCCAAACGAGATCCGAAGAATAGTCGAGGTCACGAAGTCCGAAGTCAAAAGCCAAGCAATCAGTCAGAATAAAGCACGAAGCACAAAAGCACAGAGCAACGAAGCTCACGTTCTCTCCAAGCGGCGGCAAGAAGAGAACTGAGGGAAGGGGCCGTTGGTCGCTGGAGGATCACGTGACCGTTTGGGCGGGAAAACGGTCGCTGAGGCGCGCGACAAACGGCCCCTTCGGAGCCATGGAAGCTCTAGAAAATTCTCCGGCGGCTGGCCTGCGCCTGCGCAGTCCCCATGTGTGGAGGCACAGAAGAACGAAGATGAAGAGATAGTTAAAACACAGATGGTGAAATGGGCTATAAATTTCAATAAAGAAATAACAATGGAGGCATGGGAATACTTGTGGAAAACTACAATGAAGACAACGACATGTATTAATATTAAAGAGAACATTTTCAAAATGATCTATCGTTGGTACATGACACCAAAGAAGATTGCGCTAGGGAACTTGAATACTTCTAATAAATGCTGGAAATGTAAGAAACATGAGGGCTCCCTCTATCATATGTGGTGGTCGTGCGAGGTAGCTAGGCAGTTCTGGGGAGAAATAATAAGAGAAATGAGTGAAATTTTACAGCTTCAAATAAATAAGAACCCAGAACTCCTGCTGCTTAACTTGGGAATGGAGGGAATTCCAGCCCATCATAGGACGTTGATATTCTATATGACTGCAGCAGCTAGACTTTTGTATGCGCAGAAATGGAAAGTACAAGAAGTGCCAACTATTGAAGATTGGATCTACAAATTGCTGTATATGGCCGAAATGGACAAGATGACAAGAAAACTGAGAGATCTGGACTCAGGGCAGTTTAACACAGACTGGGAGAAGCTGAAACAATATCTGGAGAAGAAGTGGGAGGTGGGAGGAAAACTGTGGCAGTTTGAGAACTACTGAACTATAATAAAAGTATAAAAGAGAGGGGTGACTTTACCGGGGGAGGAAGAGAAATGTGAATTTATAAGCAGCTAGACTAATTGATTGAGATATATATAGATATGTATAGGTTAATTGATAGAACATTGAGAGAGAAAAATTAATGATAAGGTTTAAACATGAGGATTGAGTAATTAACAATATTTTCTTTCTTTGATAAGATTTATATACACCAAACTGAATGTATAGAAGAGTTAAATTGACTGATTATGCGAGGAGTTATATAGAATTACCATAAAAAGATGAAATGAGTAATGTATAGAGAACAAATCAAATTGTTTGATTTAAATGTGGGAAATTTTTATGGTTTATGATATATAGTTTTATATAGAAATATTCAAAACTGGAAAATGGGATAAATTGTTTATCTAAAGACGTATAGTTTGGTTTGGGTGTATAATAAGTAAAGGAGTTAAAGATGTACTGCTTAATATAATGGAGAATGTATATCTGTTTTAGACAGAGGAATTTAATAGAAGAAAGGGAAAAGGGACAGAGGGTGGGAAAGCTGTTGGAAGTCAACAAAAGGGGGGGAAAGGGAGGGGGTTAGAAACGAAAAATTAGGGGAAAATTGATTGTAATGTAAAAATAATAATGTTCTAACCCAATAAAAAATTTTTCAAAAAAAAAAAAGATGTTCCACTTGCACGTTCTTGCTTGCAGCAACACTTAGTAGTGTCCTCATTGTGGTGTGTCCTACAACAGGTGCAAAAGTTTCATCAAAATCCTCTCCATTTTTCTGGGAGTAGCCTTTAGCAACCAGTCTTGCTTTGTGTCTCTGGACTGAGCCATGTTCATCATGCTTGACTTTGAAAACCCATTTGCACCCCACTGCTTTCCTTGTCCGAGGTAGCGGTGTGAGTGTCCATGTCTTGTTCTTGTGTAGGGCTTCAAGTTCTTCTTGTGCAGCTCTTCTCCATTTCTCAGCTTCCTCTGGTGGTAGCTGGGATAATTCATCCCATGAAGTAGGTTCAGGTTGTTCTGCCGTTCTTGCAAGCTAGGACAGTCGTGAGGCTGGAATACCTTTGGTTGAATGTGTTGAACGTCTTGGTTCCACCTCTGCACTCTGTGCCTCTGGTTGGTCAGATGTCTCTGAACACTGTTCCTCTTGTGGGCCAGGTGTCTCTGGACTCTGGATTTCTCGTGGGCCAGGTGTCTCCGGTGGTGAACCATCTGGTACTATAGTTGCACTTGGTGTGCCAGTGATGTGTATCATAAAGTCTCCTGGTTCTTCATGTGAATCAGGATATGTGATTTGGCTGTTCTTTTCAGTGGAGGCCCCCTCTCCAGGTGTAGTTTTCTCACTTTCGTTGAAGAATGCAGCTCTGCTCACAATGGTTATTCTGGTTTGTGGATCATAGATCCCTGTATCCTTTGCTTTGTGCAGAACATCCGACAAGAATTCCTAGTGAAGCTCTATTATCTAGTTTGCGTCTCTTCTCCTTTGGAATGTAGGAGTAGGCCTTGCTTCCAAAGACTCTCAAGTGCTTTACACTTGGTACATAGTCATGCCAAAGTTCAAATGGGGTAGCTTCAGTAGCTTTTGTTGGCAGTCTGTTATATGTGGCAGTCACGAGTCCGACTGCTTCTCCCCAGAATTGATTTGGTAGTTGAGCGTCATGCAACATACATCTCGCCATAGCTAGCAGTGTCCTATTCTTCCTCTCTGTAACTCCATTTTTCTCAGGAGTGTAGGCCACTGTGGTCTGGTGTTCTATGCCTTCCTGTCTCAGGAACTGCTGTATGGCATTAGACATATATTCTGCGCCATTATCTGAGTGCAGGATCAGTGGTTTCCTTCCAAATTTATTCTGGTCCATTGCTACTGTCCTCCTGCTGTAGCATGGAGCCTAACGGGCATTGCCAGCTTCCATCTGAAGCTTTGCCAATTTGGTGGCATGAGACTGTATGCTTGAAGTCCTTTTACATAAGAAATGATGAGCCTTTGAAAAAGTTTGGATTACGAAACAAGATAGTGGTTATGCTGGCAATGCCCATTAGGCTCCGCCCTATGGCAGGAAAGTAGTCTGCAATAGGATTATCATTCCTCTTGAAGAATTCACTCTTAACTGTTGAAATGTTACCTAGAATAAGAAGGAACTACCATCACAATAATGAATAATAGAATGAATATCACTTACCTCAGTGATTAAGGACATTTTTCACCAATTGGCCCTTTGGACTTTGTGCCAAATAGGAATAGCATACTCTGAAGTATTAAATTATGTTTTGTATTTATTGTTATGACAGGAAAGGTTCATATATTGTATAAATATTTATTGTAATATTTATTCATATTTATATATCACTATAGCACTGTGCACTTTAAGAAAAAGAAAAATACATAGAAAAATTATAATATTATTAGACAACTATACTTGTGTTTCCTCCGGATAGGGGGTTTCCTTGCATTTATAGTGGGAACATTTGGAGGGCAGGAGCATTTGGGGGATGGTGACTGGGAAAATGATATCACAGTGCCTGTGACATTCTAGGAATTCCCCAAGTCTAGAACAATGGGATGCCATGATGTCACTTCCAGGTACTCACCCAGAAGTGACATCACAGAATCATGCACCATTTCCCCTCCCTAACCAGTTTTCTCCCGCTTTTCCATAGGGTGGTGATGGGAAGTCGCCTGGCACGGTGGGCCAACCTGATATCCTAAAGGCAGCATATATTTCTTCTAAATAATTTTCTTCTTCCCTCTTGTCTGTGCATACCATTGTGCCAAATGGCAGAGGCACTCATTGTTGCTGGGTGAGGTGCGAAGTTTCTGTTATTTCCTGTGGAAACCACTGTTTATATTCAGTGAACAGGACAGAAGTAGTGTTATTGTCATGAGTCAGCCTGGGCTGAGTGATAGTGAGGATTTCTCAGGAGAAGAGGAGCTCCGTGCAGCCAGCCTTGAACGGCCAGAAGCTAAGGACTCCTCAGAAGAAGGGGAGCTAACAGAAGCTGACCAGCAGGGAAAACCTGTTGATCAGCCAGCACCAACAACAGCCAAGGCAGGACCAACGCCCTCTAGCTCTAGTCCCGCAGGTGAAACCCAGTTAGCCGACCCCAGCCCTCCAGGTTCACCTCCACCCTTTGAGTACGTAGACGGAAGCTGAGAACTGAACTGCAGGCAAGGATGCATGGAAGCAACACGTCGGAATCCTGTTCCGGCTGCCACCACTATGCCAAACCTTGACCTGCCCTTGCCTTGCCATGTGACCTCCAGACCATGCCTTGACCCTGCTTCTGGCTAGCCCTTCCTCTGACTGGTAACTGACCTATGGACCTCTTGACTTGGCTTTCAGATTCTGAAATTTGGACTTGAAACTCTCACCTGGCTTTGAACTCATGCGCCGACCTCAGACCGAACTCAGACTATCCTGCCTGTGCTGACCCAGCCTACGACAGTTATGTCTCCAGTGTTTTACACAGTTACATAAATGTCTGAGGGAGGTTTGCAATAGAGCTTTGAAGGATGCTGGTTCTAATGTGTAGAAAACAGGTCCTCTCCCAATACACGTTGGATGCCTGAATCTGAGTTTGGGTAACGCTTCACGGGCTGATTAGCTCCAGTTGTGCATTTTTTTTTGTTTTTCCATACCTTTCCCTGAAGTTCTGTCTTTACCCGTCTTTTTATCCTTTATCATGTAAATCCACATATAATCCTCGATCTCTGGCCCACAACCGCTATATACATTTGTCATTCTAATTTGTCAACGAAATGTGGAAAAAAGTTTCTCTCCTGCCTCAGAGCGAATACTTTTTTTCTGGCACGTGGCAAAAAGAGAACAAAGCACTAGATGGGTTTATTCTTTTTTCCCTATCTTTCCACATACCAGCTAGGCAAGGGGAGATGCGAGGATTAGAGCCATTACATTTGTGAAGTAGTTATGATGGGATTCATGTCATATAAACAAACAACTATTTGAATGTTCCTGGATAGTTTTCATTATAACAATTATTTTGATAGATTCATTGTTATTTTTCTGGCTTCCATTTTCTTATCCGTACAAGTGGGATGATTTGCAAGGAACCAGCAGTCGTACAATAGTGAGGGTAAATGCCTCCAGACTTTTATGTCTTCATAAACCATGGTAATTGAGGGCAATAACTTTCATTATTAGAAATTTAAACGCCTGCTTTGATCTCTTCTATGATTACCAGTCATAAAACAAGGGCTGAAAAAAACCCTCAAACAGACAAGCGATCTGCTCCAGTTATGGTTACATGTTGGAAGTAAGCACTGCTAAGTTCAGTGGAACTTTTTTCTCACTCAGATATGCATAGGACTGTAGCCCAATCCTATGCCTGTTTATTTAAGGGTAAATCCTGCTGTGCTGAATGGTGCTTAAGGTTGCCAGCCTCCAAGTGCTGGTGAGAAATCTCCCAGAATTGCAACTGATCTCCAGGCCACAGAGATCAGTTTCTCTGGAGAAAATGGCTGTTTTGGAGGGTGCACTCTATGGCATTAAACACTGGGAAGGGCCTTCCCCTCCCCAAACCCCACCCTTTCAAGGCTTCACTCCCCCCCCAAAAAAAATATCCAGGAATTTCCCAACCTTGAGCTGGCAACCCTACACTTACTCCCCCCCAAAAGTGTGCACAAGATTGCAGAATGTTAATCTATACATGTTACAACTTTGTCTCATTAATTTCCCTAGGATTTAAATGTTACTAGCTTTCTTTCAAGTGTTTTTATTTGGACCAACCAACATTCAAAGTCCTAAGCTAGATTCTAGAGTCACACAAAACTCTTTCCCCACTCTGGATGCTGGAAAAGATGAATATATATTGTTTGTCTCGGTCCGGAGCCATCCCCCCAAAAATGGTAATAAGGTATGGGTCAGACTGGGAACCTTGGTTTAAATCACCTCTGAGAGGGTACATGTAGGTTTCTCCAGTGGGGTGAATAGCAGCCCCCAGAGCCATTTCAGGAAAACTGTGCAGGTAAGGGGAGCATAAGCTCCTTCTCTGCATGCTGTGTTCCCTATCTGAATTCCACCCTTGGTGGAAGGAGGAGATAAAAATGTATAGATCTAGCTACCTCTGCATTCCTTTAATATCAAGATGGAGAAAGTTAGTTAAAGCACTTGCTCAGGATATATCTCTACAGTAGGGTTTCCAACTCCAGGTGGGAGTTGGAATTACCCAGGATTACAACCGATCTCCTGCAGAAATCTGTTCCCCTGGAGAAAGTGACAGCTTTGAAGGGTAGACTGTGTGGCTACTTTATTGAGCTCTCTCCCCTTTCCAAACTCTGGAAAACCTTCTGGACATTCCAAAGGGAACATTCCAAACTCTGGAGAACATTCCACCAAGGGTTGAGCTTTTCCACCTGCTCTTCCATCCCTGGCTTCTCAGTCCTGAAAAGAGCTGCTGGCTGGTGCTGTGGCCATGCCCCAAGCTTCAGACGCCTATCCTTCAAAGGTTTAAGAAGTTGTGTAATGCCATATTGTCTAGGTGTACTTTAACAGCCTCTCAGTGCTTTCCTAAGCACACTCATGCTCTTCCAAGTCTATTGATATTGATGGTTGTTGTGGGTTTTCCGGGCTGTATTGCCGTGGTCTTGGCATTGTAGTTCCTGACGTTTCACCAGCAGCTGTGGTGCTGGTGAAACGTCAGGAACTACAATGCCAAGACCACGGCAATACAGCCCAGAAAACCCACAACAACCATTGTTCTTCGGCCGTGAAAGCCTTCGACAATACATCTATTGATATTGTTACCCCACTTTTCTTCCAAATGGGGACCCCAAATGGTTTGCAATATCATTCTTCTCACCTGCATTTTATCCTCCTAACAACCCTGTGAGGGAGGTTAGAGAGAGAGAGAGGGAGGGAGGGAGGGAGGGAGGGAGGGAGACTGACCCAAGGTCATCCAGACAACAAGCTTCCATGGTGGAGTGGGGATTTGAACCTGGGTTTCTTGGATCCTAGTCTGAGGGTCAAGCTAAAGAAAATGCCAGGCAAGTGCTCATTTCAGTGGCCAGAGATGCAATTTTACCTGGGAACTGGAGCAGCGCAAAATCACTGGGAGGAGGAAAGGTTCCCTTGCAGCCCTCCACTGCCTTTGCTAGCTGCTTAGCTTGTTCCCTTCCTCCCCCACTCTCTGGCTCCTCACCTGGCTCTTTCTGCCCCCTCCCCATGCTCTGGGTGGCTGCATGCTGCATTCACAGAGGGAGAGAAGGCAGGAGGACAGTGCATGATGGCTTCCAGCCCAGATGTGCAGCCACTGCTGTGTTGCCACCCAGAGTTGAAGAGAGGAGCCAGGCATAGGGAGGAGAGAGCTGGCCAAGCGACAGGCAGAGGCAGCCGAGGGCTGTAAAGGAATCCTTCCTCTCCTCAAGTGATCCCACACATCTTTAAAAACTACAGTTCCAGGTAAAGTCGCATCACTGGACACTGGAATGAACACTTGCCTGGTGTCTCGTTTAGCTTGACCCTGACAGCGTAACCAGACCATGCTGGCTGATATGCCAGCTATGGCCCTTCCATGAAAAAGCATTTGAAAACTGTCTGGAAACTTCCGCTGGTTCAGTAGAGAGCTGCCAGGCCACTGTCAGGATGGGATACAGACATCATATCACCCCTGTGCTGAAAAATCTGCTCTGGCTTCCCATCTGTTCCTGGGCTCAATGCAAAGTTCTTACCTTGGAGGCCTCTCACAGCTTGGGGCCAGGGTACTTGGAGAACCACTCCCTCCTACACTGTCCAGCCTCCTGTTAAGATCCTCCTCACAAGCTCTGTGCCCCCACCTTCGGGGTGAAGCAGGTGCTGAGCAGAGACAGGGCTTTTCATTGGTGAAGTCTTGCCTGTGAAATGCTCTTTCCTTTGAGGCTCGCTTGGCATCTACATTACTGTCTTAAACCCCAAGCCAAAATGTTTCCATTTATCCAGACTTAATTAAGGGGGTGCTTTAAAAAAAAAGTATAGACTGTTTTTAGTCTGAGAAATGTTTAATAATAATATTGTAATAATAACATTTGATTTATATATTGCCCTTCAGGACAACTGAACACCCACTCAGAGCAGTTTACCAAGGGTGTTATTATTATCCTTACAACAATCACCCTGTGAGGTGGGTGGGGCTGAGAGAGTTCTGAAAGAGCTGTGACTGACCCAAGGTCACCCAGCTGGCTTCAAGTGGAGGAGTGGGGAATCAAACCCAGTTCTCCAGATTAGAGTCCTGCCACTCTTACCACTACACCAAACCGATTTTAAGTGGCTACCTGTTTTTGTGTGTTTGAACGCTGAGCTTTAATAACGTTTTTGATATTTTATGTTTGTATTTCTGTTTCATTTTGTAAACCACCTTGGGCAGGTACCCTGGAGAGAAAGCATAGAAATTTTTCAAATAGATAAATAAACAATAGTAAAGGAAGCCACCGTTTTCTGTTATGCCTGAACCAAGCCACACAACGTCTTCTGCTCCGCTTGGTGTCTTCCTGGCTCAGAGGTTAGGCAGTTCCATAGTCTTTCCCCTTGAAACTTAACACAACTAGGACCTCAATTTTCACACTTCTTGTACAGGATAAGGTCAAGAGAGCAGACTTAAAGGCAAAAACAGGCTTCAAGGTTTTACAACGAATTACTTTTATGAAGTGTTTTTGGCTACATCTAACACAAGCCATTATCCCAAAATGTCAACTTTGGTTAACTTTTGGCATTGTAGGAAATAATCAACCTATAAGTAAGATTTTCAAGCAAATTGCTGCTTTGTATTACAGATTTTTATGTCTATCTCATTCTAAACTTTTTTAAAAAAACTGATAGTGAAATGGTTTAAAATTACAGCTGGTAATGGTTTGGGAAATATTTTAACACCACCCTACTCTGAAATTTATGTATAGTATAGCTGAAAAGACACCGCTTGGAGAACTAGGGGCATGTACATTACAGCTGCCATTTTCTAGAAAAGTGAATGAAATCTGCACTATTTAATTATAGCCATAACCTTTGGCTTCAAATTTATTTTGCACAGAGCCCATTTTTATTAATTGGGGTTTGGTGCCCTCTTGTGGACAAGACGGTTTTAATGATGCCCCATGGAAGAGTAAAATAGTAAGTCAAGTTTTGAATCTCAGACTAAATGTTAACTTTTTGTTTCAAAAAAGAACAAAAATATGATTTAATGTCTCATCTACAGTTGTAAGCCAGTGCAGATGAGATCTTACCGAATTATTCAAAAAAATTCAGATAGGAGAGCAGTATTGTAGGGAGGGGGTCTTAGACGCTTCGCTAACGAGTTAGGGACTTTGTATTGCATTCTTGCTAATGCTATGTCTTTGTAAACTTGTATTTATTTATCCTATGGCATCGTTTATGGAAATGTCCTTGACACTGTATGGAAAACTCCTTGATACTTATTGTACTAATCTCACACTATGTAATCTGCCTTGAGTCTCAGTGAGAAAGGCAGACTATAAATGAGATAAATAAAATAAATAAATATAGTGCATAAGCAGGGCTTTTTTTCTGGGAAAAGAGGTGGTGGAATTCAGGGGGTTGCCCTCAGCTGAGCGGTGTGGAGAGCAATCTCTAACTCCCCTCTGTCTGGAGATTAGGGGGCGGGGCCACCAGCCATGTGACCATTTTCAAGAGGTTCCGGAACTCCGTTCCACCACATTCCTGCTGAAAAAAAGCCCTGTGCATAAGTTTAGGTGAATATCACAAATAAGAATGTTTCACATCTATCAACATTGTCTATTCATTCAGTCAAGCAGTTACTGCGGTTATTCAGCAATTTGGTTCCACTGATGCCACAAAAGGCACTCGCACTCTCTCTTCTGCCCTTTCACATGCAGCTTTCCTTTCCATTTTAGTACTAGCCGTAGTTAGCATCCAATTCAGAAAACCATGATTTCATGCTTTTCCTTCAATTCTGCTAAGAGGGATGCCAACCAACCAGTTTGCTGATTTGGACATCAGACCAAACAATGCATGCGACTATACCACCACCCACCCACCCACCCCAAGTTAAAAGGGAAGCCATGAGAGAGAGGAGGTAACATGAGTCTGTGGTTTGATTCTAATTTCCTTCATACTATAGTTTAGACTAGGGCCGATTCCAGACGGCCCTCCCCATCGCGATGGGGAGGGCCGTTTGGAATCGGCCCAGGATGGTCTGAACTGGGCCATTGTGTGGGTTGGCTATTTGGAGCCACAGTTTTCTCAATTTGGCTGCCAGAGTCCCATCAAATACCCCCTCTATATCTTTATCAAGAAGGCTGCACTTTCAGAAATGACAAAAACAGCCTCTAAAAGCAGTTTTTCAGGATGGGTTAACTTACTGAATTTGTGGGGAGGTTTTTTTTCTTCTTCCCTCACTCCAAGAACACCCCCATGATTCACATGCTGGCTGATATGGCAGCGATGGCCCTTAATGTGTAGAAATGGGTAAGCTGAAACTTTTTATGGTGTGTAGGTAACATTACCTGGTAGTCAACATCCTATTAAGCCTCTGCTAAAGGGACAGGACAGGATGTAGGACTGCCAGCTTTCTCCAGGAAGCTGGCAGTCCTACATCGCAGCATTAATAGTAGCACTACCACACAGTGATAGATCCATACCAAATGGTATCTGTGTGTAGTCGCTGTCATGTAACTTTGAAGAGATTGGCTAGTTAGCAGACTACACAATAAAACCGTGCGTGCGAAATGTGAAATGCAGTTGAGCTTTTAGTGCCTGATTCATGGCTTCCATCTCCTGTTTACATGTTACCACAAGCAGGCATGCATAAAAGTCTTAGAAAAGGTTTTATATCCCTTAGGAGGCTTACATCCAGGGAAAAGTGATTTTGCTTATAATTGTACTATGAGACCCTGACAGATTGCACTGGTATTTCTGAGCTCTTCTCTTAAGAGATGTTGCAGAGCCTATGGCTAGGAAGATTCAAAACTGTGTTGGGAAAGCTAAGGGGTGGGGGATTGTCTAGTGGAGCCACAGTGAGCCCATTTGCCAACATTGGTTCAGGCTTCTAAGATCTTACAGGCCTGGATTTGGGCTGACACCCTGGGAGTGGAATGTGCAGCTCAGTTAATGAATTGCACCTGTGGGCTGTTGCCTAGGGAAGGCGTCCTTGAGAGATGAGGGAGTCTGGGCTCCGCACGTGCTCCTTCTCAGTTCTCAGGCGAGTAACACTGATTGTAAGTGCGCCTCTGATTGGCTGGCAATCATAGAAAAGATGGCTCCTCTCTGTTCTGACCACACTTCACACTCTTGCTGAGAGTTCGTTGGATCATCCTATGCCACCTTATTCCATCAGCATGTGACTTTGCTCCATGCCAGGCCTGAGATGCCTGTACCTGCCTGGCATGGTTTATGGAGATCCCTACTTTCCTATACCATCACCAGCCTTGACCCAGCTAGTTCAGGCTAGCCTGATCTCATTAGATCTCAGAAGCTAAGCAGGGTCAGTCCTAGTTAGTACTTGGATGGGAGACCACCAAGAAAGTCCCAGGTTACTACACAGAGGCTGGTAATGGCAAGCCACCTCTCTTAGTCTCTTACCTTGAAAACCTCAGCAGGGGTCACTGTAAGTTGGCTGTGACTTGATGGCACTGTCCAACATAATACACCCTACAACCTAGAAATGATCACCTAATGCTAGGGAGGTAGATGTACGTGGTCACTCAGAAGTAAGAGAAAAGCACTATGCATGCAGAAAGGAATTATTCTTTGTCTGCAGGGAGAAATGATGAGGTTTAAGATTATCTGGATATTGTGCTTCCTTTAGATTAATGCAGTCTAGTAGTTCTGTTGTGAGACATTCTAGAGCTTAAACCTGTCTATTATGATTCTTCAATTCTTTAGCCCTAATCCCAGATTTTGGGAACAATAAGGACAGGAGCTTGATGGTAGTTTTTCACTGGTGAGAAAAAGGTGTTTCTGCAGCTACTGAGAGGTGTGCGTTTTTTCACAATTGCAAGATACAGTGCAGTGGTTTTCAATTAATTATTAAGAAAAGATAATGGGTTGGGTGACACTAGACATTCGTTTATCTGCTCCTGCCCCTTTCCCGTGCCCCCAGCGTCTCCTGAGGCAAAGTTCCCTACTACAAACAGAGGAGGCAGCCCCAAAATAACATAAAACTCACTTCAGTTTTCTTCCCAATGTTCTTACTTGTCATTGCAAACAATAAAGAGGAAAGGTACAAGAAAGAAGTGAAGAGCGCAGGAGGAAAAGGACAGAGAAGATGAGAACAAATTTGGGTAGCAAAGGGTTAACTGGCTGCAGCTTCCCACTCCTCATTCCTCCCCAGGCAAACTGGGCCCAAACTGCTTGCATATATTCTCTTTGTCTCCACAGTGAAAAGGGTAAAAAGACGTTTTTAAAATCACGAAAGCTAACGATTTGAGAAGGAAGGGGCTGTGATGTATTTCTAAGAGTGCATTGTTGACCCATCTTGCTTTTCTGTTGGTAAGCAGGACAGGGTCCCCTTTGATCGCCAAAAAGGTATCTTGAGGCTCATGGGACCTGCATGGACAAAACCCTTGTGGGATGAGGGCTCTTGTAGTGACACTGAGTGGGAAAAGTTGGCGAGATCAAGCTCGTTGCCTCCATGTGCCCCTTGTAGCTACAAGCCTGAGGCCACACATTCCTAACCATATTGCAAGATGGATGAGCGTTGCCCTCATGTTCATGCCAGTGCTGGTGGGACTGCAGCAGCCAGATCCACATTCTGATGTTCACCTGCATCTGGTTCTCCTCTGGCTGGTGCTGTGTGGTTCCTGACCAGGGTGAGGAACTGTACACAGCCCTGTCTGCAGATGGAGGTGCAGAGACAGAAGATCTATGCACAGTGCACAGAGGCACATGGGGACGCCTCGCTGTGCGCAATGGTCGCTTGCTGGATCGCGGCAAAACCTCCATGAGTTTAATTATTAGCAGGGCTTTTTTTCAGGAGGAACGTGGGGGAACGGAGTTCCGGAACCTCTTGAAATTGGTCACATGGCCGGTGGCCCCGCCCCCTGATCTCCAGACAGAGGGGAGTTGAGATTGACCTCCGTGCCGCTGAGCGGCATGGAGGGCAACCTAAACTCCCCTCTGTCTGGAGATCAGGGGGCGGGGCCACAGGCCATGTGACCATTTTCACCGAGGGCGACCCACTGAGTTCCACCACCTCTTTTTCCCAGAAAAAAAGCCCTGATTATTAGCAGGATAACTGCTGGCAAACATGAGGCTGCTAAGAATCCGGACAAATCCTGCACCAGCAAGGATCCTTCCTCCTATGACCCTGAAGACAATTGCTACGGATTTGATTTTCTATATAGGACTTGCCTTGTAAAGAAAACATGGATGAAATATATAAAGATGACTTTCTGATGTTTTCTTGCAGGACTAGAAGTGGTGGTAGAGAAAGGTGTCTGTTCAACATTAAGTAGAACACAAATAGGAGCTTTCAGCCACTTCAACAGCCATCGGAACTGAGCAACGATTCTTCTAATGCTAGCCAAATGCTTTAATTAATGTCATATGGATGATAAATGAACATAGCTACTGAGCTGCTGCTGTCATTTCGAAAATGCAAAATAGGCACCCCAGTCTTGTAGTACGATTTTATTCCAAAATATCTATACACATTTATCATGGATAGTACATAGGAAGTAAATACATTTTTGAATGAACTATAAATACAATGTATATCATTTAGATATGAATTCATGAAGGTTTGTTCTATATATCACGTTTGACAAAAATAGTTTGTATCTCCAGCTGAAATACTGCACTTTAAAAATATATATATACAAACTATTAACAAAAATAAAGGGAGACATTATAAAATGCTATCTTTTGACCAAGCCTTGTCAATGTTTACCCCAAAACGAATAAATACACCTAAAATCAGGTAGCCGTTCTCTGCCTATTCACAGAAAGGCATCGGTCTGGATCCTATAAGGCTTGCTGCAAAAGCAAGTGGAGTTTCTCAGATTCCTCCGGCTGAGGGACGGCCCATTTCTTCTTTACGTACCAGATTTCTATTATTCCGGATTCTTTGGCTAGTGCAATCCCTAGGAGACCATTGAGTTTTTCAGGCTCACCCAGAACAGCCATAGTCAGAATCCTGAGAAGGGGAAAAGAGCTTTCGTTTAACAGAGGGTGTGCTCCGGGGGAGTTTCTTCTCAGTAAATCATTTCGAGCGGAACAAAAAGAAGAGGGTGGACTCAACAATCTCTCCCGTGCATACTAGGGGAGAAGCCACAAAGCAAGGTCTCTCTCAAGGTGCAATGGAGAAAACAGATCCTGTACGTTCCTTTTTCAGACATATGAGCAGCACAAAAACTTTTTTTTAATAAAAACATTTGATTTATATACTGCCCTTTGGGACAACTTAACACTCATTCAGAGCGGTTTACAAAGTATGTTATTATTATCCCCACAATAATCACCCTTTGAGGTGGGTGGGGCTGAGAGAGCTCTAAAAGAGTTGTGAGTTGTGACTGATTGGAAAAGGGGGGGAAATCCTCCCACCAAATAAGAAGTTACTGGTTTTCTTGGAGAAAAGATGTAGGAAATTTCATTTTTGACCCTAAATACAAAGATTAGCCAGACTGCAACTGTAACATTACAGAATGTTAAGGAAGCAGAATGTTTAGGAGATTTTAACAACAGGGTTGTATTCCATCCATTTCCACATGACTGCAGTCCAAACAGAACGTTCTGGGCTTACCTATCTGCCTGGGTGGGTTGTTTGGCGACTGGAGACAAATCGTTTTCCAGCAGGTCCCAAACATAAACCACAGATGTTGCATCCAAAACAAAAAATACAGCTGGTCTGGTCAGAGCCCACTGGAGGGCGATTATGGGCTGCCCCATCGTGCTGTCGTTCCATTGAATGAGCGGAAGCTCAGAAGTCATCTGGTGCAATCTTATGCTCCCATCTGAACAGCCCACCTGCAATCACAACGCCACACATAGACAAAACCCACAACAGTTTATTAGTATAAACCTTTCTTGTATTGATTAAAAAGCCCAACATATTCTAAAGAGGCCTCTGTTCATCTGCCACTGCTTGTCCATTGGCACTGCCACAGGTGTCCCTGATAACAGACACCAAGACTGGTATTGGGAATTGTGCTATGCACGATTTGTTTCCTTTGGGGAAGTTTTGATGATTAGAATGGTGGAGTAACCAAAGGTCTGGATTCAAATTATGGAACTGCCTCCCTGGGGAGATTTATCTGTCCCTTTCCACCACTGTCTTTGTCTGCCAGATTAAGACTTTTTTTTTCTTTTGGTTGGCTGATTCTCACTGATCCTTCCTCCTTTCACGTGTTTATGTGTTTTGTTTTAATTGTTTTGATATAGGTATATGTGTTTTTAATCTTGTTTTAATAAGAGGACCTTAATTTGGGTGGAAAGCAAGTTTTAAAATGTTTCAGGTCAAATAAAAGAATGTCCCTGCAATCTGCCAGGAAAGCAGATTGGGTCTGGGGAACCAGGACCCAACTCATCAAAAAATGTAACATGTATGTACTGCTTAATATAATAGAGAATGTATATCTGTTTTAGATAGAGGAATTTAACAGAAGTAAGGGAAAAGGGACAAAGGGTGGGAAAGCTGTTGGAAGTCAACAAAAGGGGGGGGGAAAGGGAGGGGGTTAGGAATGGAAAATTTGGGGAAAATTGAATGTAATGTAAAAATAATGGATTCTAACCCAATAAAAAAATTTTCAAAAAAAAATGTAACATGTTTTTTGGCACTAAATGTCAGCCTGTGAAATGTACGATTTCACTCCAGCTGAATTACAGATTTGTAGTCCTTTCTGTATATTATATTTCCAACTGAGGATTTCATGAAGAAATACAAGACGGATTTATTTATCAGAAAATGTCTGCGCTGCCTCTCTTGAGAACCTGCTTGTGACGACTTGCAAAGTAAAATATATAAAGCGCCATAAACATTGTTAACTACTTAAAAACTCAGCCAAAGCATAAAAACAGCATAAAACACTGGGCGGCTTAAAATGAATCTCATAAAACAGTTTGGGCCAAAAGCCAATTGCAAATATGATTCTAAAAGATCCACCCCTTAATAAAAAGCCTGGGTAAAAAGAAATGTTTTGGCCTGGCACTAGAGAGCTGGGTAAGCACCAGATGAGTCTCAAGGGGAAGGACATGCCACAGATGAGGTGCCATGGCTGAAAAAGCCCTATATCTCGCTGCCACCCACTGGAGACAAGAGGGCATGGAGAGCAGGGCTTGCGTGGAATAGCTTAGTTGGCAGGCTGGACAGAATGGGAGGAGGTGTTTTTTCAAGTACCCTCTTCTAACCCACACTTTGAATTGTTCCTAGAAAGATGCTGTTTATCTGTTCTTTCAAATAACTTGTGATAAGCTTAATGCTGCCACTATAAAGGACTTAAAATTCAGTCTTCAGAGGAAGCAGAGTTAAGAATGCATTCCTAAAGGCGCTTTCCTGGGAGTAAGCCACATTGAATAGACTTGAGTGGGATTCTGAGTAAATCTGCTTAGGATTGCTCTCTAATACACTGAGATGTGCCATGAGAACAGCTGCCACAGCAGGGTTGGGTGACTTTGATACTACTTGCAAAACTTAACAGAAATGCATTGGCTAGTCCAGCACAGGGTTCATTCCCATGTGGCTACATGACAACTAAAAGCCAACTGTCAGACACATTCACCCTCAGCAACTTGATGCAACACCGACAGTTCTAATCATGAAACGTAAAAGGGTGTCCATACCAAAAACAGTGGCTTTCCAAAAGGGGAGAAGTCCATTGCCGTGACTCGGGTAGATCTCGGCCCCCCTTGCTGCGGTTTGAACAACTTAGGAGGAGCTCTTAGCTCATGCCTTGTACCATGACTCACTACGGCCTTAAAAAACACAAAATGAAGGTTTCTTCAATTAGCTACGTAACATTAAATGCTTGCTTATTAAAATGCTTAATAAGTAAGCATTTGTTCACTTTGTTCAGATGTAAACACTACAGTAATTTTACTACGACCTCCGATGGAGATTTAGAGATGATGTTATTTAAAAAGTTAAACAAGTCTACAATTGACAACTAGGAACAGAAAGGAGATACTAGAGAAATTAATTTCAGAATTTTACTTACAAGATCTGTGCCCACAATGAAATGGTTAGGGTTAGAAGGCAGAAATTTAATATTCAATGGCTGCAATGTCCCCAGGCACATGGGATCTTTTGTTGAATGGCTGGGGAATTGCAAAGAAAATATAAATAGATACAATTCTTCTCCCACAGCTTTTCCTTATTTCAGTAACAATGGAAAGTTCTGGGTATTCTCAGGGTTTCTTAAAAACAGGGAACCAGGTTCATTATCTATAGAGGTATATAGTCTGTGGTCCTGCTCTCTGTGCCCCCGCCTTCAGAGGTGAGGGGTGTGGCAACTGCAGACAGGGCATTTTCTGTGGTGGCACCTTGCCTCTAGAGTCTAGAACACCCTCTCCCTTGAGGCCCTTCTGGTGCCTACTTAGGCAACAGTCTAAAACACATCTTTTTAGCCTGGCATTTAATTGAGGGTTTTCTCTTACAGCTTTGTAATGGTCTGCTTTTGTTTTGTGGATAGTTTTTAAGCTGCCTATGTCCAACTGCTTGTTTTTAATGGCTTGTTTTTCATATTGTGACCTGGTTTTCATTATAAGCTGCCTCAAGTAGGACTCTCAAGAGGCGGCATAGAAATATTATCAACATCATCATAACTCTGCTCTTTTGGACAGATTGGTGCTACACTCAGACTGGTAGACAAGGTCAGCGTTATTATTATCCCCACAATACAGGTGGGGAGCTAGCTGAGAAGAGTGGATTACCCAAGGCCAATTGCTGAGCTTATGGGTGTAATGGGATTTGAACCAACAGAGTGCTGATTCGCAGCCCAATCACCTAACCACTATGCTGCAGCAGCTGTATGTAAATTTCCCAGGAGATCGTTCTTTCAAGCACTGGGCATATTCTGCTCAGCTTGAGTAAGAACAGGTTGTTCAGCCATACCATGGTTATAACCTGTATTGTTTAGTGTTGTCAGTACTGTTGAAAATGATATTTGCTCCAAAATATTGTTCTGTCAAAAGTGTGAAAGACCTTTTAGGCCACAGATTTGCTTTATACATCTATAGATAAGGATCCCGGTTAAAGACAGATCTTAACTGGCAAGCTGGATTTTATGGGAGGAAACAGTCCTTCTGATACCTGCCCCAAGCCATTTATGGCATTAAAGTTAAGAACTAGCACTTTGAACTATATGGATAACCAGGAACCTGAAACGAGAGGCGATATGATCCCTGTAACCAACCCCTGATGACAGTCTGGCCACAACATTATGGGTCAATTGAAATTTCCAGACTGTTTTCAAAGACAAGTCCTTGCATGTTACCTTGAATTCTGCCTATTTACTGTGGGATATACATGAAATAAGGAAATAAATATTTATTCCAGAATAAACATATATATTATTTTACCTGCAATTTAGTTGAATGGTAGAGCTATGAACCAGCTTTACTTTCCCCCCGGGAATTAGGCCTAAAAATAATAAAATATAACATATGAATTCAAGATTCCAATTCTGTTGGCAAATTCAATTTGATAGAGGCTACTACCTCAATGCCCGGAATGCATTTAGGAAAGAATTCTTTTTAATACTTCCCATAAATTTTGTATGTAATTCTATTGTTAATCTTAAGGTTATCCAGAACAGTTCTGCTTCCAATCCAGGCCTCCACTTTTTCTCCCATAATTATTAACAATGTAGCTCTCTTAGGGACTCAATCTTAAGCAGGTCTACTTGGAAGCAAGTCCCATTTTATTCAATGGCACTCCAAGAAAAGTTTTTTGTAGGACTGCTGCCTCAATGTGCCACTTTTTCTTCCCTCCCCTTCCAGGAGCATCTGGTTCCTTAATGAGCTTTACATACCTAAATCCCTTTGTGAGCCAGACAAATCCTCTTTTTGAAGTTCAACAACTACCTAGAAAATGGCAAGAATTAACATACACACAAAGGCATCATTGCAGGTATTCCGTAAAAGACGTCTACTGTCGCTTCTCATGCCCTTTCACTATAGCCATGACCACACAGCAGCTAAACCCTGTATAGCACTGGAAGCTGTTTTATGCTGAACCGGACCACCAGTCCATCAAGACCAGTAATGTCTGCTCGGACTGGCAGCAGCTCTCCAGCCTCTCAAGCAGGGGTCTTGCCCAACTGTCTGATCATTTTAGCTGGAGATGCTTGGGATTGAGCCTAGGAGCAGCTGCACGCAAAGCAGAGGCTTTTTTGTCTTTATCCCCTGCAAATTTTGCTCGGCAGACACGGCCCAAAGGACGTCCTGGGTTTCTTCCCTATTTTGCTGGCTTTATTCTTTTCAAAAAGAAATTCTTTTTCATCTCCCATTCTCTTCACAAATTCATTTGGCAGATCTGCACCTCTGTGCAAAAGAACAGAAGACTATGTGAGTCTACACACCAAAACAGGATACTTTGGCTAGGCAAATACCTTTCGTGCCAAGCAGAGAGGAAAAAACGACAGAGAGAAAGCCGAGGGAAAACATCAACTGCAACCATGTTGTACATTTGACTCTATGACTTCTTTTGTTGCATTTGTGTACGGGAGCATTTACCCTACGGGAGCATTCACACCACTTGTATCTCCAGGTCCAAATTCTAATCCCCAGACAATTTTGGCCTATATGCACTCGGCTTGGGCTCAGTCAAATTAAAGTCAACAGCAAATTCACAGTTACAAGTCATGAAATGCAGCTCCATCTCAAGAGCCTAATACTGAAAGATCACTGCCTTTTTAAAAAAAAAACATAGTGCATTAGGATGCCAAAGATATTTGATTTTAACGGAGCTACAAACTACTCCTGAGCTTTAGCCGTACTGAAGTAGTGTGCTCAACCTCTGAACCCTCATTGATTTATTTGAAATATTTATATGCCCACTTTTTCTCTTGAACATCTCAGAACCCAAGGCAGGTAACAACAATATAAAAACCATTGGATAAAACAAACATTAGCAGATATAAAAACACGAAAAACCGATCTAAAGACAGCTCATGACCCCACCCGCGGGGTACTCCCCATTTTGCCAAGCTCAAGCTCAAGCGCTCCACAACCACTCTGTTTTGCAGCCTCTCTGGAAAGACTGGAGGGTAGGAACGCCTCCAACCACTTCCAGGAGGTTGTTCCAGAGGCAAGAAAAAGTACAGAAGTCAAATGTCACGAACAGCACAGGCATATCGCTAGTGAGGGAAGCACCACGTTACTCACGGCTGGTGATTCCACGGGCATCGGCCAAAAGATGCTCATGCTAGTTATGCAACAGCATCCCACGGGGCACTCACAATAGCCAGGGATGTACAAAGCTCGCATATTCCGGTGGCTAGATTATGTTAGGCATTTATGCAGAGCTTCTCTCATAAGAATCAAGCTGGGAAAATGCAACTGCCCTGCAACTACAGTGCTTCTGGAAGAAAACATTGGGATCACGTTTACGAAATGACTCTTGAAAGGACGCTACTCACCCACAGACTGAGTGTCCCATTTTCATCCATGGAGGCAATCTGAAATGAAAGTCCTGACATTTCTGGAAAGAAAAAGCATCATTCTCTCACTATGAGTTGGATTCTCTGAACAGGAGCACAAAGGTGCTTACGGACACAGATCTTTTCCACCTCCCCCTTCCCCTAACAGTGTCCTGAAAATCTGATGCTTAGAGTCACGGGAGCCAGTGAACAGATTGTTATGGGGTACAAGGAGAAGGCTGTTGTCAAGAGGGGGAAAGCAAATAACATTGATCCCGCTCCTGCCAGCTCCGGTGCACAAAGGAAATGGGGGCAGTGTCACCCAATTCCCCTCTTCACAGTCGTCCCATGCCATTTTGTCCACAGGATTTTCATGATCTGAGCATCAGCTTTGGGGAGACTCAGGAGATTTGGGGTGGGTGGAGTTGCAAGGAGCTGCAAGCACCTTCCACTTGAGATTTGTAGAATTTAACCCTATGTATCTGCATAAACGACAGGCAAGTACCTATATAACTCATTCTGAACTTGTCCCCAGAGCGTGACTCAAAAAGCCCCACACAATGGGGCCAGATACAGAAAGGGAGGATTTTTCTACAGATTTGCAGAAAGTTTTGAAATAAATAAAAAAAAAAACCTGGACATTTAACTACCTCCCAACCTGCTCCCACCCCACCAATGCCTGCAACTTTAAGAAAGAATTCCATCAGAGATCTTACAAGACTATGATGTGAGAGAGCCATTTTGGAGGTTGTTAAGAAATCCCAAATAACATTGTCAAAGCTTCCATGTCTCAGGTAATTTCAACTAATGGTGCAAGGATAGGAGCGGAAAAAGAGACTGAGAAAAAACGGGATAAACCGGAGGTAAAGGTGGAATAGGGGAGGAGCAGACAGCTGGATGGGAGTGAAGGAAAGGGGAAAGGCTGCAGGGGCTACCAAGGAGAGGGACGAAGAGAAAGCTGAAGACCAAGGCAAAAGGGGCAGAAATAGGGTATTTAACCTGCTTCGGGATTATTAGAGAAGATTCAGCCATTGTTTCCAATGGGAAATGCCGCTCCCAGCTATCCAGGGACTTGGGGGCATTTTCTTCCCTAATAACCCCAAATTTTCAGGGGACCCTCTCCTAACCCTCCTCTCATGACCAACCAAGCTTCAAGAAGATTGGACTTCAGGGGGCCATATTATGACCCCCAAAGAAGGTGCCCCTATCCACCACCGGCCTCCATTGTTCCCTATGGGGAAAATTGGGGGGGGGGGGCGGGAATCCTACGTGGCTGGGAGTGGCATTTTGCAAACAAAATGTGCCAAACTTGCAGGGGACCCTCTCTTAACCCTTCTCTCACGACCACACAAGTTTCAGAAAAATTGGACTTCAGAGGGGCCATGTTACATCCCCCCAAATAAGGTGCTCCTATCCACTGCCGATCTCCATTGTTCCCTATGAGGACCAACCTGATGCAAAGGGAACAACTTCACACTAGAAAATCACACTAAGAAAAATTCCCCCTCCCCCCAAAGAGAAAAAATCACTCTCAAACCAGTCTCCTCCAGGTGCAGCCATCAGGTCCAGTCAAGTCCAGATCCATTTTGCCTGTAAAATGCCACCCCCATCCACCTAGAAAGTCCCCCTAATTTTCCCCATAAGGAACAAAAGAGACTGGTTTGAGAGTGATTTTTTTTCTCGTTGGGGGGAGCGGTTGGTCCTCATAGGAAACAATGGAGCTTGGTGGTGGATAGGGCCACCTTCTTTGGGGGGCCATAACGTGGCCCCCTGAAATCCAATCTTCCTGAAACTTGGGGGGTCTTGAGAAGACAGGTAGGAGTAGGTCCCCTGCAAATTTGGTGCATTTTGCTTGCAAAATGACACCCCCAGCCACCTAGAAATCCTCACTAGCAGTAGAAGTACTGTTTCCTCTTGACATTCCTCAGGAATGGCAAGGGAAAGACTGCTTCCACGCTACCTGAAACCTAACGAAGCATTCTGAAACACTTCGGTAAGCTTTGCTTCAGCATTCCTGAATCACTTCAGCAATGATGAGGCTGATTCGGGAATGCCAAAACATCCGTAACCCAAAGCACACATCCCTAGACAGAAACACAGTTGAGTGGATGGGTGAGTGAAAAGGAAGCAGGGAAAGGGGAGAGGCGACAGGGTTGTCAGGGGAAGGAAAGAGGAAAAGTGAGGGAGAGTGAGATCCCTCCCCCCTCACTAGTCCTTAGGGGAATCCTGCTTCTTATCTGATTCTGTCTACAGAAAGCCTCTGTAAGACTGAGATACATTCACTGACCCGAAGCCATGCAAGAACTTGATCCAAAATGCGGAGACAAAATTGTTCATGTTGCCTTCCCACCCATCAAGTCAATTCACAAGGGTAAAACCCCAGTAAAACAGTTTAAAATATCATAAGATACTGTCTTACCCCTTCCCAATCCGCAAAAAATATAATAAAAACAACTTAGCAATGAAATTCAATAGAAGCAGCAAGAAATACCCAGCTAATAGGATCCTCTGGAACAAAAGAATCTTAACCAATCTCTGGAGTTCACCAATATCTGTATTTACAACAAGTCTCTCTGAATAACATTTGCTAATCTCTGGAGAGCAGACCACACACCTTCCCGAGATGAGAGATAGGACAGCCCACAGTTCTGTTCCTTGAAGATGGTTGTTGCTACAGGTTCAATTGTCAGTATGGGACACATATGGCTTACTGATGTAAATACTCCATCTAGGATTTTAAAAAGAAACAAACCACTGCAGATTCCTCCTTTGGCTTCCACCATCTCCCAGAGCAGCCAAGACTCATTGTGTAACACTAGAGGCTGCAAAGAACAGCCCACTGGAGGCTGCACAGAATAGTAACACTAGTCAACATTCATTCTTCCATTCTGTAAGTTACTCTGAGAATGCTGAAAGTTGAAAAGCTGTTCAATCGATGTACTGATAAATTAGGTTGAATTCAACACCGCCCCTCCACATGCAGTGAGTACTTTCTGTTCACAGGAGGAATGTTTTAAGTCTCATGCCAGAGTGTTGTGCAAGAAACTAAATCTGAAGTTCTTCTGGTTGTGCAAGGGCTCATGCAACTTCCTTGTCACAGCACTGCGTGGCCAACTGCACAAGCTCTGTGCAAGTGTCTGGTGCACATGCTAGCTGCTAGTTGAAAGCAGTGTGATATAATGGTTAGAGTCGGATTAGGATTGGGGAGACTCAGGTTCATATCCCCACTCTGCCACGCAAGCTTGCTGGGTGATCTTGAGCCAGTCAAATGGTCTCAGTGTAACCTACCTCAGAGGGTTGTTGTAAGGATCAAATGACTGGGAGAACAGTGAAAGCCACTCTGATTCCCCATCGGGGAGAAAGGCAGGGTGTATATGAAGTAAGTAAATAAATATATTTTCCTCCTTTTGATTGAACCCACCATACTGTTTTCAATAGTTGCTCTCAATCATATTGGTTAGGACTTCAGTGATTGATGAACTGATGCAAAAATGAATTTTCTCAAAAGCTGCATGGTTTGCAAAAAATGTTAATGGGCCTCTTGTGCTGTGAAGAATCTTCTCCAGGACGAAGGAAGCTTTCTGCTGGAGTCTTTCCTCCAGCTGAAGCTTTCCTCATAGTAAAAGGAAACCACAACATCCAACTCAAGGCCTCCATTTTTAAGCCATTTTTCTATTGCGGCACGAGAGAAAAAGTTTGGTATGCAGTGATCAAAATTATTTTAATAGAAAACACCAGTGCTTTTCAAGCTGAGGGGCTCTTAAGTAGGCATCTTAAGTGCTGATTTGAATACAGTTCTCTGCGAGAGAAAAGAAAATTCTCAAAGCAGTTATCCTCAGAGGCTGAATGGTGAGAAGACCAACTTGCATCTCTCTGCTAGACTGCTGTATAAAATATTGCCTTTGTGAAAAGTGATCCATCTGGAAATACATCAGATTTTGAATTCTGGATTAAAATAACTGCGAGGCCCATTTACAGAAACATTTTCTGTTGGTTTTGAGAATATGAGGTTCCCTCTTTCAGCTCATCGTCATACTGATATGACATAGGTCTTTTGCAAGGAATGAAGGAGAAAAAATCTAATCAAATGGAAGCAACTTTAGACCTACAAATTGTGTTTGTTCATTTATTATGGCACTGCCCGTTCAGACTGAACATGGCAATATAAATTGCGACACATTAACTAACCTGTAGAAAATGTTGGCGATCGAAATGCCCAGTTCATCTCATTGAAGTTTATACAGTGATGCATCCTGGAGTCCTCTCTGAGATCCCATACCAACACCAAACCATCGACTGTTCCAGCGAACACTAAAGTAGCCTTACTGGGACTAAAGCAGCAGCATGTTACCTGTGCAACAACATAAAATATTGCAGAACCACAGCTTGGAAAGGGAGCTGGTTCAGCTGCACTCACCATCTAAGGCCAACAAATTCAGAGAAATTAGAGACTCTGGTTTCATGGGAATCCTACTCATTAGAAGAAAAAACTTCTCATATCATCTCTAGAGCATTCTTGACTGCCCACAAAGGTAAACCTGCAAGTATTCACACATCCTTCAAGGGCTGTGTGGATCTCGCTTTTCCAACCAAGCACTAGGTCACTTTCAGTGCAATCCTAAGCAAAGTTACACCAGTCTAAGCTTATTGAAATCAATGGGCTTAGACTGGAGTAACTTTGCTTACGACTGCACTCTTTGAGACAATCATGCTCTCTTAGCTCTACCACCTTCTCAAGGATGTTGCAAGGACAGAATGTGAATGTATGAGAGAGAGATGAAAAGCGCTGTAAAAGATTCAGTCTCATCTGTAATACTCTGGTTTCCCACAGGCAGTACTGAAAAGAGGATTTCCTTATTTAAAATTTCTGTCTCTCTTCTTCTCTCCTTGCAACCCCAGTATGAGGGTAGGTGGGAGCAGACAGAGAGGGTTACTGGCTGCAGAGGGCCCGTTTGGTGTAGTGGTTAAGAGTGTGGGACTCTAATCTGGAGAACTGGGTTTGATTCCCCACTCCTCCACTTGAAGCCAGCTGGGTGACTTTGGGTCAGTCCCAGCTCTCTCAGCCCCACCCACCCACCTCACAGGGTGTTTGTTGTGGGGATAATAATAGCATACTTTGTAAACTGCTCAGAGTGGGCGTTATGTTGTCCTTGCAGTGCGGTATATAAATCAAATGTTATTAGAAGGGTAAGATCTGGTAATGTGGGTGGTGTGGATCTAGGATGTTAAAGGTACACATTCAACTAGAGTATTCTCAAAATGGTGCGTTGCTAAAAGGTTTGGGAGCTACTGGTGTAGACAATGGTGTGATGTCCTTAAAGGTATACCTGCGATCTACAACATAAAATTTTCTGAGGATTTAAAGGCTGCCAGACATTCCACACGCAGATGATGTATTTTCCGTCCAATTGTAGATCACTTGAATTTTCTGGTAACTCGTGCACAGAAAGCAATGCCTGCCTCTGAGCTTGTGAGATGTGTAAGCAGGAAACTTTTCGACCTAAGAAAACATAAATACAAAAAACCCCAAATCACTACAATATGGTTTGAAAACCTATAGCTTCTGTAATCACATGCTAATAAATATACACGATAATCTCCAGATCAATGGCAGAGGTTAATTTGCTATTGAAAAAGAGTGCTTGGCAAAAGTTTTATGCTGCTGACTGCAAAGAGCCTTGGGAAGAGAGAAACCAATTTGCTGGGAGGAAAGCCGAGTTCTCTCCAGTGCCTGAGGGCAAGACATGAAGTTAAGATTTATTTAGGTATAGCAAAGCCCTGGGGAAAGTCTGTATATCTTAAGTGAAGGGCAGCCTAAAGAGCTGGCTGGGATGAAAGAGGATCCAGACAAGCAAGCGTTGGCAAGTTTCTGTCCTTTTAGAAGGGTGTCCTGCAGGTGCCAACCTCTACAGATTTGTTCCAATTGCATAATATCTTAGGGAATGCTGCTTAAAGAGAAGGAATTCTGCACCACCGACAACAAACAATTCAGCAACACCACAACTGAGCAACTGTTAAGCAACTGTTTGCCTTCATCTAGGTCTTGTGTTGAGCAACTGTTTTGCCTTCATCTAGGTCTTGTGCTCTGGGTTTAGAGCACTCACTTTTTCTGCTTAGCTGTTATGCTTCTCAACACTAACAAAATATGGGTGTTGAAAACATATTAGACAAATTGAGACAGTTATGCACGAACCTATTCACAGTCAGTTCACATGCTTTGTGCACTGGATAGGTGCAAATCCGGAGAAACTACCAGACATGCTTCTGTAACCAAGTGCAGGCAGATTAGAGGAACAATGAGGCAACTTTATAACAATTGCCTTGTAGGATCAAGCCAAGCTCCAGCTAGCACTCTAACAGCAGTGGCAAAATGCCTCTGAAAATTCAAAAGGAGGGCACAGACACGAATCTCTCCCCACACTGCCTGTCTCCAGCATCTAGGATTCAGAGCTATACTGCCTCTGCACATGGAGGTTCCTGTATTCAGTAAGAGTCCAGTAGCACCTTTAAGACTAACCAATTTTATTGTAGCATATGCATATGCTACAATAAAATTGGTTAGTCTTAAAGGTGCTACTGGACTCTTTTTGATTTGCTACTACAGACTAACACGGCTGACTCCTCTGGATCTACGACCTGTATTCAGTGACTCTATATTTCTGTGCAAAGATCTAACCTCGTGCAAAGAAGAAGCGTTTCTACTAAAGGGCGAAGGGGGAACTCTCTCACCTTGCAGGAGAGGAAGACTGGTGTTCAACTGGAAACACTTATCGCTAATAGACAGACTGGTCTGTCGTGATCTTAGATTCCGTCTGGGCTGTGTTGCGACTTGATCTTCTTCAAGCAAAACTGCAATCACCTTTCAAAAGTAATTATTTACAGAAATGAAATAAATTGTTCCTCTCCCTTTAACTGTGAGAAAGCTAGACTTCCAAAATAAAAGTCTGGGTACAGAGTCCTGCTGTTGTGACTGGTGGGAGAGTATTCTGTTTCCTGCTGCTTTAAAGGCATGAAAGAAAAACTGAGTTTGCAAAGGTGTAAGCGGTCAACCCGGCCTCCGCCATTTTAATAGCAGTTTTATATATGGCTGCTTGTGATATTAAAGATGTTCAGGCCTCTGGAGTTAAAATGGCTGCGGTATTGCCACTAGAGAGCCTATAACAGTTGCTGAGTCCCACCTGGGAGAACACGGCATGCCTGGAATGCTGCACAGGAATGCGGAGTGATTGAGGTGATTGGATTTACTATCCTTCCAGCCCCAAAGGTGCCCACTGCAACAAAGGTCTCGCAGAGTCATCCCTACCTAACACATTCCTTTCCCTTTTTCCAGGATGAGATCTCCTGTCCTTGACTGAGGAGCTAATCAAATGACATTCTTAAGTATATACAGTCATTCTTGGGAAAGTACAGTCCCCACCTAAAAACCATCAACCTAGCTCTGGTGGAATTCACTAACAAACTATCCCTTTTGTACAGCGCTTGAACATGTTTTGCATTTGCTTTCACACACCCCGGCAGCTACTAATCAAGGTCCTCAAACCTTTTGTCAAACCCAGGAACTGACCACTGGAGTCTTTGTTCTAACGTCTAGGTGGGCTCTTCCACCTCAGGGCACATTTTACCTATAAAGGTAGGGCCCTGGGCTCATTCAAATTGTACACGCTTCCAGATCCACAAGCGCCGTTCCCTTGAGGTTTGCCCAAGCCTCTTTCTCTCTTGGCTGAGGACGCTGATTGTTCGAAGCTACTCTCTTCTCCCGCGGACTGGACCCTCTCTTCAGGATAGGTAGATATATTTGCTCCCTCTTTCTTTATTCCCAACTTCTGACTAAGCTTCCTAGGACTGTGTGTGTGTGAGAGAGTATTTTTACCCTGGAATTGCACGTGCATGTGCATGTCACTTTGTTCTTAATAAAAGTTATTGTTGGACCTTAAGAACCGGCCTCATTTGCTATCTTGGGAAGGGACCTGGTAGAAACTGGGGACAGATCCCTGTGGTTACCGGCCTCTTGCATAGCCATCCTCCTTGCTAGCTGATCCCCCCACAAATCATTTTATTGCAAGGAGACCAGTTCCGGTAACAAACGGACCACAGAGGAATCTATGTCTGGTCTAATACCTGTCCATGCCTAATTTGGGAAATATACTCTAGAGACAGAAAAACACACAGAGAGACTCAGTCCGTCTCTAAAATATATATATAAGAATAACAAATAATACATTAAACTCCATAATTTACCTGACCAGCAGACCGCAAGAAATTTGCCAGTCTTTGGGAATCAATCTTTGGTGTAAGGACAGATACATCACTGCCACTTTTTGAACCTGAAATGAGATACACATTTACAAACAGGGACCAAATCACTATCATAAGCTGCACAAAAGCTCCATGAGCTGCTTGCACTGCAGGCTGCTTGAGGATGGAGATGCAGAGTGAAATATTATCTTTTTAACCTTTTAAAAAATACACTGTATTTAAAGTTCTGTAGAGTGCACTTCTAAACAAGTCTACTCAGAAGTAAATCTCATTTTATTCAGTGGGACTTACTCACAAGAAAATATTCTCAGGACTGCAGCCATCATATATCTAATTCCAAACCGAACCACAATGCGTGGATTCCACAAAATGGAGCTAGAGACAGATAGGGGAGATTTTCTCTACAAGCCTGGAAGTCCCAGGTTTGCAGAAAAAATAAATCAAGAGATTAAAACGTCTCAAAATAATAGAAATAATGCCTGTAGCTTTAAGAAAAGAAGCTCTCGGTACTATTTTTAGACGTTGCTAGGCAACAACAACAAATATTGCTGAGCCTTCTAAGCTTTGGTTTCTGTAACTCTGATGCCAAAACAACTGAGAAAAAGATCTCCCTCCTCTGTTCTCTGATGGAGGAGGAATCACTGGGGATAGGCCTGGCAGTGAACTCTGCAGCCTCATCACACACACGACTAGTCCAAGGCTGGCTCAGCAGCCACTGTGCAACTGAGTAGCCTGGGCCGACTCAGCAGCCACCGCACAACTGGTCCCAGCCTGCCAGCCACTGAGCCGCTGCACTTGGGTTGGCCCCCATCTCCCCCCCCCCAGTATATAACTTATTCAGATCACCTCCACACACAATGGCAGTTTCTCCTGGATGCTGTGTCCATTTTTCCCGAGTCTCTATTTCTTCAGTCTGAACATCTCTTTCTAGATTATCCTCATTCCACTGAGCATAGGCCTAAAACAGAAAGATTAAGTTATTGGCAAGAATTTCTTGTCGGCTTCAAACATTTGCAGCTGCACTCCGCTTTGAAACATAAATCTGCTCTACCTCAAGTTGTTTCATATTTCACATAACCTTTAACATACTCAATTTTATTGTTACATTTGTTTATAATTTAGCAATAATATTTATTTTTGCTACCTATGTTGGGAACAAAATACTGGAACTCAATTCCCAACAACCTGACACAGTACTTGTACAATTTTAAGAACTAAAAAATATTTGTTTAGAATCAAGCACATTAACTTGACTTTGTTTGACTGAGTTCTATGGAAACCTGGACGTCGCTGAACTATCCCCTGTATCATAGCTAGAAGTGGTACTTTTCATGATTTTGCAGCATTTCCTCAGCAGCCAAATGGCCAACAAGCAACACTGTATCTAACACAAACATCCCACCAGTCACCAACAGTCAAGGCACTAGAGTACAGGCAGAGGCAAACTCACTTGAAATATAGTTTCCTATAAACCTCTGGACAGAATTTAGAGTTGCGTACACCTAACCCATTGAACAGCACAGTGAAACAAATGATTGATTAAAGTTGATTTAATTTCACTGCCTTAGTTCATACACACACAGCTTATCACGGTTTGGTCATTCAAGCCAAAGCCTCCGCTCTGTGAAATCCCATTTCCTTGCACATCCAGATTACCCCTCTCACTTCATAGAATCATAGAATCATAGAGTTGGAAGGGGCTACACAGACCATCTAGTCCAACCCCCTGCAAAGTGCAGGATCAGCCTAAAGCATCTCTGACAAATATTCATCCACTTTCTTCCCTGTCTTGTGCACCTGGATTACTGCTCCACCCTCCTTCTCTCTCTTGGGCACCTGGATGCCAAACCATAATCTGCCATCAGGTTGATAATGGGGAAACTATGGTTTCTAAGAAAGAGGAAGGATTTCAAATAGGTATGGGAGAGGGAGGATCCTTTATTTTAATAATTTAGAACATTATGCCTGATGAGATTTACTAGGCATCTACCTTTTCATGGACTGTACTAGCTGAAGATTCTCATGGCTATAAAACTTACATTAAAAAGCACTACTATTGACAAACAGCATTTTATTATTGTATTCTCTCTTCTGCAACATATATCTCATTCTTTCCACACAGAAAATTCAAAGGACATTAACAATAGCCTCGAGACCACTAGTGTTGATACACCCATTGCCAAATGAAACCAACTGAAGAAAAATTACTGTCCAGAGAAACAATGCAAGCAGTGAGGATGAATATGCTGTATTCTTTAAAGTCGGGTGCTTACTTGCTTGGTGTTTATTTTCCCAAAGTTCCGGATGTACATGTCATATTCACTCACTGAAGGCAAATCCAACAAACAGAAGCTGACTGAAAAGTCCAGATCAATAAGGCGATGCAGTTCGGAACTACGTTTCCTTGAAAACATTACAAGAAAGCAAAATGTAAATGAGCATAAATCATACAGACAGATGGCATATTGAGTCTAGACATAGTATCAGCGTTAAAGGAAGCTCTTCAGGACCCAGACACATATACTGAAGGAACTTTTTGGGTCAGAAATTCACATTTGCTTTGAGTAAGCCGTTTTGTTCTCATAGATGAAAAGGGGATTTGAGAGTTGCCTGGAGAGTATCGATGGCTATTGTCCACGAGGGCTAAATAGAGCTTCCATTTTTCAGTATCAGAGATATCCCTGAATAGCACCTGCTGGGGGGTAGCCTAGCCACTGGAAGAGACTTTGGCTTCAGCGCCCTGCCTACAGGCCTTCCAGGGGCATCTGTTTGGACACCTGGGTTTGATCCATCAGGGTTCTTTGCATGTTTCTATGAAGAGAATGAAGTAAAGGTCATTCTCTGTGGTTGGGAAATGTTTTTACTTCTGTGTACTTTACAGCACTCTGCATGTTGTTGAAACTGCTATTACTTCCTCCATTATACAGGAGCAACATGTATTTGCTGCCCCCCACCCCCAAATACACTCTACAAGAAGATGCGAGGAAAAATGGAAGGCAGTAGGGAAAGAGGAAGACCTAAAACGAGATGGCTTGACTCAATAAAAGAAGCCACGTCCTCCAGTTTGCAGGATCTGAGCAAGTCTGTTAAAGATCGAACATTGTGGAGGTCTTTCCTTCATAGGGTCGCCATAGGTCGGAGGTGACTTGATGGCACAAAACGCACACACACACACAAGAAGCCGCAAGATGCACTTCTGCAAAAAATGTACACTTTTAACTGCATACTGAAAACATCTTAGATATACACTTTAAAATGTGATAAACGGTGTAGCTCTAAATACGTTTTACAAAAGTACAATCCCAAATAGCCAACACCCTGAGGAAAAATGGAATGATGTGACTCAAAGCAATATTTGGGAACATGGTCACAGGAATATGCAGAGAAAGGCTGGAAAGAAAATCCTCCTGCCCAAAAATAATGTTCATGTGATATCCTAATACTGCACTAGATCTGGCTCAGTCAAGGCTGAAAATGTTCAATTTTTCTACGCGCAGCTATGATGAAACAATTTTGTCTGGTACTAGAGAGAAGCAGTCGAAAAAAAATCAAAGAAATAGTGATACAATGCAGTTTAGAAAGAAAGACCACCAAGAGGGTGCATGAAAGTTTAGAGAAAGTGGATAGGGAGAATTTTTTTCTCCCTCTTCCTTATTAAGAGAACTCTGGATCAGCCATTGGTAAATTAATGCATAGTCAGACAACAGAAAATTTCTTTACACAATTTATGAAATTGTGTAAAACACTTTTACAATGAATCCCAAACTGCAAAACCTTGAGTTAAACACAAGCACTAAAAGTGACTTTGGAAATAGTTATAAAGTATTGTATTATGAATGTACTTAGGAGTATTTATATGTAATGAATGTGGACAATGGGGAGAATTATGTAACCTTCTAATTATAACCTTGTCATATTGTTATTATAAGTTACATTGTTGTATTATCTATTATAGTCAGTTATCATGGTGGTTTATTCCTTTTGTTTCCTCTTGCTGAACAGAAACAAGCAGCTGGGCCTGGGTGAATCATGCAAGTCATGCGGTATCAAGTCGCCTGGTAGCTGCTTCTGGGTCTGATCCCAACGAGTCCTCCCTCAAAGACCAAAACAGTCCTGGAAAGGGCCATGCGCCCTCCCCCTGCCTTTTCTGGACAGAAACCAAGCCTGGAATACTGGCTGAACTGTTATGGTTATCTAGCAACTGCCACTGAGTGCATCTGGCTAAAGATACAGGCATTCCTTATCATTTGGGTTTGTTTGTTTTTTTAGATTTCAGATTTTTCTGCAGACCTGGGGCATTTTTTCAGGTGTGTAGGAAGATCTGTCTTGTCTGATCACGACTCCAATCTCTAGATTTAAGTATCCTCAGATCAGGGTCACTTGGTTATTAGTATGTAAGATGGATAAAGACAACCTCCATATTCAGAAGCAGTATGGCACTGAACACTCAGCTGCTAGCAGGCAGTGTAGAAGAACTACTGACTTCATAAGAACGCAAGACCATTTGTGTTGGATCAGACCAATGGTCCATCTCGTTCGGCATTCTATGTCACACATTGGCCAATGAGATGCCCCAGAAAGTGCCAACTCACCAGGAATTTCAAGCCTTGGCTTCCTGGAAGCAGCTAGTTGGTCATTGTTGGAAATAGGATGCAAGATTGATATTTGATCCAATCTAGTGGGCTGTTCCTGTATTATATAAATTGGGAGTCTCCAAAATGATCACATCACTCTATGTCCCATGCCCTGCATGATGCACCATGGAAATGGCCAGAATGTCTTTTATGTCATCCCCGGCATCTCTGCAGAAAACTGTTATTCTAGAATCATGCAATCATGCATCTCTGTTTCTACTGGATGAGTGGCATTCAATCAATTTATGCCTAGCACACACAAATTCCACATAAAAACACTTTATTGCACTTTGTTACATTACATTACAAAAATTAAAATATTACATGCAAAACCACCTTGCAATAGTTACATGCAGTGGTGATTCTATTTCAATACTACATACTTCTGCTGACTGGCAACCTTTCTGATACTTTGGCGATGTTTGGCGGTTTGGAAATCCATGAACTTCCCAGAAGCAGGACTTCTCCTGGGCGAATCTTGTCTTTCTGTTGGATTATTAAGAAAATATATAACAAAATCTTTAAAAAAGAGAACAGGATACTCTAATATACAAATGATAAACACAGTATGTGAAAATAAATCTTGTAAACTTCACTGGAACTTCATTCTACCTTTGCATCATAGCTCAAAAGCCAATTTAAATGAGTAAAATCAGCAACAGTTAAGATCCTTCCTGGATAAAACCACTTAAGACAGATGGCGTGTGACCACGTTTGAACATTTGCCTGTGTCAAAAACCCTTTCTCATTTAAAAGTAGCAAGGCAGGGGAAAATTTTAGCATAGCCTTGCACACTGTATGGTAGTGTTCTACATGCACAGAATGTTTGATATGGGAAAGCATTCAAATACAAGATTCTGTTCCAGCAGTTGGGGTAACATCTAATAAGATATAGTGTAATTAAGGAAGATAAAGAATGCAAGTGGCAAATAACTCATTCAGTAAAATCCTAAAAGGAGTTAATCCAGTTTAAGACCATTGATTAACTCTGCTTAGGATTTCACTGATTGAGTACTATGAAAATGCACACGAAAAATCCTTGCATTGGGTTCCCTATTGATTTTGGACGGTAGAGATAAGAAGGCTGAGCTTATCAGGACAGAGACAAAAGAAGAGCTTGTGCCTGGAAAGACGGCTTGAGCAGAGAATCATGGCAGCAACTTGCCCTCCTAGATTTGTCCCTTTCTTACCAATGGGCTGACCCAAGAAAACTAGTAGCCTTCCAACAACAGCAGCAACTCTTGACTTGACACGTAACTAAGCCTGGGAAGCATTTCAAGATAGCTGTCAAAGCCACAATTCCCAAAGTGTATAGCTGCAGAAACCTCCCCCAGGGAACACGTCTTCTGCAGGGCCTGCAACGTTCTGGGGGCTGCATACAGGGTCTGCCATTGACAGAAAAGGGATAAATGGGATATGAATTTTGTGTAGTTTGAGAAGGCTGTAACTTTCCAACAATGGATACAGCTGAATATGATTCTGATGATGACTGAAGGTCCTGCATCATCCATCAACGTTGTTATTTTTAGCTACATTTAGAACTAGACTTTGACCTTAAGTTGTACAACTTGGGTTGGATCCTATGGATCTGTTCTACTCGTGGAGGCACTCTCCTCCAGCTTTACCCTGATGAAAGATACTCAGAAGACTTATTCTGCCAGAAAGCAGCGCCTCTGACAGATGAACAGATCTGCAGGATCCAATGTGATGTACAAGAAATTTGTTTGCATCTAAATATGACGGCAAACAAAGTGAAACTTAATCCTGACAAAATGGAGGTGCTACTGGTGGGGGGAAGGTTTGATGTCTCCTGTTCTGGAGGGGTTGACTCCTCCTGAAGAGGCAGGTTCGTAACTCAGAGGTGCTGCTGGACCTGGACCTATGGTTGAATAAACAGGTAGCAGTCGTCGTGACCAGGGTGAGCAGCTGCTGCCCTTCCTGGGTGGCAAAGATCCTGCCACAGTGGTGTACGCCCTCGTAACAGCAAGATTAGATTACTGCAATATGCTCTACATGGGGCTGCCCTTGAAGACTAGCCCTGTTGGTTGTGGCAGCGAAACTTTGGAACTCCCTCATCTGTCTCCCTCTATCACTGTCTTCTTCCAGCAGGTGAAGATTTTTTGCATATGTTTATATGTTTATTTAGTTGTATTAAAGAGTTTATACACTTGTGTTTTAAACGCTGTTTTAATGTTTGAAATGTTTTAATGGTTTGGTGTTTGCTGTCTTAGAGACCATATTTGGGTGGAGAGGCAGCACGGAATTTTGTTTAAACAAACAAGCAATTGCCTCTTCACATACCCATTCCAAGATCCTTTTCACATTCTTCAGGAAGAATTTCACTCTTCCTTTGCTCAGAGAGGAAGGTCTTCACTCTCTCATTTTCGGCATTAATCGCTTTCTGAATTAATTCTATTTCTGAGTTCTTGAGTACAGGAACTTTCTGTACTTTTTCTTCGGCCTCTTTTTCTTCTTCTCGCTCTCGATTCCCTTGGCTCTCAACTTCATCTTCATCGCCCATGTCTTCAAAATCATCTTCGTAATCCTTCAATAAGAACAAGAGTAATTACTTCTTTCAGAGCATAAATGAGCAGCTAAATCCAATGAGGTACTTCAGATATTGTCCTACAAAAGCAAGTCAGTGATCTCTACTGCACTGCCAATTCTACATCTGCAAATCCTCTTTGCCTTCCATTTACCTCTATTGTATCTATTTAAATGCGGATTTCATACCAACAATGAAACCTCAAGAGATGACAACTATCTCCTATAAGAAGTATCCGTTTGATCTGCTTGAAAGAAGCAACAAGGGTTCACACCACGGTATTGGCTGTATTTTGTTTTTTGTTCCAGCATTCATCATCACTTATATGCAGACTTCACAAATGGCTCTGAGATCACAGAGACTAAAATTCCTCTATTCTCATCCATTTTAGATCAGCAGCATTAGTATCATCCCTCTGACCTCTTGAAAGGCTGCCTGTTCGCACTCACCTCGAAATCTTCCTCGTAGTTCACTGAATAATTATCATAATCTGCATCAGAATCAGAGGGATTAGCGATGTCCTTTCTCAGTTCCTAGCAAGGAAGATGCAACAGTAGAATTAAATTGTTATGTAACCGTACAACTAAAAACATTAATGGAATTTATTGTGTAGGAGACCTTATTTGGCTGTTCTGGGCTCTTAAGGAAATGACTCTGGGTTCGATCCTACGAGCCACAAAGCAGGTATTTCCCCATCCTCTTTTCCGCCCAGCATCCCCCTAAGATCCCTGAAAAACTGATTGGGGGGCAGTTTATTTATTTATTTAAAATTTGTATTCCACCCTCCCCATGAGCGGGCTCAGGGCGGATAACAATATATTAAAAATACAATTAAAAATTCATGTTCATTAAAAACAACACATTTAAAACAGGATGGTGGACAGCCATCACAGGGAGGGTTAAGATTTATACACCCCTTTTTTCCAGGCCGGCGGAGGCCCAGCCTCAGCCATATGCCTGGCGGAACAACTGTGTCTTGCAGGCCTGGCGAAAAGATAGTAGGTCCTGCCGGGCCCTGATTTCAGCAGACAAGAGCATTCCACCAGGTGGGAGCCAGGACCAAAAAGGCCCTGGCTGTAGTCGAGGCTAGGCGGGCCTCCTTGGGGCCAGGGACCACCAACAGCTGTTTGTCCCCTGGAGTGTCCTCTGGGGAATATATGGGGAGAGACAGTCCCATAGATACGCTGGTCCCAGTCTGCACAGGGCCTTATAGGTCAATACCAGAACCTTGAATCTAATCTGGTACTCCACTGGCAACCAATGCAGCTCGCGTAAGAACGGTGTTATATGCACCTTATTTAGCACTCTCATAATAACACGTGCCGCTGCATTTTGTACCAGCTGTAATCTCCAGGTCAGGCTCAAGGGCAGCCCCACATAGAGTGAGTTACAGTTGAGGGAGCCTTGTAGACAAAATGCCCTGAGGCATAAGAGGCGACTCTATTTTTATTTATTTACTTAATTTATATCTCACCTTTCTTCCCCAGTAGGGCCCCAAAGTGGTTTACATTGTCCTCCTCTCCTCCATTTTAGCCCAACAACAACCCTGTGAGGCAGGTTAGGCTGAGCGTGTGTGACTGTTCCAAGGTCACTCAAAGGGCTTCCATGGCAGAGCAGGGATTCGAACTTGGGTCTCCCAGATCCTAGTCCAACGTTCAAACCACTCTGCCATGCTGGAAAGGGAATCAGCAAAAATCATTCCCACCTCCCTCTTCTGCTGGCCTGCGATGCATGGTGGAGGAACGTCTCCATTTGCACAAAAGGTCGGAAGGGCCACTTCACCCAATCCAGAGTCCTCGCTGCAGCCCCACCCCCCTGCTATTTGGTCAACGAGTCTTCCTTAACCTATAGCATAGGCCTTTCAATGGTGTTAGGGGGCTGCTGGAGAAGGCAAAGAAAGACCGGCCTCCTGCTCATCAACCCATAGTAATAAAGCACTGCAACATTTTTTCTTGTTTTGCCTTTGCTTGTGGTTTGCCTTTCTTAGTACGCCCCTCCTTGCTAACGTCTTTGTGATGCTAATACATCAATATACAAACATCTGTAAGAGGAAATCATTAAAATGTGGCCAGGAACTTAATTAGAAGCTTAATTCTCAATAGTAAACCTTATTGTCCAGGACGTGCATCATCCTTTTAAGGTGCAAAGGTGCAAGCCTGCAGACAGTAACATGCCCGCCTTAAGTGCCTGCATCAGAATCAAGCCTCAAGGAATTACAGATTAGTGTATTTAGTACTGGGGTTCAGGGATGGTTAGATAGAAGAGGAAGGGTATGAAGAAGTACTTTAATTTGCTGCCTCCGTAATAGCCCACTGGGGATTTACTGCTGGAACGTTTCACTCCTTTTCCGTCCTTTTTTGGAAGCATCCCAGAGCCAATACACACCATCAAATGAGATGGCAGTCAGCCAGTGAGAAGCTTGCAGTTTACCAGGGTTGCTTGTACTGATGGTTATTACATTGCCGGGGTCTGCAAATTGTGGCCACGCTTGGGAAACTACCATTTTTTTTTTACAAGTCATCTGGAAAGTCCCACCCCACTACAATAATCACCTCTAACAATAAGGCCATTCCTAGACTAATTATACCTTATATTAACTGCACAATTTTTGAAAGTTCATTCATTTTTGTACACAGCAGGAGTCTGCATATGTTACATGTGTCATCTGGCTCCAGGGGATTTACCTGCCAAATTGAAAAACATGCTTGACACTGGCATGTAGCTATGTGCTTTTGAGGACGACTGTGCATTATACTGATAAGGAATTTTAATCCACAACAACTGATCTGTAAATAGGTATATTTTACTAATTGTGGCACCAGTTAAACCTTGGCTAAACGAACAGCAGATGCTATTTGGGAGGACAAAACAATGTAGGCAAGACTTGCTGACAATTCAAAGGACAAGCTAAAGAAGAGTATATTGTTTTTGATGAAGAAATCCTGCCTCTTCTGCTCAAAGATGGTAGCATTTCTGTAGAAACTGTGATCCCATATACAGGAAGGCTGGCTGAGCCAGGAGCAACCCCCATAAAAGCCTGATGTCTAATCTTAACACGTAAAAGAACGTCATTCATGACTAAACATTAAGATCAAATTACATATTGCTAATCCGCAATCAGATCTCCCAACATACTTTAAAAGCAGCTGCAGGAAGTGGTGTGGCTTTAAGGGAAGGCAGAGTTTGACCCTCTGCTATGCGCTGTTTTCTGAGCGGAAATCACACCACCACCCCCAGCTGCTATTAAAGGCATAATATCAGGGGAGGATAGATGGATACTAGAAAATGAGTGTAGGGGCAAAATCCACATCGCAGCAGCATCGAAACAAATCGGGGGGCTTTCGTCCAGCTGCTTTTTAAGGCTTAAAAATCACACTGAAAGATTTGGTGACATGTCGTTTGAGTTCTGAGAGGCTGCAGAGAAGATGCCCAGCTACAAGCAGTATTCAGCGGGTGTCTGTTCCAAAGTACTCCTTGGCCATTTGTTAGTTTGGGATATATTACATTTATCTTTCTAAACAGCAATTTTTAATTGATACACGACACCATACTGAGCTATTCCGCTCTAAGTAAAGATGTCTAAGACAGTGGGAGCAGGGGAGACATGAGAAAGTCATGCTTTTCCCTCCGCCTTTGGAAATGTTCTGCTGGATTCAAGTCAATGACAGAAAGTAAGCACTCGCTTACCTCTGAAATCAACAAGGACTAAAACTGCTTAATTTTGGCAGGATCGTGCCCCATATTAGTACTTCTCCTTTTTTTCTCTTTGCGGCTTTGTTTTTTCCTTTGTATATTTTCTTTCTCCGTGATTTTCTGACATTCTAGTATCACCAAAATAAAACTCTCTCACTTGTCTTGTGTCTTCTTTTTCACTCTTGTCTTGGCTTTTTATTTTTTCTTTTGAACTCCTATAAAGAAAAAAAATAGATCGAATGAAAAGGATCATGCACCAAAAAGACATTGTTTCCCAACCGAGAATTGCATTTAAAGTGCTTAGACTTAACAAACAACAAGGAGGCTTTAACTATCCCGACTTGGAACTTTACCAAACAGCCACAAGATTGTTTAACACTTTACAAATTTTAATCTCACCAGATGCTCTTGACTGGATTACTATATTACAATCAGAAATCCAACACAACAAAATACAAAATTTATTTTGGAACACTAAAAAAGATCGTCCTTATAAAATAAATAACCCCTTCTTAGGAGCAATAATCAACACTCGGGACCAAATCAGATACAAAATTATGCCAAAAATATCAAGATTTTCACCTTTTATAGAACAACACTGGTTCCCACCAGGGCAAACGAAAGCTTTTAAAGAAATGTGGCTGCAATCAAATATGACCCACATAATCGATATAGCAACAAATAAAGGAATCATAAGCAAAATAGAAATAGAACACAAAATAAAACATAAAATACATCGGTTTAATTACTTCCAACTCTCAAATATGTTACAACAACTGAAAATACGGAAACTTTTTAAAAAAAATCCAACTGATTTTGAACTATTACTGGATACTAAAGCACTCAAACAAAAGGGATTAATCTCAAAGCTACATAACATCCTTTTAGCCTCAACTCAAATTAAACTCTTAAGATGTCAAACAAATTGGCATTTAGATTGTAAAACAGAATTCACACCAGAACAATGGAGAGAAATCTGGACTTCAAACTTATTAAACTCAAAAGTAATCGCGTCTCAGATCCAATCCTACAAAATACTCCATAGGTGGTATATAACGCCAAAAAAACTCTCATTGATAACTAAAACAAACTCACCACTTTGTTGGAAAGATTGCGGTAATATAGGGACATTCGCACATTGTTGGTGGGGGTGTCCTTGAATAGAAACTTTTTGGAATGATATATTGGATCTCATAAAAGAAATAACAGGTTACAGAATCCCTTTTGACCCCAAAATTTTATTTTTGAATCAATGGAACAATATTGAAATTCCACAAATTAGAAGAGAATTAATCAGTAACCTCTTAGTGGTAGCTAAGAATCTGATAGCCTTAAACTGGAAATCAAAGAAGGTACCCTCAACAGAAAAATGGCTAGAGAAAGTATGGGATCACTACATTCAGGAAAAAATATATGATAGATTATATCAAAATGAACACTACCCAAAAGAAACTGACTTTATAGCAAAATGGTTACCATTTATTGAATTTATAACTATTACTAATCAACAACCCCCTAAACATTTATTCTTTGTTGCACAAGACTGAAGAAATGGCTACTAAGTTTATAAAGCTTTAGTTTTCTTTGAATTAGCAAATTCGTTTATCATTCACCATCTCTCTTCTTTCTTTTAGTACAAAACTATGTATAGAATCAATAGAAATGACAAGTGTATATCTATATATATATGAATATGGTTGTTTGTTCATTTGCAGTTGTTTGTTAACTTTGTTTATTGGATTTGGAAATTTAAAATAAAATATTAAAAAAAAGACATTGTTTCCAAAGAAACAAAATATCTCAGAACTGCTTTACACCTTAAAGGGATAGATTCAGGCGTTAGCCATACTGGTCTGCAGTAGAAGAGCAAGACTCAAGTGCAGTAATGCCTTAGAGACCAACCAGATTTCAACTAAAGGAGCTTTGACTATCAAAAGCTCAAGCCTTGGAAATCTAGTTGGATTGTAAGGTGCTACTGGACTCGAATCTTGACCTTAAAAGGAAATTTTGAAAGAGAGAGAACAGGAGAGCTTCATCTCTTCCTGCTTCCATTATAACTAAAAGGACATGTGATCTGTGGCTCTCTCACATAAAGAAATCCATTCTTTGTCAGAATTAGCAAACTCCTCTCTGCTCAATTTGTAATAGGCTCAGTACTAACACATTTTCTGGGAGAATGCTCAGAGAAAACCTCACCTTTTCCCAAGCGATCTCTTTTGCCAATATTATGTTGGTGCATATGAGCCAATGGGGCCTGGCAGATGGGAATAGTCCCCTGAGAATACCACTAAAGAATCCTGGTTTCTTCTGGATAGGCACCTTTGATTATTAAAATGCTATTTTTTATTTTTTCCTCTGCACTGGAGTGCTGTCATGATGAGGATGAAGGTAAGAAAAATACACAGGAAGAAAATTTGTTTCTTCTAGTAAAGAGGGATTTTAAAAAATTACATTTTTGTGACTTTATTTTTTTTTAATCTGCACTAGAGCACAACTCTACATTTTCAGCCTTTCTTGCTACAGTGGTCAACACGACTGCCGACGGCTTGGAGAAAATTGTCTAGTCTCTTTAACAGAGCCTTATTAGGATGTTGTTTACCAGGTTATGTTAGTTACTTCCACGCCATGAAAAGCTTCAGCTGTCCATTTCCACATACTAAACACACATTAAGCATTCTATACATTAAAATGACATTTTTTTCTCCAGGCCTGTTGGCAACTCTAGTGGTCCAGTGTGAGCAAAAAATTATAAGCTGAACAAAAGGCCCACTTCCCTGTAAAGAGTTAACATTTAAAAATTTAAGCTTGTGTGCCCAAAAAGTAGTCTAGAAAACCCTATGATAATTTTTACATTCTGAACCTAAGAGCTTTTACAAAAATGATACTCAAATCAAAATATGCAAGTGCATCACGAAGCTAACAACTTCATATTCCAAATCAGTTACTTATGAACTTTGGTGATATCGCTCGTCAGCAGAGTTCCAAACCACCTTACATTACAATCAATGCAATCCTAAAAAGGGTTACTCCAATGTAAAGGTAAAGATAGTCCCCCTGTGCAAGCACTGAGTCATTACTAACCCATGGGGGGACGTCGCATCACGATGTTTTCTTGGCAGACTTTTTGTTACGAGGTGGTTTGCCATTGCCTTCCCCAGTCATCTACACTTTACTCCCAGGAAACTGGGTACTCATTTTATCGACCTCAGAAAGATGGAAGGCTGAATCAACCCTGAGCCAGCTACCTGAACCCAGCCTCAGCCAGGATCCAACTCAGGTTGTGTGAGCTGAGCTTGGGCTGCAGTTCTGCAGCTTAACACTCTGCACCAATCTAAGCCCATTGAAACTGGAGTAACTCTTCTTAGGATTGCACTGAATGTCCAGTTATGTTCCTTTGGAACATCTACCACAATAGTTATGTTGGAACATTTCAAGAAATAACAGATACAGACATAAGTACAGCCTTCTGGATCAGACTAACGGTTTATCTAGTCCAGCTTCTTTTTTCATACACCAGCCAATCAGTTGCCCTGGAGGGGGCCAACAAGACATGAAGACCAAGGCCTTCCCCTGAAGCGGCCTCCTAGCACTGGAATTCAGGGGTTTACTGCTATTAATAATGGTGGTTTCCTTTAGTAATAATGACTAACAGCCTTTGATAGACATATCCTCCTCCTTTGCTGCTCTGGACAATGGAGACACATTTCTAAATAAGTATAAATAATATGAAGTATTTAAATACAGCATACCTTTCATGTAGATAGTCAGTTTCACCTTCATGCTTTGAGCTTCTCCCTTGGCTTCTGTGTTCCCTATGCTGAAAAATAATTTTTACAATTACAATCATTTGCTGTATTCAATATCTTCCTATCTGAGGGAAGCAAACAAGAGGGTCTCCTTATATCAAAATATTTAACACAGATATCTTGATTTTTGTAGTAGACAAAAATGTTTATTATATATAATGAAATGATGTACACCCTGCCTGCCAAATTCTCAAGGTGGCTTAGAAAGCAGTGAAAAGATAATAATAAAGACGTAATAATTATAATAATAAATAACTAAAATACAAATTCTAGGTGAGAAAAGCAAACAACAGTACTCACAAATTCCATTTTTCTCCCAAATGGAAACCAAAAGTGGCTTACCACATGCTCCTCTTCTGATGTGGATCTTGCATGTGTGCAGAAGATTATGAATAAATGAAACATGCAGCTGAGTGCTGTATCATGACACAGCCCTCATGCTAGATAGTGGCTGCACTTCCATACATGCTTACTAGGGAGCAAGGCCCACTGAATGCAATCAGATTTATTTCCAAGTAGACACACACAGGCTCGGGCTGTTAAGTGAGTTTACATCAGTACTTCAACTACAAGGGAAAGTGTGCTTTAAACATATGTGACCAGTAACCTCTGAGAGACTTATGAGTCGTTTGATTATTTATACTCTGATATTCATTTTTCTGGTTCTTATCAAGAGCTGCTGCTTCCTAACTGGATCAACTGAACCCAGACAAGACAGAAGTGATGCTTGTTGGGAAGGCAGAGGTCCCGAAGGACACTGTACTCCCCACTTTTGATGGAGTTCGTCTGACCCTTGCAGACGTGGTTGAGAACCTTGGAATTCTACTGGATTCAGCGCTATTACTAGAAAACCAAGTTAAGGCAGCCGCAAAAAAATGCTTTCTACAACCTCTCCATAGCCTGGAAAATGGCTTCTTATCTCGACACAGCCGATCTGGCCACCTGGATCCATGATATGGTAACATCAAGACTTTACTATTTAATGCCCTATACACAGGTCTCCCATCTAAACTAACTAGGAAACTCCAATTAGTGCAAAATGCTGCGGCTCAACCATTATCAGGAGCGAACAGGAGCATGAACATCATTCCCTTCCTGCAGTCACTTCATTGGCTACCCATTAGTTGCCGTGCTCAGTTCAAGGTATTGGCTATCACTTACAAAGCTCTTCACGGCCTTGGTCCAGCATACCTATGGGGCTGCCTCCCTCCATATGCTACTCCACCGCAGCTTCGCTCTTCCAAACAGGGTCTCCTGCAGATGCCATCCTGCACATCGGCAAAATCAACAGCAGCCCGTACACGGGCTTTCTCTGTAGAGGGCCCTACCCTGTAGAATGGTCTGTCTGAGGAGGTCAGGAGAGCCCCCACTCTCCTGGCTTTCCGCAAATGATGCAAAACCGAATGATTCAAAAAGATTTTTTACTCAGAGGGCTGTATTGTAGGGAGGGGATCTCAGATGATCTGCTAATGAGTTAGGAACCACAGACTTCACCACTATGTTGTAGTGGATTCCTGCTAATGTTACGTCTTTGTGTACTTTTATCTATTTACCCTATGGCATTGTTTATGGAAATGTTCTTGATATTGACTGTACTAATCTCACACTGTGTACTCTGCCTTCAGTCTCAGTGAAAAAGGCAGACTATAAATGACATAAAGAAATAATAAATAAGTAAGCCCAACAGAGGAAGAATGGGATATAAACATGATTGATAAAATAAAACATTAATCATCAGTGACCTCATCAAAATACATTTTAACTAATAATTGCTCTTTGGGAAAAAATGTCATGTAATACTTTTTTATTCAAGTCACAGTATCTTTCTATTTCCTCGCCTAAGCAAAAGTGAGACTGTAATAAATTTCTTCCTCTAGAAAACTGTGTTCTAGGCAAAATGATAAAGTTCCTGACTAAAACTTCTCTTGGCAATGCTACAGATCTAAAGACAATGAAACACAAACCTTGTGGTCTCTTTTCTTCATGTCACTGTTTTCTTTCTGTTGCCTTTCACTGCTCTCTCTATAACGTCTGTCTTCGTGAAGGGGTCGCTCCTTATGTACTTTGGGTGCGTGGCCTTCTTCCCCATCCTTGTCAGCCGTAAGACTTCTTTCTTTCAACTGCTTCTCTTTTCCTTCCACCATCGAGCGTTCCCACTCTTTCCTCTCCCTGTGCCTTTTCTTCCTGTCTTTGTCAGGGTCATGCTCCTTGTGTGACTTGTGTCTGTGTTCGCATTCTTCATCTCTGTGTTTTGAAATCTCACTCACAAAGTTCTTGGCCTCCCCATTCTGCAAAAGAAACGGTTTTAAACATGAAACGGTTTTAAACATGATCCAAAACATTTGGATCAGAAAGATTGATGTATAGCAACAACAAAACACTGTGTTTATACATTGCTATTCTAGACAGATTAGTGCCCCACTCAGAGCAGTGAACAAAGTCAATGTTGTTATTATCCCCACAACACAGCTGGGGAGCTGGGCTAAGAGGAGTGGATTACCCAAAGTCACCTACTGAGTTCATGGCAGTCGTGAGATTCAAACCAGCAGAGTGCTGATTCACAACCCAACAACTTAACCGCTATGCTACAGCAGCTCTCAGAAATGATAATAAAGATGCATAGAACTTATGGAACCAGTTGCCTAGTAGTCTGGATACCACAAGGAGGTTCTATACCTCTTTGATCTGGAAAGTAGCAGACAAGGAGGGAAAGCCCTTCTTATCTTGACTACTGATAGAGATAATAAAATTACTGGAAATTTTGAAGCTGTGGAACCCCCCACCAGCACAACCTTTTTAGGGAAAATTGAAACATATTTAGTATGTTGTCATCAAATCTGAACTTATTTTATTTATAGAATTTAGAAATGTCTGTGTAATAGCAGTGGGGACAGCTCAGCTCTTCTCAAGCCATCCAGGGCTCTGCTCATTCTATTCAGCAAAAGAGGGCGGTGAGATGATGTCACAACATGCAAATACTCTCCTGATGGCCCAGCCTAGCAAAATGTCTACAGTTCACAGATACGTCATTTTTAAAAAAATTAAAAATAAAAAAGCTTTGTGTCTTGTCCATTTTCATTAGTTTGTTCTTACAAAACAAAACCCTTCTAATTTACAATATGGGTATTCTGATGGTTTCAATATACAAATTTCAATACGGCCTGTGATCTTCCATAATTTTTGAAGGCTAAGGCCAATATCCTGAAGTAAAGATAGGCACGAACTGCAAGATGAACTAAAGTTTGACACGAACTGGGCCGATTCGTGCTTCGCAAACCAGTGGTTCGTGGAAGCCTATTTTCCATGAACTTCCACGAACTGGTCTGCCAGTTTGTTTGGTTCATGTAAAAGCCCAATACCCCTTTCTGTGCAGCTGCAAAGTGGCATGGAAAGGGGCATTTAAACCCCCCCAATCAGCTGTTTGTCAGGGAGATCCCCGACAAGCAGCTGATTGGAGGGTTTAAATGCCCCTTTCCGTACTGATGCGAAGCGGCAGGGAAAAGGTCATTTCATCCTCTGATCAGCTGCTTGTCGGGGAATCTCCCCAACAAGCAGCTGATCCAAGCCTGCAGGGGTGATATGCCCCTTTCACTGCCACTGCGAAGCAGCACAGAAAGGGGCATTTAAACCCCGGATCAGCTGCTTGTCGGAGAGATCCCCTAAAAGCAGCTGATCCAAGCCGGTGGGGGGAATGCTCCTTTCCTTTCTGCTGTGAAGCAACACAGAAAGTAGCATTTAACCCCCAGATCAGCTGCTTGCCAGGGATCTCCCTGACAAGCAGCTGATCCAAGCTGGTGGGGGGTGAAATGCCCCTTTCCCTGCTGCTACAAAGCAGCACAGAAGGGGCATTTAAACCCCTGGATCAGCTGCTTGTCGGGGATCTCCCCGTGAAGCAGCTGATCCAAGCCTGCAGGGGGGGAAATGCCCCTTTCTGTGTCACTGCAAAGCAGCAGGGAAAGAGGCATTTCACTGCCCAATCAGCTGCTTTTCAGGGATCTCCCCAACAAGCAGCTGATCCAAGCCTGTGGGGGTAAAATGCCCCTTTCTCTGCCGCTGCAAAGCAGCACAGAAAGGGGTATTTAAACCCCCGGATCAGCTGCTTGTTGGGGATCTCCCCGACAAGCAGCTGACCCAAGCCAGTGGGGGGAATGCCCCTTTCCCTGCCGCTGCGAAGCAGCACAGAAAGGGGCATTTAAACCCCCGGATCAGCTGGTTGTCGGGGATCTCCCCGACAAGCAGCTGATACAAACTGGTGGGGGTGAAATGCTCCTTTCCATTCTGCTTCGCAGCAGCATGGAAAAGGGTATTTAAACCTCACACACCACGAACCGGTTCGCAAACTAGGGCAAGTTCGTGAAAGTTCATGGTTCATGAAACGGGACAAACCACGAACCACACAGTTCGGTTTTTTCCTGGTTTGTGCCCAACTCTATCCTGAAGAACAAATTTTATTCTTTTGAAGACATTTTCAAGCTCTTGCATTAATTCATAGGCAGCTAAATTGTACAAAAAGTCTAATAATCACAATACCAATGATAATAATAGCTGGTGATACGTTCTAGACAATGTTCATGAAATGCCATTGCGTTCTGAGGAGTGTGTACTTTGAGTTTTGTGCAAAATTGATATGTTTTCATGTTGACATGGTTGCTGCATTCCCAAAAAATACAGCAAATGAATTGTGTTTAAATGTGACAGAATGGGATTACCTACTGGGATGATACTTCCATTGACACTGGAGATTTTGCCTAATCTATTTATTAGCTGCCTCTCACTTTTATCTTCTGTTGCTGTGTAACGCCCGCCAATGTCTTTCCTTCTCTTACCTTTGTCTCTGAATGTCTTCTTTCTTTTTCTTCACCTCTCGCTTTTGAATGATCTAAAATATAATCCAATCAATAAAATTAATAAATCTTGAGACCACTGGAGTATCATTATATAGGTGGTTCTTAGTGATTTTGAGGTGCTAGGCAAAAGTCAAGAATGCGCCCCCCTTTATTTCCACCTAACACACTCCAAGCAAGAATACAGCACACAAATTACATAATTAAAAAATGGACTGCATTTTTGTTTTGACTTTACCCTATTTTCCACCATCAGTATTTCCTATCACCCCCACTGGCTCTCAGCACCACCAACCCCAACTAGGGCCCTGGTATACAGGTAAAATCACCCTGCCATGGGTGGGCTACATATATATCAACATAATGGGAAAGTATGTTGTAATATGACTGGTGGAATGTATGTTAACCCATCCAATAAATTTTTTTTTAAAAAAAGATCACCCTGCCACTATCTTATAGTCTATGCGTATGTCCAGTTTTGCAAGAAAACCCTTAGGCTTGTTATAAGAATTTCAAACATATTTTACAGGAATATATCCACACATTCTATATAAAAGCTAAGTTAATAGTGCAATCCTAAACAGAGTTACTTCCTTCTAAGCCCACTGACTTCAACAGAAAGGCCTCTGATTAGGATTGCATTATGTATCATACTTGGGGTGAGGAATTGCTGAAAACTTAGAAAAAACAGTATATAAACCAGTCTAATTTCCCTTTAAGACTAGCTCATTTCTTAGATTTCACTTCAAGTATCTAATCTGTCTTCCAATTCAATCCCTTTTGTATGTTTTATATGCATTAGAACATGGGAAAGAAACATACCTCTAGAAGGGCAATGCTATCTAAGGACATTGTGGCTGACTGGCCTTCGTGAAAAGCCATAAAACTGGCTTTCTGAATGCATATGCAGAGAAAATTGCAAAAGAACACACCAAAAATTAGGGAGAATGCCCCACAGGAGTAATGACAGATTCCATTGAAAGTAGAAATGGGAACATCAAGGAACTGAGAGCCAGTGCATATATGGCTAGAGTGATTGACTCGGATCTGGGTGACCCAGGTTCAGTTCCATGCTCTGCCATGTAAGCTCGCTGGGTGACCTTAGCCTAGCCACATACTCTCAGCCTAACCTAGCTCATAGGGTTGTTGTGAGGAAAAAAATGGAGGAGAATGACGTAAGCTGCTTTGGGTCCCCTGAGTGGTAAGCTGCAGTACTGCAGCCCAAGCTCTGCTCACTACCTGAGTTTGATCCTGGCAGAAGCTGGGTTCAGGTAGCCAGCTCAAGGTTGACTCAGCCTTCCACCCTTCCGAGGTCGGTAAAATGAGTACCCAGTTTCCTGGAGGTAAAGTGTAGATGACTGGGGAAGGCAATGGCAAACCACCCTGTAACAAAAGTCTGCCAAGAAAATGTGATGTGATGTCCCCCCATGGGTCAGTAATTGCACAGGGGACTACCTTTACCTTTTACCTTGAGGAGAAAGATGGAGTATAAATGAAGTAAAATAAAAAAATAAAATAAGTAAATAAAATAAAAAAACAAAAGTAAGGTTAAGAACACCCTTATTTATTGAATCTGCCATCTTACTGTAGGCAGACTGCATTCAAAAAGAAGATGAAAAGAAAAAAAACCCTAAAGCCCAGAGCAGCCTCTAATCACACGTTTAATGAAAATAGTCAAACAAAATACCAATTGTGGCGTTCTTCTTAATTTTAGGAAGGTTATTTCAAAATGCATACAGTGCACAAATCAGCCCACCTCCATAATCACTGTCTCGTCTTCTGTGGTGTTCTTTATTCCTTTCCCCATAAATGTCCACCATATTTTGCACATGTGTATGATTACGATCATCTTTCCTATGCTTCCTCTCTCTTTCTCTTCCACTGTATTGCTCTCCACCTTTTCCAGCACTATGTTTTTCTTCTTTGGTGTGTCTGTCGTGAGTAGCCTTAGCCTTTTCTCTCTCTCGTTCTCTAGGATGATCTCTTTCTCTTCCTCTCTCTTTCCGTTCTTCCCTATGCTTTTCGCTTGATTTAAACCTTGCCTTTTCACCTGTTTTTTCTTTTGATTTTACTCTGTCCTTGTCTGGTTCTTTGTGCAAAGAAAATTTGTAGTCATCAATATCACGGCCATCTCTTTCTTGCAGTTTTCTCTCTCGATGTCTACTGTCATCAGACTGACTATTTGATCGAGATCCCTGAAAAATGAAACCAGGAACAATAATAACTAATGCTTGTATACTACTTCTCATTTTCCAAACATCACCTTTTGCAAATTATGGCTGAGATCCACAAACAATGGAAGCTCTAAATCCTAGGATTGCTTAGTGTGCAATAGACCTTTAACTGATTCCGCACACGTTGAATAATGCACTTCCAATCCTCTTTATAGATCATTTGAAACGGATTTTTTCATGTGCGGAACAAAAAATCCATCTCAAATGATTGATAAAGTGCATTGAAAGTGCATTATTCAACGTGTGTGGAATCAGCCAGTGCTCAGATTTATTTTATAACAGAAATGGCCAATTTCTGCATTCTTGAAGGCCACTGTATTTTTCAAACTCTGATATGAAAGCCGAGATAATTTATGGCCTTCCATTAAAGTCAGGATCTATATTAAAATTGGCATTGACTGGGAATGAGCCTTCACAGCTGTGGAACACAGATGCTTGGACACTATAAGGTCACCATTTGGAGAAGGTGACCAAGGAATACCTGCTTCCTGAAAGATCTCTTCAAGAGACAGGGAATTACCTTTCCAGAACGTGCAAGAGTAATGTAATAACCTCAATGTTTCTTTTTTCTTACAAGCGAAAATTAGGAACAAGAGTTTTTAACACACCTTAATTAAAATGTGGAAGAGCCACCAGAGGCCAGATAAAGTAGCTTAGGTGGAAGGTAAGGATATGACCACCTGTTTGCTAACCTTGATCTACAGCAAGCATTTCATTTCTATTTCAGCATGAGTAATTTTGCTTAGAATAGTGCTGAAAATCTTTTATGAATATTCTCTTCTGAAGGCACTTAAAAGAGGCAATTTCAGATTTTAATCTAAAATTCCAATGGATCTGGGTATCTTTGAATACTAATCTATAACATTAAACCCGGGGGGGGGGGGTTGAGATGAATGTATAACATTATTTGGTTAAGCTTCAAAGAACTGTTCTACAAGTCCGACACATCCAGGGGATCTTTGTATTTATTGACTGGCAAACACCCATGCTACATGGGCCAGCTGATTCGGAAATATAGTGAATTAAAAAAGAACTTTCCTATTGAGGATAGGAATGTACTATTCTCAGAACACTGTCAAAAGTCCATTGTGAACACCTAAGTTTTTGTCTGTGTGCACCTAAAATGTAGCTGTTTGGACCCTAGTCATTAAGTTCACAATAAAATATCAATAGAAGAACGATATCAATCAAGTATTTTATAAATATTACCCTAAGATGCTTCTTTAGTTCATCTGATTTCCAAGTGTCTTCTCTGGTTCTTCTCTAGAAAAGGAATATAGATATTTCTTAAACTGGGTGGGGACTATTCACACATTGTCCTTTGAGCATCTGGGCCTGTAACAGCAATTTACCCACATCTGCATTGGCCCTTATCCTATAGTGCTAGCAGCACTGGGGGGAGGGGAGAAAACCTGAAGTCCCGATTTGTGAGATTAAAGGAAGAGGGCTTGCATCAAGCTCTAGTGTGAACTTCAAACAACTGGATCTCGTTTACCTCAGTGAAGTCAATGGAACAAGACAGGGTGGGTTACTTGTATCCATCTCTCTTCTGACTGTTATTAAGAGCTGCATCTCATATCGCATCTTTCCTACATGCATATAGGGAAAAGTGCCATGTGTAAAGATCATACCAGTTTCTGTTTCACTGAGGAGGGGCTTGGCTTGTTGGCTACCCAGGGCAACTATCTGTCCACTGTGTCAAACAGGATGCTGGACTACAAAGACCATCTGTCTGAACCGTCAGGTCTCTTCTTATGTTCGCTGTATAGTCAAATATAGTGGCATATACTTTTTTTCCTACACAAAAGTGTAGGACATAAGACAAGCGTTGTGCATTAAGCAGCCCAAATTTAAAAGCTGCTGGTGTGAAAACATGAATTGTTCAATGTTTCATCCAATATTTATTTATTACTTTCATTTATAGTCCACCATTCTCAGTGGGACCCAAGGTGGATTACAATAAAAAAAACCTTTTCTGTCGATCAGCAGGCAGATTTCAAAACAAGGTAACATCAGCTAATCTGTAAGTGGATCGCAAGATAGTATAATGTTTGAATCAAATGGCGAAGACAAAATAATGCAGTTGGGCTGGGACTGCCAAACAGGGGGAGAAGACAGAATAACACATGCAAACATATCTGTTTAAGGCAACAAGTTAATCAGTGTAGGAAAGCCTTTATCCCTAAGCCTTTATCCCTAATAAAAATAAGAACAACAGATTTTTAATTTAATTCTTCAATTAATGTCTGGCAGTGCTGAACTAGAAAAATAGACTAACCTACAACCAAGGTTTAAGCCTGTGTACTTTATGGGACCAAATCCACTAAAAGCCAGATTTTTTTTTCTTTTAGCGGTGATTAGTTTATCTAAAAGTTTTTTAAAAGCAAAGAACATAAAACTATCGACTCTCCGCTACTCAAAGCAATTATTCAACTACAATCCTCTGAATATTTATATGGCATCAGATCCACTGCATTTAGTGGAAAATACTTTCAAGTAAACTTGCTTAGGACTAAGCTGCATGGTTAGAGGAACAGCACAAAAAGTAATTTAGGAAAATCCAAGGAATGGGGTACAACAACAAACAACTATGTTAGTCAACCTAAACAGGAAATCAGGGGTTTCCCTGTCCCCAGTGCAGCATTTGAGGGGCAAAGTTTTATTTATTTACTAAATAAATTGAATTAATTCTGTCCCACAAATGAGACTGGAATCTGAGAAATTAGAAGTTGAGTTTCAAGGGCCAAACTATGGTCTGCCAAGCCCACGACCAGACATTTTCTTTACCATATTTATCTGAAAGGAAGATGACCTTGAATGGAAGACAGCACCCCAAAATGGTTATACACAAAAAGTTTTAAAATGATTATTTACATATCAATTTTTGCATGCAAATTTAAGATGATTCCTTATTTTTCTCGATGGTTCTCCAGGGGGGAAAAAGCGAAACTTCCTCTAGAAAATGGACAGTATACTTCTATCTTGCCCTTCCTGCAAGGAGTCACACATGGTTCAGCACTCCTCCATTTCAGCCCCACAACCACCCTGTCAAGTAGCCTAGGCTGAGAGAGTGTGAATGACCCAGGGCTACTCATTGAGCTTTACAGCAGAGCAGAAGATTTGAACCTGACTCTTCTAGAGCCTTGTCTAACAACTACATCAAGCTGGCTCTGTTTGGTAGAGAGAGATTAGGAGAAGGAAGTACAAAGACAGGTTTAAGAAATGACAGCAACAGAAGTTCAGAGATGTAGAGGAGTGACAGGAAAGCGTACAGTAATGGGTGGGTTGCTGCAGCACTAGAGGAGCACACTCAAGCTTATTCAATGCAGATCAATTACTCATCTGAATCCTTTCGCTACCATGCCACGCTCACAATGATGCTTGTGAACCAAGTACCGTACACTTCTGCCATCCTTCCAGTGCACACTTATGGGTGAAATGATCATTCCTCTGACTGCGCTCTGATACATGCAGTGGCAACTTTGAGGAATCAGGGGTGTGTGGGAGGGAGGTAGTTGTGAATTTCCTGCATTGTGCAGGGGGTTGGACTAAATGACCCTGGAGGTACCTTCTAATCCTATGATTCTATGAATTCCAAGCACACTTCATGTGAAAGTAAACCTTACTAAACACACTGGGACTTTCATGCCCTGAAAGGGTACATAGGAGCATGGTGCATCGCACAATGCACTTTACAACCTCAGCATGCTTCATATACTTACTTGGAAGCCAACACCACTGAGTTCAAGTGGTGGTGTCAGGGCTTACTCGCAAGCACAGGATGGCAGCCCTCTGTAGCCGAAGCCTCTGTATGATTACTTGGAAGATTGCCTGGAACTTATTCCCAAGTAAGCGTGCCTAGGAATTCCGCCCTGCAGTGCAATCCGTGCTCATTTACTCAGAAGACAGTCCCATGGAGCTCAACAGGGCTTATATGCTTGAGACTTAAACAGCAATTGCCTGCCTATGGTACAGGGAAATAGCAATCGTCCTGGATCTGCCTAAAAGCAACCGGTTGCCAACCTCTAGGCGGGGCCTGGGGTTCTCCCGGAATTACCAGTGATTGCCAAACTTCAGAGATCAGGTCTCCTGGAGGAAATGGCAGCTGGACGGGGCTTGGCCTCTACGGTATCACATCCCCGCGGAGCTCCCACCCCTCCCAAAACTCTGCCCTCTACATCCCATCCCCTAATTTCCAGGCATTATCCGAGCCAGAGTTGACAATCGTCCGACAACCTGGTTGGGCGAGACCGGTACAAGATTGACACCACTGTCTTGTCCCCTGTCCTCGCCAAGGCCACTTACCTTATCACCTTCCATAGCGGCACCCCAAAGTCCAGCATCTCCAAGTCGCTATGGCTTCATCTCGGACTCTAAAATCTGCAGGCCGCAGCTAGGTTAGGAAACCTAGGCAACCGCATGGAATTCTGCCTAGCAACAGCGAGGTAATACGAGATCATCGCTGATTGGCCAAAAGAATAGATCCCGCCGACCAATCGTGTGAAAAATAGGGTTGTGGGGGTGGGACGTTTGATTACAAAGGGTTATGGGAAATGAAGGCAAGCTGTTTGTAGTTTCGGGAAGCGGGAGAATGGCAGTAGGAAATTTCCATCAAATTTTCGGCGTTGTAACCGTGTTAGTTGTAGTCAAGAGATTTAAAAATGCTGAAGGACTTTTCATAGCTTTGAGATAATAGTCCTGGACTTTTTTTGTTCCTTTTCAAACTTTTAAAATCTTGCACGGCCCTGTCTAGAAGTAGACACATTCGCTTCTTTCGTATGTCTGTTTTATAAACGAATGAACTGAGTCCAATATTGCATCAGGTTGTTCCATTGTTCCATTGTTTCCCACATACACACGTCAGAGAGTGCTGCAGTCAGGTTGCTCGCTAAGGAGCGAGGGAGAAGTGGTTAGTATATTTAATGGTGTGGTTTAAAATGATTTGATGCCCTACTCCCAACTAGGGTTGCCAGCGCCAAATTGGGAAATTCCTGAAGATCTGGGGTGGGGTGGGGGGTGAAACCTGGAGAAAGTGCGGTTTGGGGAGGGAATACACCTTGGCATGGCGTAATTCCGTAGAGTCAACCCCCCCCCCCCCCAAAGTAGCCATTTCTCCAGGTGGACTGATCTCTGTGGCCTGGAGACCAGTTGTAATTCCAGGAGATCTCCAGCCACTACCTGGAGGCTGGCAATCCTACTCCCAACTGTCCCCTGCATTTTAAAAAAAGTGTGTGTGTGCGAGTGATACAGTCATGTATTGCTGATGGCCAAGTTTCCATTCATATGCTGCTTATAACTAGTCATTTACTGTAAGTTTAGAAAAACAGATCCTACAGACCTCCTTTAATACTAGTCAGAATAACATTAATATTCTAGTTTTGTTTTTAATTAGAAATGCTAGGATATCATGCCAAACTCACTTAAATAGGAAAAGAAATTCCTGGCAGGGAAAAGGAATGAGAATGGAGAGTATATAAGGAGATCAATATTGCTATTAAAACTGTTAGTCTGCATTTATTGTTTTGAGTGATTACTGACATGGAATGTTAAAGACATTTTTAGAAAAGGTGAAGTACCTTGCTGTGGTGTACTACGCTCATTGTTCCGCTGTTTGCTTGAGGTTACATTATGGGCTGAAATCCGTGGGTTGCCTGGAGGTGTGGTGCAGTGGATGTAAAGGGCTGGTTTTGATCATTGCTGTGTCCCTTACTCAAAATGGCTCCTTTCTGCTACTAGTTGCCTTTTGAGTGATGGACATGTTTAGAGATCATAGCAGTGGCCATACACACACCAATTATGAGCCAATAAATGACAGCCAGAGAGATGCATTTCCTCACATTGCAAGCATCAACTTTCTCAACAGAGCCCATGCAATATCTGTTTTGTGTACATGGGCAGAGCTATCAGCACTTACCTTTCTTACATGTCCTGCAGAGGTAGGAGGCTGGTGGGTGTGTTTTGGGAATGTCCCCAGTTTGTGTATGGCAATATTGAAATCCCAAACATTTGTGAACTGAACTAAGTGTGCACTCTATATAACATGCCTTAGAATCCTCTGGAATACACCAGGGTTCTATGATAGGCACAGCAATTAGAAAGTATCCTCTAAAAGCAGAAAACTTGAAGGCCACTAATGTGATGCTACCTTATGTAGTACAATGGTTAAGACTGTGAACTCTGAGCTAAGAAGACCCTTGTTCAAATCTTAGCTGTGAATTTTCAGGGTGACTTTAGGCAAGCCAGTGCTATTCAGGGCTTTTTTTCTGGGGAAAGAGGTGGTGGAACTCAGTGGTGGAACTCAAGACCGCACAATGATGTCACTTTCGGTCAGCTGGAATAAGGGGGGAGTTTTTTAAAGTTTAAACAGCCCTCGGTGAAAATGGTCACATGGCCGGTGGCCCCACCCCCTGGTCTCCAGACAGAGGGGAGTCTAGATTGCCCTCCACGCTGCTCGGCAGCACAGAGGGCAATCTAAACTCCCCTCTGTCTGAAGAACAGGGGGTGGGGCCACCGGCCATGTGACCATTTTAAAGAGGTGCCGGAACTCTGTTCCACCGCGTTCCCACTGAAAAAAAGCCCTGGTGCTATTTATGCACTACCTCCAGTTTGTAGTACAGGAGTAATCGTGCTGGCTGGTTTGCAAAAAGATTATTATGTGAGTTGCTGATATAATGTATGTACTGTAACCGCAGCATAATGTATGAAGAGCACTTAAGAATAGCATAATGACTGAGGTGGGTCATTGCCCTGTCTGGCAAACACTTGATCTTTTCTTGGAGCACATTCTGCAGAAATGAAGAAATATGAAGCTTGGTAGAATCTCATGTTTGATGTGTTTTGAAGGTTAACTGTTCTAAGACAAAAATCCTTCTTGGACCTGCACATGGATATGATGTCTTTTCTCCAGTTCTATACACTGAGTATGTGCTTAAACTCAGGAGTAGGGGGATGCTAGATGTAAGAGGTTACTACAAAGACATACAACTAACAACAACACTTATATCTCAGTCCTATACAGTGTTTGGTATGTTCACGGAAATCAGTGTGTGCTTCTCCTAAATCTACATAGAACCAGATACTTAATTTGCTCTTCACAAAATACAAATTGTATATAAAACAGAATCACGTTTTGTGTAGGAAAATAAGGTCACACATCACGAAAAAGTAGTTTAGCAATTGGTTTTGAAAAGAGCAGAATGTCTTGCAGAGTTCTTATGGGTAGTAGTAGCTAGGCAGGTGTTGCTTTTAATCGATGTATAGTAATCGATTAAACATTTCACCTAGAAGCAGTTCGGCATTTTACATCAGTACTGCGTTTCTACAAGAGATATTTGTAATTCTTCTTAATTACCATCTTACTATGCACATACTATGCCTGATCAAGGCTGTTAATGATAGGATGCTTTGGAGGTCATTAATTCAAAGGGTTTTCATTGGTTGGAAGCAACTTAACAGCACATACCAGACACACATGCCACTGTTTAATGTTACAAGACATTTTTGAGTGATCACTGCTAACCTGAAAGTGGATATGTGGGAATCTAAACATATATGAAGTATCCTGTTTACCTGAAAGGAAGACTAGGGGTTTCCCATCCCCACAAGTGCCATCAAGAACAGGAAGAAGGCACCTTCAATTTTGATTCAAATTACAATTACGTGCAGTAATACAAAATTCATGTATAGCCTTTTAAAAGGGGGAATTGGCTTACATTTTAATCTAATTTAATTACACTTCCCCATGAGAACAGTGTTGGAATATTAAGTTGATTGGTTCTTCTCTGCGCTTTACCAGTCACAATAAAAGAGGAGCCCTTTGTTGTAGAGTTTGGCAAGCAAAGCAATCGATCTCTTGGCACCTTCATGCTCCTTTTAACCAAATAATGTATGAAAATGCAAATCAGTGGAAAGTCCCTTGGCGTTACCTTTTATTAAATAAAGTGATATTGGACTGTACCACTTTACACTAACAGATGGATATCTTAGTGGTGACAAAATCCTGTACAATGCAGATCTTACAGCCTTCTAAGTCATTTAAGTTGATGGGTTAGAAGGGTGTAACTCTGTTTAGGATTATGCTGCTGGTGTCACAGCATATCAGAGAGAGAGGTTTAGTATAGCCATCTCCTGAATGTGTAGTTTAATACATACAGGATTTTTTTTTTGCATGAGGGAGTGTTCAAATATACAGCTCCTCCACCTGAAGTGATACAGTCCCGAGTTCTAGTACCTGGATTTGTATGAAGTGGTCAATGGCTGTCAAAGTTCCAAAGCAAGCAAGAATCCTGGTCCAGCCCCAACAAGCTACCGTAGCCAGAATGTATAGGACTGCTGTATAGGACTTCTTTAAGCTGCTCTGGTTTCATCTGGATTTACTCCATGTCTTAGAGCACAAGCAAATTTTGAGTTGGAGCTGCTGTGCCTCTCCATTAAAATATACTGAAGCTGTTGGTTTGACCTGAGCGTCTCAGAAATGCTTGCAGTACTCCAGTTTGAATAAATACAGCCGCTGCTTTCCGCTTCTCTTAAAATAACCTGAGGTCATCATATGTCCCTGTGTGACAGCTGTGCAAATCTCTTAGACAAGTTATCCAAGTGTAACTCCTGAAGTGGCAGAAACAAGCCTCTTACATAAGAAACCAAATCTAGCGTCTTTCCCCTCTCACTTTTAGCTGACTCAGTAGTGGGGAAAAAGTGGTAACTAAACAAGTTTTAGCCAAAATAGCAAAGGCTTAAAGATTTATTAAGGCTGAAGCTTTCACAAACCACAGATTACTTCACCAGATGCATTAATTGTTACATGTTTTATTCATTTTATTCACAAAGTCAGAATATATCCAGAAAGCTATACTTCAGTACAAGCATATGTAACCCCAGTTCCCTTTTGGGAGAGGGGGGGGGGAATTATAGGACCTGGGTTGGTTATCGGAAGGAGTTGCATGCAAAAATCAAATAAAGTAGCGGTGCCTCTAGCCCATTGGCTTCCACTGTTCCTAACCAAGAGGAGGAATCACCAGTAGGCAAAATAAGGCAAAAATACAGTATCAAAAAGATTCCCAGGCCCTCCAACAACTTATAATCATTCACAAGTAGTGCATAGACTACAAGTAGAGTTTACTTCAACGTGGAGGGTCATACATAAAACTCAAAATTAGCAACTTTAAGTTGGAACCATGGAGTTGATAAGAGTTGTTTATTGGATCACTGAGGCCTTTTGCGAGTCTCTCACATACGGTTGCCAACTCTGGGTTGGAAAATTCCTGGAGATAGAGTCTGGGGAGAGTGGGGTTTGGGGAGGGAGGAAGGGACTTTAGCAGGGTGTACTGTTGTGAAGTTCATCCTCCAAAGCAGCCATTTTCTCCAGAGGGAGTGATCTTCGTCAACTGGAGATCAGTTGTAATTCCAGGAGATCTCCAGCATGCACTTGGGGGGTGGGGGGGTGGCTGCAATGCCACCTCTGCTGTAGCTTGGCTGTCTCTGGTACTGCTGCAGATCTACAAAGACTTCCTATCTCTTGCGTCTCCTTCTCAAGCTACGCTCTTCTCTTCACAGCACTCTTTCTAGCCAAAGGGAACTGAAAGCCTTAGACTAGATGGCCCACTGGCTGGATTAGAGGGACTGCTGCTCTGATCCAGCATTGTTTTTCTTATGTAAAGAGCTCCATAAGGATCTCTTCAAATTGGTTGAGTTGGCAACAACATGGCAAATGCAGTCCAGTACTGGCAAGCGCAAGGAGATGCACATTTAAAACAAGAAGAAAAATCCTAAATGGCCACTTGTATAGATGGTTTTAAGAGGAGATTAGATAAATTCGTCAGTGGCTACTATGAGGCTTTAGCCTATATGTCCTGTTTGTTGGCCCTCCGGAGTCACTGGTTTGCCACTGTGTGAAACAGGATGATAGACAAGATGGACCACTGGACTGATCCAGGGTGGCTCTTCTTCAGGGGAAGTTCTTTAGCTCAGAGGCAGAGCACATGCTTGATATGTAACAAGGCAGGGCTTTTTTTCTGGGAAAATAGGTGGTGGAACTCAGTTGGTTGCCCTCGGAGAAAATGGTCACATGGCTGGTGGCCCCGCCCCCTGATCTCCGGGCAGAGAAAATGTCTGGAGATCAGACTCCCCTCTGTCTGGAGATCAGGGGGTGGGGCCACCAGCCATGTGACCATTTTCAAGACGTTCCGGAACTCCGTTCCCCCGCGTTCCAGCTGAAAAAAAGCCCTGTAACAGGGATCTTGAATATTAAAAATATTGCAAGCAGCAAGCTGGAGAAAGTCTCGGCTCCACATGTGCTTTTAGGGAAAACCCCTGCAAATCAGAAGTGATGGTACTAGCTCCATGGGTCAGGGCTCTGATGGTATAAAACGGTTCCTTTTAAGGTTGAGCTGGGCTCGATGAAGAGGAAGAAAAGTTGGAAACTTCTACAATTATTCAACAGAGGAAATGTTTATATGTTTCTGTACAGATTGTCTAATGTTGTAATCGTTCCTGACATTACTGATTCTTTCCAGGCAATCATTGCCTTCCAAAGAACTGTACAAAATTATTCTTGCACCCTAGTCCTAAGCTTGGAGATGTATATGCTCAATATTGCTGCCTCAGTCTGTAAGCCATCTATTTAGTAATCCCAAAGCACTCCTATAAATAACATCTAATATTTATGTAGTCTTGTGGAAATAGGGCCTGTAAAATAGGGGAGTCCTTTGATTCGATTTCCCTTAAATTCCTATGTTCCATCTCTGGAATTCTGAATTGTGTAGCAAGGGTGGCCCTCTGAGCCAAACTGGGACAATCATCTTGGGCTTGGATAAAGGTTTTTTCTCTTAAAGTCATTCACTCCAACATCCAACATTCACTCCAACACTAAAGAGGTCTCTTTTTCTCATTTGGATAAACTTGTAGAGCCATTACTTCAGCTCCTTATCACACTTTGTTAACCGCTCTGAGTGAGTGTTAAGTTGTCCTGAAGTAGTTGTTGTTGTTATTTCCTTGGTCTCCCTCCATTCAGTCACCAGGCAAGACACCATGTGCATGATCAAGAACCATTTATTTAGGTTCTTTGTAGAGCATGATTTGTAGAGCACAATGTGTTTGCTCAACTCTGTTGGTATTCTTTCATCTGGTCAGCTTCCTGACTATTGCTCATATTTGACTGTTCCCCTGTATAGACATGCCTTTATGTTGGTGCACCTAAATGCCTTACCATCTAGAGTTCTGGAAGGGAGGTATCATAGGCAACCGTATTCTGAGAGAGCAGGTAACTGTGGTATTATAGGGCGTGTGGACACTGTATATCACAGGGGTGGCCAAACTGCGGCTCGGGAGCCACATGTGGCTCTTCTAGACATATTGTGTGGCTCTTGAAGGTCTCTGAGTATTGCTGTGGCCATACATTTTATTTTAGTTTAGTTTATTTCCCTCTCTCCCTCCCTTTCCTCCTTTCTTTCCATGTCTTTTCCTCCCTCCTTTTCCATCTTTCCTTCTTTTAGTTTAGTTTAGTTTATTTCCCTCTCTCCCTTCTCTCCCTTTCCTCCTTTCTTTCCATGTCTTTCCTTCCCTTTCCTTCTTTCTTTCCATGTCTTTCATATTTTCAATAAAAATGTTGGGGTTGCTGGGTCTGACTCAGAAAATACCTGGGGACTTTGAGGGTGAAGGCTAGCAAGGATGTGCCATCACTTTCATGATGTCACTTCCAAGTCAAAGGTCGGGTGATGGCTCTTCCCAAGCTCCACCACTTCCAATGATGTCACTTCCAGCATACTGTACCCAAATCCCACCTCTTCCTGTGATGTCACTTTCAGGACACTCCCCAAACCCACCTCTTCATCTGAAGTCACTTCAATGTATAATGTCTTGCGGCTCTCAAACATCTGATGTTTATTCTATGTGGCTCTTACATTAAGCAAGTTTGGCCACCCCTGGTATATCATATGACTTTTGAATGCGGCTATTTTTCTGAAGCTAGAAATCTTTTAATTTTTTCCTTTGCTCCAAAATATAGATAAGAAGGAGACATTACCTCTTTTATTAGAAAATAATAGTAGACTCATCATTATTTCAGTTGAGAAATTTTATGCAATTTTGATTGATTTTCATAGCTATTTAAATGTGGTCTAGGTTTTATATTTTACTAGTCTGCTTAAAACTAGTAAGTTATGAAGTAGTGGGGGAGGGGAGAGAGAGAGTGAAATAAATGGCTTAGGCATACAGAACACTGCTTGGCACTCTTAGCTTCCTTAGTACAGGTAGCTTTGAGGTATGAAATGCCAATAAAATTGCCCTAGAATAAGTGCATCTTTACTCTTGCTTTTGAAAATGTGTAACTTTTCTAATTTTCAGTGGCTTTCAATGCTCAGGTTAGCACAGATGCTAAACTGATGGGTTAATTCCAGACAGAGGTATGGAAAGCCACACGAGACACTAGAATCTATTTCACAAATATTATCCAATTTATTTACATCTTTTGCTGTCATATAAATCCTGTGCACACCATAAAAAACATAGCCTCCTACGTTACCTTGCTGTTTTGGATTACAAAGCTCAAGAGCAAGGACTGTCTTTCTACACATTTGCCTTTTTCCTTGGTATTTGACAACTTAATATAGTTACCATACATTACTATATTCAAAAGGAATTTCAGTTATTTGGGAGTATTGTGTGATGTTTCTGCTTATCTTGCCTCAAGGATATGAAATATGGCTGAGAAGAATTAAAAATATTTGAAGTTCAACAAACCCTCCTTAGAAGATGGAAGTGGAGGTTCAGATGCCATAATAGTCGTGCAAAATAGCATTTTATATAAGTCACACTCTCACAGGCCTAGTTCTGACTGACTGGTAAGGCTGTTCCTGGATAGTGCCACTTTAAACTGCAGGTAAAGGCCTAAACGACTGAAGGCTCCTGTACAAATGCACAATAAATCCTCGCTTACAGGGAACTAGATGTCACTGGAGAAACTAGTTTAAAACTTTTTCCTCATGACACACAGCTTTTTTGTTATTAAGTGTTTATTTTGCATAGAGGAAGAACATTCTGTGAGGTCAATCACCAGCCATCTTCAGGTTGAAGAAGTATAGTCCAGACACCAATTTATCTCCTGTCAGAAATGTAGGCCATAATCTCCATTCTCTAGCTCTAATGTGGAAATAATTAGTTTCTGTGCCCAATGTGGGGTGGGGGGAATGACATGTGTAGAGTTTTGCACATAGAAAACACATTATAAACAGCAACTTATGTTAAGGCTTATTGGCCTTTTCTGATTTAAACAAGAGTCCAGCAGCACTGTAAAGACTAGCACATTTAATTTCAGCGTAAGTCAAAGCTCATTTAATTTCAGCGTAAATCAAAGCTCACTTTATCAGATGTATGAAGCGTACATCCATAATGCAGGTACACATAAGCAATCTTTATTACTGCCCGCAAGCCATAGAGCACCGGAACAAACAACATTAATTAATTAGTGTACAAGTTTACTTAAAGCTACAGCAGAATTATGGGATGCTGGAAATGTTACTAACATGATCTGAGTAGATTGATTACACTTTGGACTGAATCTTGTATTAGACCACCCTTTGCAACATTGCTAGCTCTGTTGTTTGTCGCTTCAAGAATAAATATCTCTGCCTAATGGATGTAGTAAGAGCTCTGTGGCTCAGAGTGGTAAGCTGCAGAACTGCAACCCAAGCTTTGCTCACGACCTGAGTTTGATCTTGGGGAAGCTGGGTTCAGGTAGCTGGCTCAAGGTTGACTCAGCCTTCCATCTTTCTGAGGTTGGTAAAATGAGTACCCAGTTTCCTGGGAGTAAAGTGTAGATGACTGGGGAAGACAATGGCAAACCACCCTGTAACAAAAAGTCTGCCTAGAAAACGTTGTGATGTGGTGTCCCCCCATGGGTCAGTAATGACTTGGTGTTTGCACAGGGGACTACCTTTTACCTGTTACCTAATGGATGTACACTTCATGTATACGATGAAATGAACATCTAAGGAAAGTTTATGCAAAACTAATTATTCCACAGGGCTTTTTACTCAGATTGGAAGGTAGTACTGTAAGGAAGCGGTCTCAAAGAGATCCATCAGTAAAAGAATAACGAGGGACCATAGATTTTACTACTGTTGTTGTGTGATAGACCATAGATTCTACTACTGTTGCTATAAGTATGATCCTACTGTGTAGTTCCTATGTTGTTTAATATGAATTGCTCATGCTGTTTGAGTATTTCTTCAACTCTGTATTAGATTTATGCTGGTTTGCAAATTTGCTTGTTACATGTTTATTGAAATATCTTTGAAACTTACTGTACTGACTCTCTTTGTGTAATCTGCCTTGAGAAAGGCAGACAATAAATAATTTAAATAAACATATTATATTGTTCATTGAAACATATTTGAAATTGACTACGCTGCCTTGCCTAATTCATCTTAAGTCTCAGTGAGAAAGGCAGGCTATAAATAGGGTTAATAATAATTACATATTATTATAGATCAAGATGGGTAGCCTATGGAAAAGAGCAAGAGTCCAGTAGCACCTATAAGACTAACAAAATTAGTGGTAGGGTATGAGAGCCAGAGGTATCTGAAGAAGTGAGCTGTGGCTTACAAAAGCTACCTACCACTAATCATACATATTGTTATGTAATGATAATTATTGCTATTATTATTATACCTTAAATAATAAGATAATCACATTATTATTAGATCAAGATGGGTAGCTGTGTTTGTCTGTAGCAGTAGAAAAGCGCAAGAGTCTAGTAGCACCTATATAAGACTAACAAAATTTGTGGTAGGGTAGGAGCTTTCGTGAACCACAGCTCACTTCTTTAAATACCTGAAGGCTACTGGACTCTTGCTCTTTTCTACTGCATTGTTATTTAAGATGCAGTAAGACTCCTGTTTGTTATTTAAGAAGCGGTAGGACTCCTGTGTCCACGTCTACGCGCCTGGAATTAGCCTCCTTCTGCATATTTTCAGTCAGCAAATATTGACGCCTCGCGCCCTTTTTAGGAATTTATGAGGTACCAGCAGCCAGAGGGCCAGCGCGGGGATTACACCGTGACAGGGTCAGTGAAAAGAGGAGGGAAAACCGAAGTCGACGCCACTGCGGGGAGGGAGGGAGCTGCGATGACGTAACAGGCGACCATAGGCGGCAGGAGGGGGCGGGTGGGATAGGAGGGGGCGGAGCCTCCCCCAAAGTAGGCGAGCGGCTGAGCAAGTTCTAACACCCCCCCCCCACCGCAATGGCTTAGTCAGTTTTATCATCCGTCCATTCCCCCCCCTCGCCTCCGAGAATGGTTCGGTCCGAGGCCGGCGGGCCGCTCCGCCTCCGAACCCGGAAGCGGGCGGTTGTTGTCAGTCAGCGCCCGTGAGGCGGGAGCGCGCGCGCCCGAGGGCGAGAGAGATGCGAGGCGCCGCCTCAGCCGGTCCCGCCCGCGCCCTGCCTCCGCGCCCGCCCCCCTCAGCCAGCGCCTCAGCCGCCGCCGCCTCGGGAGGAAGCGCGGCCGCCGCCGAGCGACCATGAGCGGCTCCGGGCCCCCGCCGCCGCCCGACCTCGGGCCGAGCCCCGGGCCCGGGGGGGATTCCGAGCCGCCGCCCCCGTCGATGCTGAGCGTCGACCTGGCCGGGCTGGTGTCGCAGTTCGCGCGGAGCTTCGCGCTGGTGTTCCCCGTGTACGTGCTGGGCTACCTGGGGCTGAGCTTCAGCTGGGTGCTCGTCGCCCTGTGCTGCCTCTTCTGGGTGCAGAGGCACCGGGGCGGCAAGAGCTCCCGCCTCGGCCGGGCCCTCGCCTTCCTCCACGACGAGGAGCGGGCCGTGCGGCTCGCCGTCTCCACCGGCGACCTGCCCGCATGGGTGAGTGAGAGCGAGCGAGCGCTTGGCCCGGCGGGCGGGCGACCTGCGGGCGGGAGCCCCGTCCGACCTGCCCTGCCCTGCCCTGCCCTGCCCCTCCGCCGGGCGAGCTGCGGGCTGAGCCGCCCGGGGCTGGCGCTGCCTTCTCCGTCTCCTGGGACAGGCGCTTAATTTCCGACCGCAGAGGAGCTGGCGGGGGTGGCACGCCTTTCCTGGGCTTGCCGCGTCGGATCGCGAGAAACACGAAAGCGTGTGCTGCCGGGATCCAGGCGGTTGGGCTGCTTTAGTTAAGGGGCTGAAGTTTGTGTTTTAATCCTAGATCAAGATGGGTAGTCGGGGACCGGAGCCCTGTTCGTTAGGTGCAGGCGGGGAGGTTTTCACTGGGCAGTCCACCAAGACCAGTTTCAGGCGGGTAGCCGTGTTGGCTTGCAGTCGAAGAGCAAGATCCGGGTCCAATAGCACCGTAAAGACCAACTAGATTTCCAAGGCACGAGCTTTCCAGAGTCGCTGACTCTCGAAACCTCGTATCTTGGAAGTATAGTTAGTCTTTAAGGTCCTGTTGGACCCAAAACCTAGACCAGTGGTTCCCATAGTGAGCAGTACCACCCTCTAGGGGGTGGTGGGATTACCCTAGGGGGTGCTAAGAGGCAAGGGAGTGGCTGGGGGATGCTGGAGCTGGCCCTCTCCTAGCACGTTGTTCACTTATTTATGATCGGCCAGGCTAGAGCCCAGAGCAAAATACTTCAAGCGTCTGCCTCTGCATGGTGCTGAAATCTGGTGGAAGTTGTTGGAATGTTTGGATTTTATCATCTTCCTTAGTGGGTGGTGAAAACAGTTATCTTGAATATTGCTTTTTATAGGGGAGGGGAGGGGGCACTGGGAATGAGTTTATGGAACCAAGGGTGTGGTGGCAGTGAGAACCACTGATGTAGACAGACCCTGTCCTGAGTCTGCTTGTGGCTCTTAGCTTTCCTTCATGGGTTTTCATTGCTGCTCCTTGACTTTCAAAGTATATGCTAGGACTCAGCTTCTAGGCTGAATGATTCTGGAGGGGATTTGTCCCCTCCCCCCTGAGCTGAAACCCCTTCTTTCTTAAGCACTTACCAGGCAGTGACAGTCTTGTTACAGACCATCTCTGGCCTCCCTGAAAGGGGACTTGCTTGGTCACAAAGTCCTAAATTTACTCCTAAGAGTGAGTTCCAGTTGGATCACTTTACACCTGAAAAGTGATCCGATGTTGTCTTATCTGTAATCTGGGGATTATTCTGTATTCTTTGAAAATAGTTTCAGGTGGATAACCATGTTGGTCTGGAGTCTAGAAGAGCAAGATACGGATCTGGCAGTTCTTCGAAAGTATTCTAAATGTCAGAAGTGATCTGGGACGGTTGGCCCTCATTTTAGAATTTTTTTACCCATTCTTTCTCTGTTTCACGTTTCTAAGAATGCAACTTCCTTTTGTAGCTCCCACAAAGCCCTCCTTTTGCAGTAGTTGTCTTTTAAGATAATGTATTGAGGATTTTTTGCATGGGTCCCCTATTTGCAGTGTTGTTCTTAGCATTATAAAATTCATTCCTGAGGTAGCAATCCTACTCAAAAGATCTTCCTCCCCTGTATCCCATAGGTTCTGACATGTATCTCAGAATTTGCTTTTATGGACTTTCTCCTGTTAGGCATGCACCTTATAGGTATTCCCTCTGTTTAGTCTGAGGGGTGGAGTTTGTAAACAGTTACTCTTCAGAGCATTGCAGCCTGTCCTTCAGGTGCTACCTGTCTTATTCTTCCTACTACTGTTGACTTGCCCGTTAGGCAGGATTCCTACACATGTTGACAGGTCTCCTTTCCCTAATTGGATTTGTGGTCCAAAATGTTTCTAACGCTCCATGCTGTTAGTATCTCCATGGAACACAAAACAGTAATTTGTGGGTGTGTCTGCTGAATGCACGCTAGGAACTTTTAACGTGCAAACAAAGCTTCAGGTTTCACTATGGTTTGTATTAAGAAAACATGATTGATATGTTTGCCTGTTGTCAGTACAGCTTTAATATGATCCATTCCCCAATCTGTTTTGTCCTTACACCTTATCAAGTGTATCAGAGGGAGCTGGAGAAGTCACCTTTCTGAAGCCTGGTTGCAACAAGCTTTTGTGAGAGCAAAGTGCAGTTTGGTTTCTGTGAATGGCTGTGTGTTTTGAAATATGGTTTATTATGAGTAAGAGGATGAGAAATTGCCAAGACCATCTTAATGTTTAGTATATACAAGAATAGCGGGATCCATTTGTATAGAGGTGCATGTATTTGGTATGGGGGAGCATGTCTAGGTACATACCTTAGTGTCTGATACATGCATAATCATACATACACAGTAGAAAGCGTATTTGGGTAAGTGCAAATGTTTGGTTAGGAACAGCGAGTACAGTGGATAGTGTTAGGTATTGAACAGAATCTGTGCATTGTAATGTAAAGTGTTTTTGTCTGAGGTGATAAGTAGCTTAGATGCCATCTCCAAAAGTTTGGGAGCTTTCTCCCGCACCCCCTTCTAATAGAGAACCAGTGTGGTATAGTGGTCAGACTAGGAACTGAGAGATCTGGGTTCATTTCCCAACTCTGCTGTGGAAACTTGCTTGGCGACCTTGAGCCAGTCACATACACTCTCAGCCTAATCTACCTTACAGGGTGGTTGTGAGGATAGCATGGAGGAGAGGAGAATACTGTAAGTTTCTTTGGGTCCCCATTTGGGAGAAAGGCGGGTGTAAATGAAATAAAAAGAAAACACATTTTATTTTCTTCAACTTTTCTAATAATTGACAATAAGTTGCATTGGTAACAACATAGAAAACTGTTAAATTCACAGCTGGCCACAAAGTAAAATCAAACCACTGTGTACGTAAAACAATGGCTATGAATGTGTTTTTGAACATGTTTGTGTTGCATGTTCTTTATAATGAGTAAAAAAATGGTAAGGTTTAGTTTTTGAATTATGAAAGTTTTCCCCCAGTTAACTTTCTTCTCTTAAAGAACGGCATTGATTCAGGACTCCTTGTAAAGTAGTTCAAGGGAAAGCTGAGCTGAAATGGCTCCTGTTTTCATGAACATTTTTACAACGTCTGCATAGGGTTTCTTCTATTTAGAATCATTTGGCAATATGCAAAAAGGTCCGAATATGACCATGGGGTTGTCCCGTTGCTGAGGCACCTGAGCGGATGCTCTTCTTTTGCCATTCTGCACTGCAGCAGTTTCATCCCCTCATGCACCATGGCAAGATGGAGAATGCATCCCTCAAGCAGCCAGATTTATGCCATATTGTTATGATCTATTATGCATGCATGAAGCTGCTATAGTGTTGTTTTGCAAAATAAGAGTATCAGTTGCCTTGGTAGTGGGTGTGTTCCCTCCTGCCATCCATTGACAGTGAGGGAACTTTCAGTTAGCTTTGTTTGGTCTTACTGACACTTAACAGCCACATTTGATTGACTGTGTGGCTCCATGATGTCACAGTGTTCCCTATATGCTCTGTTTTTGAGTGGGGATTATGTTATCCTGTGCTGCCTTTTATACCAAAACAAAAAGTTGATGGATGAAAATTTGGCATAGCTGTGAAAGGGGTACCAGAGATTTCCATACGTAACAGATAATTTCTTTTGTTGGGTACCCTTTTCCTTCCATAATTACTTGGTGGTATTCTTGTTCTGTCTACCATTTATGTTGTAGGTTCCTCTCCATTCCTGCTTTGCCAGTTTACTTTTGGCTTTTTTCGGCGTGCTTTCAGTGTACGTATTATGTTTGGGTTTTTCATTAGCATTTGTATAGATGGCCTGGTTTTGTGGGAACAACATTCTATAAAACCGATCCTGAAAATCTAGAACATTACTTATTTTATAATAACTAATATGTAGCTTTATAACTGTCATAAAACTTGAAATTAACAGTTGCCGCTTGTAGAAACTTTCAGATTTCTCTACATCTTGTGTCTGAGAATCAGTGTAGCACAATGGTTAGAGTGTTGAGTTTAAATATAGAAAACCTAGGTTCAAATCCATGCTCAGTTAATACAGCTCAAAGGATAGACTCGGACTTAAGACACCCTGCCTGATAGTTCTAAGCTTAAAATGCACCTAAACTTCTTAGAGAAAGGTGAAGATACAATGTTCTTGTGATTAATATGCTAAAAATGTGCAGGTTATGGGAAATGTTATAATTGAAGATTGACAGATAAGACAAACATTAGTTGACGTTTGGGGCAAATAGGTGGAGCACCTCCATAAATCTGTAATGATACATATTTTTGTAGGTAAAGGATTAAACATTTATATCATAGGCATAGGGAATATAAGCAATACCTTTTCATGGCAAAAGTAGCACATACAATAGATTTTCCATTATGTAAGACTCCTGTAGTGGATATAACTTTTTGTTAATGAGGTAATATGCTACCATGAGCAAAATCGGTGTTAGAGCAAGGCAGGGTCTCAGGTCAGGGAATGTTAAATGTGACATATTTTTTGGGACCTGGATATTAGAAATGCAAATCATTGAAACTGAAGTGTCCGTCAAAAAGTGTATATGAAAGAGGTGACATCAGCATGTTCCAGGTTGCTAGTCCAATGGCAAATAATTGTACTGGCATGTTCAGTGGCAGCATCTGTGGCTTGTGCTGTGCCCAGGCCAAGAATAAACATGCCTTGTCATAAACACTTCAACGTTGCTTCAGCAAAGAAGCGAAGAGCAAGACATGCATGCCAGTATATTATTTGCTTAATAGCCACATCAGAGATCTATTTCTGTATTTTGAAAAAGCACAAGAATTGATCAAGCATCAAATGATCTTAGAAACAGTCCTTTGTCATAAACTTTACGAACCATTACAGGCTATCTGTAAGGTAATTATAGGAAGTACCAGTCTATAAACTGCTGCCCTTGTACATGCCAAACAGTTTCTTAAATCTAGTTAAGATGCATCTTAAACTTGATTTGTGTATATTTAATAGGGCTTTGTGACGGTAAATGAATGCATTGTGGCTATATTTGTTTACTCTTTCATGAGTGGTGTGTATAGCCATGTTGTGCTTTAATATCATGAGTCAAAGTACTTAATTACTTCTATGTAGTGAGATATGTCTGATCCCCTATAAGTAGAAACGTGTGGGATTTTCTGTTCTCTTCCTGCAATGCCAAAAGAGCTTGAGTCCTGCTTGCTGCAGTTGGTGAGAGAAGAAATGGATGAATACAGAGTGCAGCAGCACCATTGGAATGAGTTGTGATTCCTCCAGCTGTAATGCTCTTTCTTGTTCTAGTCCTGCAATATTGCATTGCCCTGCTCTTCTTCCTCACCTGCTGTAGCAGGTAGGAATCCAGTTCTGGTTCATAACCAGCTTTGGGAAACCACAGAGGATAATACTAAAGCCTCACTATGGTGACTTTCCCTTAGAGTAGGGGCAACATTTCCAATATTCCAATACACATTGACCCTTTCCTGTAGAAGGTAACATATAATGCCTGGTTAAATGTCAGAAATGAAAGGGGGTGACTGAATAAGTTTTGTCATAGCCAGAGATCTGCACAACTCCTTATCCCACCATGTGATCAGCAAGAAACGAATAAATTCTGTGTCGTATAGTATCCTTTCTGAAATATATGCTGTCAGTGTGAGCTTTCTTGAGCCTTTGCCATTTAAATTTTTCCAAACATTGTATAGTTGTGATTCCTGTTCATCATGAACAAAAATGAAACAAGCATACTAGCTGTGCTTTGAACTGTTGGGGTGGGGATTTTCATTTTAAATATGCAGAACTTGTGTGTTTATAAAAACTTCTGGAAGAATCTCTTAGTGACATTCCCTTGCAATGAATCAGTGCAATAACATTTTTTCAAGGGGCTGCTAATTTCACCAGTGAGTTAGATTTTTTCCCCAGGGCATTATAATGTGGCCTTTGCCTGCTTAAGTTCTTGGTCAATTAACTGATCAAATATTGATTAAAGGTACAATCCTGAGCATGGTCGCATCCTTCTAAGCTCTTTGAGTCAGTGAAATTAGAAGGTTATAATTCTGTTTAGGATTGCACTGTAGATTTTCCATTGACTACAACTTAGCTTGGGGGGTAAGCCACCTTCATTCCTGACTTGTCAATAAATTACACCATAATAGAATTTTTAAAAATCTGTCACCTATATGGTTGTATTGTAGTCTTCTTGGAATTTTGACCATAGTCAAATAATACGTGGCCAGTTGTCAATATACCAGCATGCCAAACTTTCTGAACCCATTTTCTTTAAAGTTTACTTTGTATCATTTGTCTAGGAAATGAAGTGTATCTGCTTGAAAGTAACTGGATTAAAATCAGTGGAATATTCAAATAAATGTGTCTAGGAATGAGGTTCAATTCCGTAGTAAAGGTTGTCATCAAATTTAATTGGAAAATGTGCAGTGGTTTTGTAACTAAAAATGAGACTCCAGTGTATCTTTAGCTGAAAATAACTGTCATATGATGAGCATCACATTGTCATTTGGCTCTCCTTATCATATAGCAGCATGAGTTAGTGATATATTTCCATTAGTTCCAAGGCAAGTACCTGTGCATGATGATAAAATAACTGGATTACATGTTTGCCAGTATACTTGAAACATGAATTTTAAGTTGTTATATAATTAAAGTATTTCCTGGAATACCTCTTCAGGATTCTGTTTTCATAACCTTCCTATACTTTCAGCTAGTTGTCAACACAAGTGTCCTTAACTCCAACCTTGTTTGCTTGTGTTGTTGTGATACAGCACTGAGTGTTCCTTTAAGTATATATTTATAATGCTATTTTACTCTTAGTAGAAATACAATAAATGTATGCCTTTTCATGTTCAAAATAGCTGCATTCTGGAAGCGTTCCAAAATGTTGTTTAATATAATGGTGTTAGCTAGACCCTAGAGGGAGAGGAGTGCTTCTAGAATCCACGAACCTGGATCCATCGTTACTAGCAGTGCTCTGTTATTTGTAATAAGATTTTTCCAGGACAGAGTGCTGCATGATACTTTTCCAGTAAGTAATCATGGAAACATTGTATGCCCTGCTGATGTTTGTGTGATGGAAGTCTAAGAGCAGCTGAGCCTGTGGCATGATTCAGACTTCCTTCCTATTATGTTGCTCTGTGCTGTTAATAACGTTCTTAAACTTAGTAATTCAGGAAATGCTGTGGCACCTTTTTTACAGGAGTTTATCCTTTAAGATTCTACAGCATGCACTGATACTGTTATTTTCTTGTTAGTATTGTCTAACATGCCTTATTTTCTCTAAGTTGTGGTCAGAAATTTCCCATTTAGATTTTGGACGTTAGAATGGATGAGCTGCCTGTTTCTCTAGCAAGTGTGTGAAAACATGTTTATCTGGTCCCTGCACTGCATTATTAATCATTCATGTAGCTCTTTTAAGGCATGCTTGCAATGCAGGTGAACTTCCATTTGTTATAGTGGTGACATTTGGCTAATTGGTTAATTATATACCTGATCAGCTGCTACTTATCACTGCTGAAGTATTAAAATTGATTCCAAGTATCTTTTAAGTTACACTCTTCTGGAAATTTTTAACTTTTTTGTCCTATTTCAGTTGACTTCTTTTGTTCTCCCTTCCGTTACTAAAAAAATGAATCTGAGAGCAGTGATCTTTAAAAGGGGGCCACGTGGCCCTGCCAAGGAGAGTTCTGCAAGTTTTGGGAGGCAATTGGAATTTTAGAATTTCAGCCAGCTCCTTCTCCACTTGCAATGGTGTCTGACAGCCAGTGGAGAAGGCATGTTTTATGCAGATTTCCCCACCCTGGGGGAAAAAAATCAGCGCCTGGAGTTCTCTTTCAGGCCTTTAAAATGTGGATAGAAACAGGAATGCCCTCTTCCCACTTGGGGAAAAGACAATAATATAATACTTTATCCATAGATTGTACCTATGTAAATAAAGTTGCCATTTCTGGAGTGCTGCTTTGTGTTCTAAGCGTTGTAACTTTAGTTCTTGCTTAGGATGCGTTTGATGATGTTGGTGCATATTGATGGGCAGTAATGGGTTAATAGTTAAGAACTTGCTTATTTAGAGCCTTTCCCACACTTCCTGTTGGCTAGGGAAAGTGTTGTGGTTGAATTTGTGCAAAGTGTAATATTTAAAAACAGATAAAAGTGAGGGTTACTGAGCAGAGGAGCTGCCAGGGCACAGCATACATTCCATTTGCATATTTTTGAAACAGCGTAGATGCCCCAATTTCCTCCACCTCCAACATGTTGATGCTTGCTAAATAGCACAAGTCAGTGAACACTTAGCATATTTTTTTAAAACTCACACGCCTCTGATAGTCCTTGTGCTAGATCTCCAATCCTTGCTATCTGCAATTACTAATGCAGTTAGTGATTTTTGGTAAGGTCTACGCCCTGAAAGTTGAGGAATGGGTTATAGACTTGCAGCACTTAATTGGTTTTGAGTCAAACCACAGCATAAACTTTACTCCTAACATCTTAGGATTGTACTACAATAATGCCTCCTCTTAGGATTGTGCTACAATAATACCTGCCTGTGTAGAGAAATCCTCCTCTTTAGCAAGCTCCTTATGTTCCTTTCCTCCAGGACCCAGAATGTTCTTTGACTCTTGTGACAGGTACCACCGTGCTTTGCAACTGAATAAAACTTCCTACAGGCCTGCCTAGTGAGTGCAGGCTGTGTTGTACAGACACCCAGAGATTCAGGAGCCCTCAGGTACACAATGTGAATTGAGGAGGTTGTATCTGCAAGTATCTTGATTCCAGGCCTAGGAACATAGGTATGTAATACTCTCTGCAATGCCCTATGCAATAGAAGTGCTTCCAGGGTGCTTCTCTCAAGGACAAATGATAAATATCAGGTGTTCTCATGGAAGGATCTGTCAGCTCATTTTTTGATGGTGTGATATTTCAAAGTCTACAGATACGCACACGAGTAACTTATGACTGGTGGTAACTGCTGCTCAGGACTTGGGCACCTGAAAAGCCCTGGGAGTGAAATTCAGACCGTTTTAAAGGAAATGAGCAGCATCATTGAAGCCCCATACCAAAACACCCGTGACAGACTGATGAACAGCAAGACCGTTCTGAGTTGAGAAACCTGGGAACAGAATTCTTACAGTACCTTCGTGATGGAGATGGCATCATTTTGGATGCCATCTGTTGTTGTAGGTAAAAATGTCTTGCTTGCGCGTCTGAGTGCTTCTTACTCAGATAATTGCACCTCCATGCCATTAGATCTTTGATCTCAAAAATTCTGCAAGGTATCTGCCAACATACTGTGCACAAATGACTAGTGTAGCAGAAGAACATTCTATATCTAGAAAGTGTGCAAGGATGGAATTTTCTCCATTCAGATTTCTGACAACAGTTCCCTTTGGGTATGTGTGGCAACAAGGAAATGCATATTCCAAAGGAAACCGTATGTTTCAGCCTCAGGTCCTGGACAGCAGAAAAAACAGGACAATTGGGAGAGATGCTGCCAGACAGCAAAAAAGACCTCACCATGCAACCTGCAAGGGCCAAGAGTATAAATGGATGAGGAAGCCATATCCATGTTTCTGAGATTCATGCAAAGTTGGGTGAACATATTTACTGAAAACCAGTTCATCATGAGCATTGCTACTGCAAAAGTAACTCCTTGGGATATCCTGTGAGATTTGATGAATGCCTTTGTTAATGGGGAACAATACTATGCCACCTTCTGGTACGTGGGAGACTGGAGAATAATCCATCTAAACGTTTGCAGAATGTAGTGATGACAGTCTGAAAATTTTCAGCTGTATGAAAAAGAGCAAAAGAGCAACATTGAGGCATATATGATTTAGTGGTAGATTACATACCACAGCAATTGGTGTCAGGAGAATTGGGTCAAGCTTTGGTAGAGGTGTGTTTAAGGCTGTAATGGGATTGCATGTGTTCACAGTATAAGTACATTTGCTGACAAAGGGAAGGTAAGCTTAGCTTAACCTACACTACTATTTCCCACAGTCAGTTTTTACTGTTTGTTCTAGATGATTTCTCAAAACGTGTAAAATGGCAAATGTACTCTTCATGGACTTACAGAAGGGATGTGAAGCTCACATAATTTCAATCCCTGCCCTTGGAATTCAGTATGAGTTCTTCCACACATCAGGTCCAATAAAAAGTAACCCTTGTCACTCACTATTGTGCTGCAAGCAAATTGCAAAAGTGGACAAGATTCTTTATGGAAACCTGAAGGTTTTAACTTTGAATTCTTAGGTTTTCATGTTCACCACGTACTGTCTTCAAAATGTACAGTACTTAATAGTGTTCTGTTATGATTTATTCTCTTAAGTAAATGAAATGGAAAAGCTAAGGAAATGGCTACTTTTTTTTAAACAAAGCTTTTGTGCTTACATTCTCATACAGTGTAACCGATTTTTCAAAAGGGGTGACCTTTTGTATATTTTCCTGCCACTCAGATTAAGAGCTTGGCACCATTTTGTTAAGGAGTTTGTATCAGAATTCATCCAGGTAGCTGGCTAGAAGAAACTGTTCTCGTGTATGCGTGTGCGTGCCCATGCTCTGTCCGTGGGAGAGAGCTTCCAGTACTGAAATGAGATGAAGTTTTCAGACCAGCTTGCTTGTGTTTTAATCAAATGTTGCACTGATACAGAAGAGAACATCAGTCACTAGAAGCACTATAATAAACTAGGTAATAATGTCAGATTGCAAAGTGCTAATGTTGAAATCAACTGAACATTTGAAATAGATTGATGCAGTACTGCAGTGTGTGTGTGTGTGTGTGTGTGTGTTGATGCAGTACTGCACTGTGTGTGTGTGTTGTTACTGAGTTCTAAGCCATGACTGATGTAAGTAGTTTTTACAGCTAATCTAGACTTTGGAGATGATTTTAGAAAAAAAAATTAGATATGTGACTGGCTGTAGAAGTGCTCTTCAATGCCAGGTAGCTTTTTGATACTGTTAACACCTTTGTGTTAACCTCTGTTAACACCACAGATTCTAGACCATCTGTAGACCCTTGTCCATAAGTAGATTTCATGATGACAGTTGAAGCTGCATAGCAGTTCTTGCTGCATCATCAAAAGTGTAGTAGTTACATGACTTGATTGCAAGTTTAGGGAAGATTGGGGTGCGCATGGTCTGTTAAAACTATTATTTCTGCCAGACTGTATAGTTATGGAGAAAGTGTCTGCCTTTGAAAACTAGAAATATGGTGTCCATGTTGCCATCACAAGCGGCTTCATAAATCCTAAAATACAAAATATATTGATTTTTAAAAATTGGCAATATGAAAATTTCATAAGCTTAATGTGTAGATAATACTATTCACCTTAACACAGGTGGGGTGATGTAATCACTTTTACTTGAGAAACTCTGGGTTGGAGCTAACACCTTTTTCTGCTGATGAAGGGATGAAGGGCTCTTGCTGAACACTTAAAAGAACAACATGAACAAAACCCACACAAGAATGAGGGGTTACAGTACAGAGTGAATTGGCCAGCATCAAGCAGAAAATCTGTTAGGCTTCTGCCCATTTACTCCAGATGTTTGAATGTACAGATATTTTTATATAGGTTATTGTGAAAGTAGTACTGTCAGCCTTGAAGAATAATATGCTTATTGTGCTATAATACGCTTTTGCAAATATGCGACAGCCCTTGTTCCACAGAAGGGCAGTGTACATTAGCCGTCCTAGTTCTCAGACTGTAGTGGTAGCGGGTTGTGTGAGCCACAGAGGCACAAGTAGGAATTAGTCCGGTGCTATCTGTGAGTTAATCTTATTTCACTGTAGCAGCATCTGGATAGGTAAAATGTAGAGTACCACTGTTGAAAGACTGAGCCTATATTTTGTACATAGAAGGTTCCAGGTTCAGTCTCTGGCATGTCCATTTGATATTAGGATATTGCCTCGCTTCTTGAAAGCTGCTGCCAGTTGAAGTGGACACAGTACTGGTCTGGTTCTGTTTAACTGTATTTGTCATAAAAGCAGCTTCATATGTTTATAAATATGTTAACATTGTTGTAACATTGGTAAACCAGTCCAAAATACTTGCTTTTCATTTTGAGTGCCACTTACTGTCCTGCTGTATAGAAATAAGCTTTTAAGAGAAGGTATTTTTATGTCGCATCCAGATTTATTTTAGCAGTTCAAACCTTTAATAGCTAATTCATTCTAATTCACTTAACTCTTGTTTCTTTTAGCGATCATGCAAAGGGAAGAAGAGATAACTAGGATTGTTTGTGTTGTGCTTGCTTGATTGCTTAACGAGAGATTTACAGTTCCCACCCTTTTATGGCACTGTCATATCATGAATATTTAACTTTAAATGAAAAAAATAACTGATAGGCACGCTGCACATCTAGCACGGGAGGAGATGATGAAGAGTTGTTACAGGCAACTAGAATGTTGTTTCAGCTTCTGAATATTCTAGACTCTGTGTGCGCATGTTGTAGTATTCAGGTTTTTATGCAGATGGAGTTGAACTTGCCAGTCCTATGCAGTACAGGCAGGTTTTATCTGTGTTGCTGTAACAGGCCTTAGGGCATTCTTAATGTCTGCTGAACTGATACACTGCTAATTAGTTCCTTCTGATTTTGATGTTTAGAAACCTGTTCTCAAAACAAGATACCCTCCTCTCTTTTCTATACTCGTTTTTATTGCTACATTAATGCTGTCACTTCTAGCACACGGGCTTGAGTTCAGAATAAATGTATTATGAAATGTGGCTTAATGACTAAGCGTTTTCAAAAACTAAGCTTACCATCTGCCTGGAAATAAAACATGTACTGCATTTCTCTCCAAACACTGTATCTTGTACTTGTTTTGTGTTTTAAAATATTGAATTGTAGCCAATGCTTGTGGAAGGGCAATTCCAGTGACAAGAGGAAGATTTTTGGGGGCGAGTCGACTCCCAACTCCAGTCCCAATTTGGGGCCTTGCATTGTTTCTGGGGTTCCCTTGAATCTTTGAGAATGGCATTTTGAGATGTGGTGGGAGTGTAGCAGGGCACATGAGGAGGCAGGAAAGTTCCATTCTGTGAGGAAAACTCTACTCACGTTTGGGGCTGCAGAAAAAAACATCCTGTCCCTTTAATAGAGGCTTTCAGGGATGTTGTTTTTCAGGAGATGTTACTTACCTCCATGCTATGAAAGGCTTCAACTGCCAATTTCTATATATTAAGCCTCTGTTAAAGGGACAGGACCTTTTTCTCCAGATCATTTGGTAACTCTTACTTGTGCTTTGAGTAAAATCCATTATTACGAACTATTGAATACATTCTGATCACACTGAAATGCCCGTTATGGTACTGTAAATTATAACAGAGGGCCCTTGCTTTATGCTGTAGCAGATCTCATGAATGATAGGTATGTGGGTGAATATGCTGTTTGAGGTATGCTCGTCCTAGAAAGTATAGCTCTTCTAAGGTATTATAAGTGCCATAAATTTTGCCAGATTACCTACTGTGAGCAATCAGCACAGCCTGGGTCTTTTGTTTCCTGCAGTCTATTCTTGTTATCAGATGTGGATTGAAGGATACTGTTAATTAGCCCATGCAAACCACACATTATGCTCTGAGACTAGTGAAATATATTTAATAAGAGATTTTACAGAGATTAAAACCAGCATACCTGGTTTATCTTCCGGGAGCCTCATCCCCAGGCCAAGCAAAGAGGAGAACTTTGGAAGTATTTATGGATTTTTTGTAGTACCCTTCAAAGACTACAAATTTAAATTGATGTAATAGTCTGTTTATGCTTTAGGTGAGAATGGTGATTGTTTTCCTCCAGCCATAGATATTAACCAGTCCTATTGGCTCATCAACCTTTTCCTTTTGGGGAGAGGTTTGATGTTTTTGGCACTAGTACCTTTTATTAGCCTACATTTGGTCCTTATTAGTTAAGTAGAACCTGTCTGTAATCCCAGACACTATCTCATTATTTTAGGTAATTAATTGTAATGCCCAGAGTGTCATAAGACAAATTCATTTTTTAATGAGGTGCACCTTTTTTCTTTGTTAGGACTGAGACCTGGTCTGAGCTCCTACTGGATAAGCTGATGGAGTTATGCTTTCAATAGAGAGTGACGGCCATGCTTAACACTAGCTACTTCTGAACCAACCCCACATAAAACAGCAAATTATACTTGTGCGGAATTTATAAAACAGATTCGCACATGAAAATACTAAATTAGTTACTGAAAAACATTACTATATGGACTTTTTATTTCTCCTCTTGTACATTTTTAAATCCAAAGCCTTATTATGTAGGGCACTGGTTAGGGAGAATAACTTTATTTAGACCATTGTTATACTGCCTGCCCAGGAGCTTTTCAAAGGCGGCTTACAAAAAAATAAGAAGTAAAAAGTATTATTAAAATCCAGCATTTAAAAGCCCTAGTCTAGCATAAAAACAGACCAGATAGCTTAAAACAATGATTTCTCAGCTAAAACAGTGCTAAAAATCAACCCATTCATTAAAAACTTGAGTGTGCAGAAACTTTTTGGCTTGGTGTCTAAAAGAAAGCAACGCAGGCTCCAGTTGCGCCTCAAGGCAAAAGGCGTTCCATAAATGAGGTGCCACCAATTAAAAAGCCCTGTCTCTGGTGCCACCTGCCTCACCTTGAAGGTGAGGCCACAGAGAGCAGATCTTAACTGATGGACTGTGCGGCATAGGAAGAGACAGTCTTTAAAGTACCCTGGCCCCAAACCATTTAAGGCCTTAAAGATAAGAAACCAGCATTTTGAATTGTGCCTGGAAAACAGATGGGTAACAAGTGCAGATCTTTCAGCACAGGGGTGGTACGTTCCCTGTAAGGCTATCCACTGCATTTTGGATCAGTTGAAGTTTCTGGACATATATAGGTTTCCCAGTCAGTCTCCCATGTAGTCATTGACCAGATCCAACATGACCTGGGATATAATACTTCTATAGACTTAGCATATAGTTTGTGAGCTCTGGTGATCACCCTCTTCAAGAAGGGGATGACAGCCATGAGTTGAGTACATTGTCCTTGTTTGACACAATGATCGTTAAGTAATATGAAAACTAATATGACTCAGAAGCCCTTGTAAAGACCTGGTTGTTACCAGTGCATCATTGTAAGTCCAGGTCCATGGACCCCAAGCCACCTAGAAAGATGACTTTTTTTCCCCATAGAGACCCATGGAGAGTGTAGGAGGATGGGGCACCTTGTTTGGGGGGGCATAACATGGCCCCCCAAAGTCCAATCTTTCTGAAACTTGGGGGGTAGTTAGAGGAGAGTTAGGAGAAGGTCTCCACCAAGTTTGGTGTGATTTGGACAGAAAATGCCCCCCCAGACTCCCGGAAAGCCGGGAGAAGGTTTTCTCATTGAAAACAATGGCCGAATCAAGCCGAAACTCGAATACCGAATCGGCTTGCTGTTTCAGTATTCCCTGAATACCGAAACAGTTTCCTGATTCAGTTAAAACCGAATCAGGTTTAACGGAACAGGCAGGCCTTGCACACCCCTAGTCACAACCCATAGCAAGCTTTAGGATTGGGTCATATGTGTGTGCTGAAATAGGAAGAATTTCTAAATGTAAATAATTATCAGTTCACAGAATCAAAGACAGCTGTTACTGTATTCAGCTCATATTTTACACTTGGCTGGTTTAGCTGAGCACAGTTCTGCCCAGAAGGCTGCTAGTGCTAGTCCTTTTTTCCTTAGTTTATAATAGAGAAATCCTCATGTACCCAGTTGACTTTGCTTAAAAAGTTAAATTATGCTGATGCTGTATAACTGCAAGGGATACTTGCAAGACAGATGAAATCTCAACTTAGGTTTTTAATGGTATGATATATTCTGTATTCATTAAAATATTTTGGGTTTTTTTTCACTGTTTCTTAAAAGAAATGCTAAGGAGCAGCAGAATATCAAGGGAAAAACACATAACAATTGTCATCTTTGTAGAGACTGTTTCCCTTATGCTTCAATGGGAAACACACACAGAGGCAAATATTAGCTGCACTCTTGATTTCTAGAATATGCTTCTGTTGATAACCAAAACAGAAGGGATGCCTGCTTTTCTTGAATAACAGCTGAGAATAGTACATGAGCATTGAAGGTTTTGGAGGAAATGGCAGTTCAAGCATGTTGAAGAACATACAAAAAGGAGGAATATGGCTGTTGAAAGCAATTTAAATGTCTCTTAAGACAGTGCAACTTATATAACATTAATCAAATGTTCTTACTTAATTAATGCATATCTGTTTTTAATCCCGTCATTGCCAGGCTGGTGTTTGCTTTAGCTCCTATCAAACTTGCTGCACAGATTGGTTTGTGACAAAAAGGGAGTGATTTTTCATTGCCTGGGGACTGTCATACACATAGGATATGGGCTGGCACAGAACTAACTTTGGAATATTTTGGAGCTTTAGTGCAGAAACTGGACTCGTCCTTCCTCCATAAAGGGAGGAGGGTGAATGAATGTGCATGGGGCTGGGCAGCCCTTCGAGTGCCTTCCCACCCCCTTTATGTGCCATTACTTTAGCAGCTGCTGGTGGAAAATTCTCTGTAACAGGTATTCCTGCCATAACTTTAGTCTTTATTTCATATTTTGTGAAAGAGCCTCATTGCTGAGGGAATGAAGGGGGTTGTGTGTGTGAGACTATGTGTGAAATGAGTAAAATTAATATTATAGTGCAGTTGGGGTGTTCAGTATCATTTTTATTTGACATATGATTAGAGGCTTTCTTCAAGTGTTAGATCTGTAATAAACTTTTTGTTAACCTTTACAAGTATATTGTTTTTAGCAATCTTGAAGTTAATGTCTTCACAAATGCAACTATCAAGCCTAAGCTAATAGGATTGGCAGTATTTTACCTGTCTCCAAAAATAGTCATGCAGAACAATATTAAAACTGTCTTAAAATAATTGATATCTTGGAAATCCATATACTTCCCAGACTTCGAGGTTGTTGGATGCATCATTAGAGTTAAATCTGGTTTTCTGTTTAGTAGCCAGAGTAGCTAGGAACTGACATGTTTAAATTTTTTTGAAAAAATTGTAAATAATTCTGAAAGCATTTGTGTGAATTTAAGTATTTTAATATCTGTGTGAGGCTTGACTGCCTCAAGTGTTTCAACTCTGTATGAATAAAATATTATATTCTAGTACTTAAATGCATCCAGTATACATTATTGATAGGTCTCATGTACTTAAGCTCATTAAGAATGAAAACAATCAGGAACAAATAGCCCTTTCAGTTGAGGCTGTATAGGTTTGAGATGAAATAACATACTGTATGCAGACAGATTAAAAAACTTCTATTAGAGGAACAATCCATGACTTAGCCTTTTTTTTGCTGTGCTGAATCAGCATCACTAATAAAAATAAAATTGTTTATCAGCGTTGGCTAGCAAACCCTGATTGAAAGGGATCCCCATTTAATCACTCTTAAGAGCAGTGCTGATCTAACCTTTTAAATTGTGGTTAAGAAATAGCATGGAGTGTGATCTTTTTATTTATGTCATTTACGGTCTTCACCATAATTTAAAGAAAGGAGTGTTAGATTTACCCCATCCCAAAGAGCTAGATTATACTTTTTTTAAAAAAATCAAGGCCTATTGGAAGAACTTAAACATATAACTGGATTCTTTTAATTAAAAAAGGGCAGGGCTTTTTTTCAGGGGGAATACGGGGGAATGGAGTTCCGGAACCTCTTGAAAATGGTCACATGGCTGGTGGCCCTGCCCCCTGATCTCCAGACAGAGGGGAGTTTAGATTGCCCTTTGTGCTGCTTGGCGGCGCAGAGGGCAATTTCAACTCCCCTCTGTCTGGAGATCAGGGGACAGGGCCACCAGACATGTGACCATTTTCTCTGAGGGCAACCCACTGAGTTCCGCCACCCCTTTTCCCAGAAAAAAGCCCTGAAGAGGGGAATTCAAAGCCATTACCAGGAGCCGCATACAGCGGCAGCATCTGATGTGTTGAAATGTCACAGCCGTTTCTTTTGGAGGGCGAGAGGTAATGAAAAGTGCTTAAGGGTAGGGAAAACTGTCAAAACACCATATGTGTTTCCAGAGGTAGTGGAGATTATACAATTTTAGGGAATAGGTAAAATATACATACTATTTCTCATTTCTTGTTATGAGTTGGTAGGTGAACTATTGTAGTGGGGAATGATTCTTGCATGCTTGGTCCTCCTTGATATAATCCATTATGGCTACTCTTACATGTACAAAAACAGCACTTTAGTGCAATTATTACCTTTTAAAATGTGGTACAGACGGCAGGGAGGGTACACATTAACTTGAGTCTCATGCCACTGTTACTCCACTGATTCAGTCTTCAGAGAAATAATGTTATACCTTTTAGAGCCTTGGAGCTCAAAGCTGCTAAGGGTGATGACCAGCTATAAGTTGGATACCAGTTTTTGTGTGTCTACAATTAAATGCAAATATACTAAGGACATTAGAATAATCACTTCCAGGGCTTTTTTCTGGGAAAAGAGGTGGTGGAACTCAGTGGGTTGCCCTCGGAGAAAATGGTCACATGGCTGGTGGCCCCGCCCCCTGATCTCCAGACAGAGGAGAGTTTAGATTGCCCTCTGCACCGCCGAGCGGCGCAGAGGCCAATCTAAACTCCCCTCTGTCTGGAGATCAGGGGGCGGGGCCACCAGCCATGTGACCATTTTCAAGAGGTTCCGGAACTCCGTTCCCCCGCATTCCCCATGAAAAAAAGCCCTGGTCACTTCACTGATAGTCGTCTTTTTGCTGTAGAATTCTGATACATCTTGTCTTACTTTTCTTCCATCTCACTGAGCCCTCCCTTCCCCGATATCTATCCTCTTTAGCTCACCGTCTGTTATAAGAGTTTCTGAAAGCTTTAGTTTTGGCTACTGATTTTTTTCACTTAACTCAGCAAGCATGCATTTTTAATTTTTTTTTTTTTTGCTCCCTTTTTAGCTGTCTGTTTTCTGGCTGAACCATGTCATGTATTGAATAACATAATTTCTAAAACTTTAAAATGTTGTCATGTATGAGAGAATGTAAAATGAAATAAAGAAATAGCACATTAAAGGTGCATTTCTCTAATGGATCCTTTATTTTTATTGTAGTCTGGCAGTATGAGAGTTTGATTTCCACAGAGAGATTTCATTATTGGAGAAATTAAGGTTCTTCTTGGATTTGGCAGCTTCTGATAAGGCCAACTAATCTTATCTTTCATTTCGCCTAACTAATAATATTTCCAGATGTGTCCTCCTTGGAAGGAGCACATTTGCATGGTGCTTTTCTAACCCTCAAATGAAAGTCATTCATTCAGAATTGCCCAGAGGGTAAAGATAACTATAGTCATAATTCTATGAATGTGTTTGCTATGCTTGACAGTGTCCTACTGTCATGTATCCCCAAACAATCCCCTTTTCCCAGAAGTAACTGTGCATTCAGATGGGCAGGCCTTTGTTTATCTAACAATACTTTTATTGCAAATTTGTAGACTGAGGGTGTTCAGGACTTTACAGAATAGAATTTAGTCTTCAGGGTTCACCAATTAATTGCATACTAACACAGAAAGGTTCGTTCTCTTTAGTTATTTATAACTTCTGGTTTTAAATACTTTATATTTGCCTGATGGTGCTCCCAGGACTGATGATTAAATAGTGGTAATTGCTCTCAGGATATATTATTTATGGGTATGCATGTAGTATCATAACTTTTCAGGCCTTGGTAACTAATTTATTTTCAGCAGTTGAGTATCTTGTAACTTAATTGGCTTGAGCTTATCTGTCATTATTACCTTGTATATGAAAAATTCTTTGACTAATTATTTGTAATATTCTTTTTTTAGGTTCATTTTCCAGACACAGAGAGAGCAGAATGGTTGAATAAGGTAAGATACCTCTGTGTTCCAGAATAAATTTTGTATTGTCTGTTTACATTTAGCCTATTATCTTTTGGCAAGCTTCTTAAATTTGCTACACATGTTCTACTTTTTCTTCTGGAAGGTCAGTGTTTCTTTATGGGGTTTGAAGAGTTATTAACAAATGTACAGAATATAGACTACCATCCATCATCTCAACCTGTAACAGTCATCGAAAAATCTAATTCTCAGCATGGCCAAATACATGGTTACTTAAATCCAGAGACTGGATACATTTACAGAAAAAGACAGGTGTTTCTACAAACCTGAAAAAGCCCCAGGTTTGCAGAAAAATCTGAAATCTTAAACAGAAATTGGGGAATTAACCCCAATTATAGAAGCAGTTGTTTTAGCTTTAAGAAATGAATTATATCTAAGCAGCCATTGTGGGGGGTTGCTGTATTGACAGCCTTCAATCCTCGGTTTCTGTTAGTAAAAGACAGGGGGAGGAACCAGGGACCTTTCCCACATTATTTTGACCTTCGAGGGCTCATCGAAGCCAAGCCTGGCAACAACACCAGGTGGCTTTGATACCACACAACTTGCATGACTCATCCAGGACTGATTGCTTGCTACTGTTCAACAGCACCCACCCCCACAAAAGCCAGTGAGGAGTATTTGTTAGAATTTCAGACTAGAATTTAGGAGACGGAGGTTCAGATGACCACTCTTGTCCATGGATGATCCCAGGGTGATCTTGGGCCAATTACACATTCTCAGCCTAACCTGATTTACAAGGTTGTTGAGAAGATAAAATGGAGGAGAGGAGAAAGATGTAAACTGCTTTGGGTCCACATTATGGAGAAAAGTGAGAAATAAATGAAGTAAATAAAGAAAAAATGTTGGTTGGTTGGGTGTGTGTGTGTGAGAGAGAGAGAGAGAGGGAGGGGGAGAGGGAGAGGGAGGGAGAGGGAGAGGGAAACGGGAAGATGAGGATATGGGTTTGGCTAGGAGAAAGGAAAGACGAAATTCTGTGGGGAGGGGGATATAGGGGAAAGTCTCTGAAAGCCCTTGAGAGTTCAGCACTGGGCCCAGCTGGCCCTGTACTGCCCAGCCATATTTTCCCCAGGTAGATGCTGCTGGGGGAGGTGGGAAAAGAGGGAAAGCAGAAGGCAGGGGCAGAATAGTAGGCTGGCTTGTAGGTGAGAAGAAGATGAAGTAGGAAAATGTGAGAGGCTATGGGGGCTTTCAGTGAAGGGAAAGAAGAAATAGTAAGGGAGAAGGAAATGAGTTGTCCCCCAGGGGTCTTTGTGGTTCCTGCTTGCAACGATCCCATAACACAATGATCCTGTATCCTAATAGAAAAGAAGGAACTTCATGGTCACACATGGTCTTCAAGATCCCACCTGTGCCAATGTTGATGCACTGGCAAAAAAGAAGCGGGGGAGACAAAGGTGGTACTTAGCTAGAGAAACTGGGAGCAAGTTGAGGTCAGGTGACAGTGCTAGCACCTCAAGGGCTCACCTTGGTTGCTTGAACAGAGAACTAGTCCTCTGGGTTGAGCGAAACGGTTTTGATGGTCATCATGAATGCCAGGAGGTTGCTTACCACTAGACTAAGCTTTAATTTTATCTGTGTTGGTTGCAGAGGTTGAAAGAAGCCCACTTCCTTACCTACATTTGCATACCATGAATCATAGAGTGTTCTAAAATAGATTTTAATTTGTAAAAAGTGTATGTTAATGAAGTTAGGCACATGGAGCCCTGGGGAAGAGTTATCACAATATTTTTATGGAACTGCTAAGATATGGAAAGGTGATATAACTGACTGAGGGAAATTGTGCAGAACTTTCTAAGAAGTTGTTTTATGAAATAGTTCTGTTCTTATGAACGTGTTGCAAACAGTTGAACACACGCACAAAACTCTTTTCTTTCTCAGACCGTGAAACACATGTGGCCTTTCATTTGCCAGTTTATTGAGAAACTTTTCCGTGAAACTATAGAACCAGCAGTGAGAGGAGCAAGCAACCATCTAAGCACCTTCAGTTTCACAAAAATTGATATAGGTCATCAGGTAAGTTTCTGTTAGAATAAACCAACTGTACATCGTCTCTCTGCACACGGAACCTTGTATGAATACCGAATCCTGCATTGGTCCAAATGTGCCCTCCGCTCTGATAGGACTGATCAAGAAGGTTGCAGAATCTGCTTTATCCTAAGTTCTTCTGTTTAATAGGAGATTCTGTTGCGGCAACTCCTGTTCTTCAGGTGATTAAAAAGCTAAATTTTGTTGGTCTGAAACAGAAAGTTCCATGATTATGTAGGAATTGTATTAAAAGATATTTTTGGTGAAATAATACCTTTTGGATTTCAATTTTTAAAATTAATTGCTTCTTAGCCGAAGTGGTGGAGTGCTAAGTTGGCAGTGCTAATAGGAATAATATGGCAAAATATTTGTCTTATTTATATGTGGTGCAGTCTGTGGTCTGTCATCTTTTGGGCTTTAAGCACACAGGTTTTCTGCTGTTCTGAGCACTGTTGCCCTTTCTGTCTTGCTAGTAGTTCATCAATTGCTCGATTTCTGTTGAATTGTTGTTATGGTAATGAAACAACAGAACTAAAAAGATTGCAAAAAGTAAACTACTCCTGTTACAAGATTACTTAAGCTTTTAAAACCTGTGCTTATAGTCTAGATGCACATTGAACAAATGTTGCAATTTTGTTTGAAAAAACTTAGGGTGTAGATATGTAAAACTAAAGCAATTCTGCTCACAACAGATACCATTTGATTACTCAACTTGGATCTGTGTTGACTCAGTTACCAACAGCAGTGGGTGTTTTGCCTCAAAGATTGTAGTTCAAATATTAGTTCTTGAGTTAACAGTGACTGACAACCATGCAGAAAGCTTTTGGACAAAAATAAGTTGGATGAAATTTTAATACACCTCTTGCAAGCTTGCTGATGTGTGACCAAAAGGGGGCATGGTTTCTACTGGCTCTTTTAATCAGATCTGTACTACAGGTCTAATGTGGGGAAGAAGGGAAGTGGGTAGGTGGGTTTTGGACACAGAGAGAGAATACATCGCTTTGAATCTTAAGCCTTTCTTCTACTTGCACCATGGCCTACCTGATATGGAGGCAGTCCTCCACCATTAGGTGCTTTTCAGGCGTGAGCAAATGCACCCAGTACCAGAAGAACACACACTGCAGTGGAAGACCAGCCCTGAGACCAGGCTTAAGATCCATGCCACTGTGTTCAATTTCAGTTGTAGGATTCCAGGTTCTAGGGTGACGCCTGCTAGAGATTTATAACAAGGTTTCGTTTTGTCAGATTTAGACTGCAAAAATCATTTCCCCCTCTCAGGACGATTATTTGAGCTGAGTCCCTATCTGTTAAAATTTATTTTTCCTCTTGGTGAATCTCAAAAGCTTTACTGCCTCTGCCATCTTGTAAACAAGTCTGCAGAAATGTTGAATGCCCTGCCAATCTACATGTCGCTGTTGGATATCCATGGCATACTTAATTTAGTCATTTATTCATTTATTGCGCTGGCATCCTTTTTGGGGTCTTCCCAGCAGTGTCGGTACTGCTTATAGGCAAACTCCACCTGATCTCGTTAAAACTCTGCTTGGATTTAACACCGTAACAGCTTCTTAAGCTCTCATATCATTGTGTGTTTATGGTGAAAGGAAAAAGACCTCCTTTCCCCCTGTGTGGTCATTTGGATGTAGTATTTAACACAGGGAGACTAGGTGAATTACTGAAAAAAATACTGTTCTAATATATATTCTACAAGTCAGAAATAACGGTTCTGACATACTGCTGATGTCTGGCATTGCCGATACAATCTGCCTCTTGGAATGGGTGGAATTAATTCATAGTGACACATCCAACATGAGCAGAGCGTTCTGTAGGCCACTGTTTCTGAATCTGTTTTCATGTCAAACAGAATTTTATACTTAAGCAAGGGATAAGCATAGTTTTGATAGAAATATTAAGCTATTAAAATGGAAATCTGTTACTTTAGCCCCTTAGGATTAATGGTGTTAAAGTGTACACTGAGAATGTGGATAAAAGGCAGATCATTTTGGATCTTCAGATCAGGTAATACATGTATTTACATATGCATTAAATGAATGAAAGCTAGTTTAAACTTCAGTGTGTTGTTGGCCGTTGCGGAAATATTGTGAAATGCTTAATATGTGGCATGTCTTTCATGTTACAAATCCACTGATTAATTTAGCCTTAAATAGTTCACAGCCATTATGTGCTTGGTGGATAAAGTGTTCTGCTTAACTCAGTGTCCAAATACAGGATCATGTTACATGTAAGCTGTAGTGCAAAGACATAAGCCAAGTAATATGGGCTGAAGGGCAACAGTGTCATTAACAAATTGTATGATACAATGTTAGCCTTTTCCCTGCTTGTTCTCTATTGACTTCTGTTAGGTAAATGAATACAACAAACACAAGACCAAACGTATTCATATTTTTACCAAAGCGTCAGAAAATTTTACTGTTAATGTTTCTAATAGCATGCAGGAAAATGTATTATTTGATCCCCAGAGACAAATTCTAGTGGGGCAGCTATCTTAATCGGTTGTGGTAAAAATAAAAATGGGTCTTATGGCACCTTAAAGACAAATGGATTTTTTGAAGTCTTGTGTATAAGCACACGTGTTTATAACAGCACACTAAAATGAATAATGCGTATAATTTAGCATTAGGGCAGAACATATTATAGCAAAATATATAAAGGCTGTGATGCGGTGAGGTTATTTCCTAGATCTAGACCCATGTCAGGGATGATCTAGCAGTTTCCTCATCAACTTATTTCTCCTGCCAACTCAGAATGCTTTTTAAATTGAGCTTAAAATCCAGTTTGGAGTGCTGCTGCTGCTGAAGAAGTTACCTGACAGCTGTTCATGCACAATGCTCTGGCAAACAACGTTTGGTCAGAGACTAGGGCTAATGTATATTCGAGGAAAAAAACTAATAAACTTGGTTGCGTGTCAATATTGATATAATTCTGATCTTACAGATGTGTTTGTACTTTTTCAGTTTCGTTGGTAATTGTGAAATTGACTTGGAAATCAAGAGATACTTTTGTAGAGCTGGTGTGAAGAGCATACAGGTAAATCTTAATTCTTTTGGACATATAACACAACTTTTTTGTTTCAGTTTTATGAAAATTTGTTGTAAAGAAAAATCTGCTTCTCCTCGAAACAGGAAGTGAAACATTATCAATTGTTTTGGTCCACGTAACACAGTTTTAAGTGTCTAATAAAGTTATATTAGCAGATTTGTGCAATCATAGTATATTACTACTTCTTAAATTGTATCCCTAGTTCCTGCTTAATATTGTGTTGACTGATTAATTTCTTTTTTTTTAATTAGATTCATGGTACAATGAGAGTTATATTGGAACCGCTACTTGGAGACATGCCCTTAATTGGAGCACTTTCTCTATTTTTCCTTAGAAAGCCAGTAAGTAAAAAGACTTGATCTTTCATTCTCCATCTTACAAGGCATTGCTGCTTTGTATTAGTGAACCTATAATGAAGTCTTGGAATGTAGAATCAGCATTTCTAGGTGGTCAATATTTATTAGGATACAGCATTGTTTTACTGACCAGAATTCTACATTATAGTAACTGGTAACACCTAGTTTCTAAGTTCTGTTTAAGGAGGAGCAGCAGCATGGGCCAGGCCTCTACTACCAATCCCCCAAGTAAGTTATTGGCAACCCTCAAAGACTACAGGCATTGCTCCCTCCCTCTGTATATTCTCTTGTTCCAGAATAGAGATGAGAACCCAGGTTTGATCTATGTAGGAGCTTACATTTGCCGGATCTTGATCTTGATCTTGATCCAGCAGTTATGCATTTAATGATATTTAAGTTATGTATGGTAAGATAATGGCTATACTATAACAGAATTCTTCAGGAAGGCTCTTTATAAAGGGAAAGAGACTGTGGACTATTCTACTTTATATAGGATGTATTATCTTCTTGTTGCTGCCTTATTTTCCGTTGATGTAATATTAGTTTTCTGCATTATCTGATCCAGAGGAGTTAGCCATGTTAGTCTGTAGTTGCAAAATAGTAAAGAATCCAGTAGCACCTTTAAGACTAACCAGCTTTATTGGTTATGATGCATCTGATGAAGAGAGCTGTGGTTCTTGAAAGCTTATGCCGCAATAAAGTTGGTTAGTCTTAAAGGCGCTATTGGACTCTTTACTATTCTGCATTATATGTGCATTCTATATCATGTCTAATATTGGTGTTTATTCAGATTTCTGTTATTCTAATTCCTCATATTGTGATTGTATAGACTTTCTCAGTGAGAAAGGAGAGCTATAAATATATTAAATAAAGAATGCTCAACACTATAAAACTGTAAATTTTCCCCTTATGGTCACTGTCTACTGGATATAAAGAAGTATAGTGTTTAAAAAGTTGCAAAGTCCTGTGCTTCTGGAAACAAGAATAGTTTTTAACACTTTTGTTCACCACTCTGAGTATGACACTAATCTGTCCAGAAGGGTGGTCTATAAGCACACCGTTGTTGTTGTTTGCAGACTGTAGTCATTACAGCATTAATTCAAAGCAAATAAAACCTAATGCAGCATTTATTCAAGTGTGTATTCAATGGGATTCTTTGCTTTCTCTTCACATCTGCACATATTCTGTGCAGTCTGGTACAAAATTTATGAGAATATCTGCTTTCATGTTATTTCAAAAACGGAAGTGTCAAGCCCTCAGGGTTGCTGGAAAGTTGAATGCATGAGCAGTGTAGCACAGTGTTGTTGGAAGGCTCAGAGCAAACAGAGCCTTAGGCAGGACTTCTGTGCATCTGTGTCCCCTTCTTCTGCTCTTATGATCCTGTTCTCCCTCTCTGTGCATCTGCTGTTTCGCTCTCTGTTGTGTTCTTTATTGCCTTTCCCCAGAAGATTTAGAGATCTGCAGAAACCTGGGTAACTGCAGAGTTAAGCAAAATTGACGAATTTGTATAATTTTTTCCCCTTTATACTGTGCTCGGGTTTCTTGAAAGATATTTCATACCCAAGCCACTTTCAATGAAAACTAAAACGTCAAAATTATCCTTGAATAACTGTATCAAAATATGTGAAATGGAGAAAACTTAGGCGACAGGAAATTTGTTTTTTGTGCATAACACTGCCTGAAGATCATGCTTTTGGAAGGCTTGGGAAAGTGTCATAAAGTTCTTCTAGCTGTGGCAGATGAAGCAATATCTGACCTTGTTATGTCATATTTTGTGAAAATCACCTCTGGGATCAGTAGGCAGTATTATGTAAACAACTAAATTTAGAGATAAATGTGCATGCTTCATATCGTTAGAGTGGAGTGCCTTCGTTATATCTATTATGTGTAGAGGACATAGGGCTGCTTTACTGTGACCATATTAGAGCATATATTTTGTATGTTGTATTTTTGCACTTTGAACACATTGCACTTTGTAATATATATGGATTGAATGGTTAGTTTCTTTATTCCTGGCAGCTTGTGCTTCTCCTTTTTCACTACCTCTTTATGGTACTATCAACATTTATTTGGATAAACATAAAGCCCTTTCTCCCTCTTACATTTTTGAGATGCATAATAAACTGCCATACAATTAGCAGTTGGGGAGAAGGGAATAGAGATGAAACCTTCTTTGTAAAGACACTAAAAAGCTACTAAAAATTTGGCTGCCTTTGATACATAAAAGAATTTAAAAAGCACTCCACATGGGGAGGGCAAATCTTAAACATATGTTAGAAACCTGGTTCAGATTTCAAAACTGGAGGCAGTTCGAGTTAGGGGTAATGTTTGAGGACTTCAGTTTTCTACCTTTATGCTAACCTTAAAGGAACACAAACAGAAAAATCACAACCATTGTTGCATATCCTTCACGGCTGGTTCCCTGTCACAAATGCTGTGTCCAAAAACTCTTTGACCAGCTAGATAAAGGCCAGTAAGCTGAAGCTCAATATAGAAAAGCCTGAAGGTGCTGTTGATCTATGGAGAAGCTGCCTAGGGACTGTGGACTCAGCCTGTCGTGGAGGAGGTTTCACTTCCCTTGGAGGAGCAGGTCCCATAGCTTGAGGGATGCTTCTGGATCCTGGCTTACAGTTGGGAGGCTCAGGTCTCCTCCACAGCATTTTTTATCAGTTCCAGCTGGTTTGCTGGCTACAGCCATTCCTCCATAAGTGTAATTTGACCACAGTGATCTATTTACTGATCACATCCAAATTAAATTACTGTAATGTGCTCTTCATGGGGCTGCTTTTGAAAATGGTGCAGAAACTTCAGTTGGTCCAAGGTGCAGCAGCCAAGCTATTTTCAAGGGTTGGTTACAGGAATCTTATTGCTCCTGCGCTGAAAGATCTGCACTGGCTACTCATCTGTTTCCAGGCACAATTCAAGTGGCTTGTTCTTAACTTTGAAGGCCCTAAATAGTTTGAGCCAGGGCATCTGAATACTATCCTGCCTCTCAAGGCCTGCTCTGTGTGCCCCCCCCCCCAGAGGTAAGACAGCCAGACACAGGGATTTTTTTTTTTGGTGTGGTAGCACCTCATCTCTGGAACGACCTCCCCCTTGAGGATCAACTGAGACCTACTTTACTTTCTCTTAGGTGCCAGGGCAAAACACATATTTTTACCTAGATTTTTAATTAGGCGTTTTATCTTACCAGGTTTTGAATAGTCTCCTTCTGTTTTATGAGTGGTTTTATGCTGTTTATGTCCAATGGTTTGTTTTTATATTGTGACACTTTTTAAATTGTAAGCTGCCTCAAGCAGTATTCTGAAGAGGTGGCATAGACAACAATCCCAAGCGATCAGAATTGCAGTATAATGAAACAGTACTGCAATACTTCAAAACAGTATGATGGAATAGTACTGGGGGGTGCTTTTATGAGGGGAATAGGATTGTTGTCTGTTGCAGTATTTGTTGTGTGTATCATCTTGCTCTTACTGCACTTTCTTGTACCTCTGTGTTCCACTCTGCATTGTTTATGATGTGATATGTCATGCACCAAGGAGTTAATGTAGGTCTCCCTCCAATCTTACCATGTCATGAATTAGGTGGTTTTCTGTTTGCATTGTTTCCCAATTTTTGTAATTCAAGTCTTTATGCATTGTCACTGGATGTCTTGTGCAGTTCGTTTGAATTGTGTTCTGTATTTTTTAATCTGCCTTGAGAAAAGAGTAAATAAACATAGGGCTTCAAATCGATTCGCTACTTGATCTCATTGGGACAATTTCCACTTGTCAGTGGTAACCAGGCAACCTGTTAATGAGGAAGCTTACAGTTAGTAAGATTGAATTACTTCTTAGCAAAAATATAATTGATATGATTTAACTTGCTTTAGTCTAGAATTGAGGACTATTTTTAGCAACTGATTCTATAGTAGTAATTTTGCTATGAGGTGGACATCTCTCTGAATACTTCTCAATACTTTTACTGTACTGAAAATTGCTAGAAATTTAGGTTCTTGGTGTGTTGTAGCTTTTGATATAACTGTTTTAAACTGTTTTAAACTGTTTGATATAACTGTTTTAAAGGTAATAGGTTTCATGCATGAGAAATAATAATTCTGTTGTGTGGGTAATAGTTACTCAGCTGAATGTGCCTAGAATAACTGTTCTTCAGTGAAGCTGAGGAAAATAATTTAAAATCTTATTGGTAGAGCTGTGAATGCCTGAGAAAAGTCTGGAAAAAACTATGTTCTGTTTTTGGTGATTCTCCCCCCCCCCTCCAATTTGGGAAGCACTGAAGAAAATTCCTATGAAATATTTTCCCCTTTCAAATGAGTAAAATGCTTGAAAGCAAGGTTTTTGTTGCTGAGAATGAGATTTTTGTGTAAATTATTCTACAGTATTAATGATTAATCCTTTGTATACCATAGATACACAGCATATAGTCACTTGTATATTTATAGTTTAAATGTGACTAGTTTATACATAACTAGTTTTGTCCACAATTAATGATATAATACTGACTGTTAACATTGGGTCACCATGCTAAGTAAATTTGAAAATGTGTGTCACTGCATCAAAAGGGTTGGGAACTAATGGTCTAATATTCTTTTCTACCAGTATTTTAATAGTAGTGGTGGAGACTGCCGTCAAGTCATAGCTGACTTATGGCTACCTCTGGTGGGGTTTTCATGGCAAGAGACTAACGGAGGTGGTTTGCCATTGCCTGGCTCTGCAACTGTGGTCTTCTTTGGAGGTCTCCTATCCAATTACTAACCAAGGGTGACCCTGCTTAGCTTCCAAGAGCTGATGAGATTGGGCTTACCTGGGCTATCCAGGTCAGGGCCAGTATTTTAATACAGACAGTTAAAATTTGATTCGTACAGTGCTTAGTTTGAATCCCATTAAGATGGCTAATCATAGGGCATCCAAGCATCTTGCTGAACAAAATTGAAAATGAGCTACCATCTGTAGCCCCACCCCCATGAAATAGGCATACCAAAATTTACTTTAACTGTTTTCTTGATTGGTTAGCTGAACTGCTAACAGGTTCAGATGGCCAAATTCAAGAGCTGTTGTTCCATGCACTTTGCTACTGTAGTCCTCGAGGAAATAAGTTTTGGGGTGGGAAGCTGATAAACATTTCAGTTGAAATAATACTTGTTAAGGAAATGCTTGAAGATGTGCTCCAGAGATATCCATCTTCATTAGAAAATGTTGATCCAGTATGGTAAATAAAGATATGCATGCTTGGGCTGTACTTGCTATTTCCCCCCTCACTGGTGCTATAATCTTCCACGTCCCATTTATTTTTTCCCCAATGAAAACAAAGCAATAACCTTGATTTACCATTTGGCCTCAGAAGTACATAAATATGAAGGATAGGAATATATCTAAACCATATATCTAAATTTTTAGCCTTCTTACAAGAAGCAAAAAGAAAAAAGAATCATCACCATCTCAGAGCAAAGAGATATTAGATAAAGATTGATGTCTTTCCTATGTAATACGCATTTGTTTTTCTTGTCAGTTGTACTAAGTCTGTCAGAATCTTTTGAATTTGCAGGTTGAATTTAACGTGCACACTGTGAAATAGCCTCATAGTCAGTGCTATAGTTGGGACCATCATTCATGCCCCTAATCCTACTGCTTGTATGTACGAACTTTGTAGTTGCGAGAAATGTCAGATTCAAACCTCCAAACTATCATGTACTAGAAACTTTGTTTCAGAGGCAGGCTTGTTGTTTGGTCTGCAGAATGTTATTGAGGTTTGCCATTGCCTGGCTCTGCAACCCTGGTCTAGAGCTGCTATGTTGTGACATACTTCATTCTGCACATTCCCCGTGGTTAGGGGAAGGAGGAAAGGCTTGCAACATAATGGTCATGATTAATATACAGTGTTGCAAGCATAGTTGCAAGCAAGGGGGATCAGTCCCAACAGATCATTTGCAGTGGAATTCCTATGGCAACCTGAAAGACATGCTGTAGTTCACAACGTGTTAAAAAAAAATCTGTTCAAGATTGATCATACTTCTGTGTGTTTTTCCTCCTGCAGCATAGTCTGAAATAACTTTACTCTAGGATCAAAGTTTTACTATATAGTTGTTGTTCCATCACCTAGTCTTTGAATGGCTGCAGCTGGGGAAAACTTCTCCCATATTTTTGCCAGGGGAAAAGCAGAGGAATTATTTGGCAATGAGTTGGGGATTTCCCCCCCCCTCATATTTTCCAGTCCAAAGCAACAACTGGCAATAATTCAGCATACTCTGCAGCCAGTGTCTGGCCTTGATGACTATATATGGTTGCGTTGCCTAAATTAATAATTCTGAACATACTTGTCTAATGAGTTTGCCTTATCCTTCTATGGCTTGTAAGCTGTACGGAGATTTTGTTATAGAGCCCCCACTTTGTACTTTCTAAAAAAATTAGTAATCTTGTTCATGTATCAGAAGATAGTGTTAAATATTCATAATACGCTTATCAAGATGTATTCTCACCTAATACTTTGTGAATTAATTTAAATAAGAGAGCAAGCAAACATGGAAAGCTTTTGAAAGCTTTCTCTCTTCTGATAACTTGCACTAAAATTCGGAAGGGAAAGTTCACCGATAAAGCAGAAAATAGGAAACTTTTGAAATTCTGTTTTTATGATAGTAAGTATAGCTTCTTTCTCTAAGCATAGATGCATTCCTGACTGCCCTTGAAAATTTTGCTTTCTTAACTGTGGGCAAGTTCGAGTGTTTGAAGGGAGAGTGAACATGCCTATGTATTCTATCGCTCCTGTGTGAATCTTTACTTGTTGTCTGGGAGTTCTGGCACTGTGTCCTCTTTTGCTAAGAGATTTGCCTGTTAGGGAAGTCGTAGTTGCTTCAGTTAGGAATCGGTGAGTAGCCTGTTCCAGGGGTGCTGTCCAGAACAGGTAATAAGTTGAGCAAAACAAATTTGTCTTCCTTGCTTAAGTGAGCAGAGCAAGCACGGATCACTTGATCTTAGAGAGACACCTCCCTCCCCATACTGTGTTTCAAGGGTAAGGCTAACTTTTCTTCTTCTTGATGGCTGATGAATACACCTGTTTGTCAGTGCCATTTATGACTACTAAGTATTTGAAGTACTGCTTGACCTTTTAAATGAGTCAGTAACAAAGAATCTTGTTGAGTACAGTTAAGACATGATGTTAGGGGGAAAATCTAGACATTCCAAGGAAAAGAAAAACAGAACTAAATAATTTCTTCCATTCATAATAAATTGTTTTTCATTCCTCTCCCCCCACAAAATATTAATAGCAGTTCTTTTGGCAAACTAAATGCACATATCTTTCCATAGTTGTCATGATTGTGGGGCAGCATGTTTACCTGTAAAGATACCATGTTGGGCACTGAAAACACAAGTTGTTTCTCTGCATTGGCATCTGTATTTTCTAGTTTTTCTGCTTTCCAGCTTTGTCCACTGGTCACTTCAAAAATAAAGAGAAATCCACTCTTAATACAAGAGCACAACATAAATGAGTATTACCATTTAATGCTGCAGAGTAAAAACAATTATCACATTTTATTGGAACCATGCAGTCAGCAGACACGTTACTTTCCCTTCATTCTCACACATTTCTTCGGGAATCCAAGCCAGTCTGGAAATCTTTATAAACAAGCCCCTCAGGATACCCAAGTGATAGCACTTCTAACTCTATTTCTGTTTATCAGTAGATGTTGTTTCTTTCTGTCAGTAGATGATGGTTCGTTAAACTCACTTGTTAAAAGGTGGCCTACAAATTTTTGGGAGCAATGTGGGTTGTTTAAAACCAAAGCTGTGTAAATCATTTATCTTACAACTCCCTAATTCATATATTTTTTCTGAAATATATGCATACTAATTAGTTGCTATAACAAAATACACTGTTTCATAATTAAATAGAACCTTTGGTGGCTGGGAGCATGATGCATACTTCTTTCCGTTGCAGATGGAGGGAGGCCCTCCTCCTGATGTCACGCACTGGCCTCAGCATTAGGAGAGGAGGCTTTTCTTCTTGGTGCCTTGTTCCTCCTCCTCCTGTCTTCTCTCTCTTGTATCCTGTGGAGGATGTGTATGTGTGTGTTATGTGCCATCAAGTCACCTCCGACCTATGGAGACCCTATGAATTAAAGCCTTCCCAAAAGTCCTATCATTAACAGTCTTGATCAGATCCTGCAAACTGGAGGATGTGGCTTCTTTTATTGAGTCAAGACATCTTGTTTTAGGTCTTCTTCTTTTCCTACTCAAAGATCCAGACGTGTTAGTCTGTAAAGCCATGTTAGTCTTCTGGTTCACGATCAATTAAACTTAGTATTGCAAATCAGTTCCTTACCAGGTCTTTAAATTCTTCAGGCATATTATTTAGATTGTGTTTTGGCTCTATGATTCTGTTAGTGTTTCTCTTCAGCTTTATTCTAAATTTTGATATTAGCAACTCATTATCTGTGTCACAATCAGCTCCTGGGCTTGTTTTAACAGAACAGGTTGTTGGCTTCACAAAATTTTATGAGTCACATTTATGCTTCATGTATACACTTATACATGTAAGTGTATAAAGAAGTTAGCAGCACTGCAATTTTTTAAAGCTGCGATCTTTAAATAGGAGCCCCGTAGTGCAGAGTGGTAAGCTGCAGTACTTCAGTCCAAGCTCTGCTCATGACTTGAGTTCAATCCTGGCAGAAGCCAGGTTCAAACAGCCGGTAAAATAAGTACCCAGTTTCTTGGGGGTAAAGTGTAGATGACTGGGGAAGGCAATGGCAAACCACCCTGTAACAGAAGTCTGCCAAGAAAATGTCATGATGTGACATCCCCTCATGGGTCAGTAATGACTCGGTGCTTGCACAGGGGACTATCTTTACCTTTTACCTTAATCTTTAAACATTTTATTTTTAGGGCAGTTATATTAACAGGGCTGTCTGGTGTACATCTGAGAACTGCAGCCTGTGTTTCTCTACAGTTATATGCAAGATATCCTACAAATACATTGTTTTGTATTTTTCCTAAGGCTACATTGGTTCATCAGTTGCCCTAAAACAAATGGTTTTCCTCATTTCAAAATGTTGGTTGAATCCTTTTGCTGTTTATTTTAATTCCTTTCTTCTTCCCGCCTGGCTAACGTGTGACTTTTTGTCTCGGTATCTGAAGCGCTACAAGTTCTGAACAACATTAAATTTTTTCCCTTATGTTTACAGCTTTTAGAAATTAACTGGACAGGACTGACCAATCTTCTGGATATTCCCGGACTAAAGTAAGCCTCCTCCAAAAGAAAGAGCAGACGTGTGTATTTTAGAACATATGTATATGCAAAGAATTAAATGCATTTATTTACTTCATTTATACCCTGTGAGGACCCAGAGTGGCTTACATTATTCTCCTCTCTTCCATTTTAATGAAATTTAATGAAATAAATAAAATAAATGTGCACAACAACCTTCTGAGGTAGGTTAGGCTGAGAGTATGTGACTGTTTCAAGGTCACCTAGCGAACTTCCATAGCAGAGCAGGGATTTGAACTTAGCTCCCAGATCCTAGTCTTGACATTCCCTACTAAACTGTGCTGGCTTGTGCCACATCTACTTTCTCCTGCTCTACTAGTAGATGAAACTCAAGAGAAAATATACATATGAAATTGGTTAGCACTCGATAATATTTTCTGCTGGCCAGTAGCAGTGGAGCATAATAGAGCTGGCTTCAGAGTTCCCAATGCCAGTTCAGAAAACATCTCTTTGCCTTGCTGTGATGGAGTGATTCCATCTCTGAACTGAGGTGACAGCGGCCATTGACAGCGTTGCATTGAAAGTTGGGAAGAAGCCTCTCTGCAGCATAAGATGAGATGGGCTGTTATGATAACAGAATATAATAGGGGCAACGCTGTTCCGTTCTGAAGTTCCATGGGAGTAGTCCAGGTTGCTGGCCCTTGTAAGTTTGCCTAGCAAATAAGTACATGTGGCAGTCTTATTGGGGATCAAGAGGCAGTTCAGCCTCACTTGTATTGTGTCATTTCACAGTTACTAGGATCTCTCTCAGTTGATGTGCAGGCGTTTCCCTTACCACAGCAGTGAGGATTGGGTTTTTCTTTTTGTAGCACTGCTACTTAATGGCTTGGACTCTTACTTCAATGGAAATACCGATATATTGACAATATTTAGATTATGGGGTGCATTGACACTTGGTGTGTTCTGCAAATGCCGGCTAGAGGCTGGCTTTCAAATTCTGTTTCTTTTTGTTTGTTCTGAAAAGCATAATGGCAGGCACAAGTTTGAAAACCAAATGGTAGAAAGAGCTTGCAGGCAGCATGGCTGAGAAGAGAATATGATACAGGGAATTTGAATTGAACCTGTGCAGCTTCCTTTATACTGGTGATCCATCTGGCTGAGTGTTGTGTACTCTGTGGCAACTTGCCTGGTCATAAAGCCGAAGATGGGTTTTCCCAATGCATACAAGCTGAGATGCTTTAACTAGAGATTATTGGGATTGGTTGATGGTCTTCATTATAAGGCAGGTTCGTATGACCTTGGCGACTTTTACAAGCAAAGCATGCATGCTGCCAGTGAGCCACAACCTCTCCCTTTGCTCCTCCAAATCCAAACTGGCTATTTTATGTGCTATATTGTTCAATTGTGTTTTGGTTCCCTAGTATAGGAAAAGGGGAGTAAATCTTTTCCCCAGCACAGAATTATAGGTGGCAAAGGTTGAGTTATGCTGTGCTGTTCAGTTTCCATACTCACTAGTGAATCAATATGGTCCTTTATAATCTGCAGCAATGTGTCATCTGGAAGAAAACAAGGTGTTTTTATGCAGGAAAAATTGCTAGCATCCTAGCTATACTTGGCTCACCACTTTAAAGAAAAGAATGTAGTCACTCTAGTTTTTTTTGCAGTTCAGAAAGTCCTAGACTGTTGGTTGTGAATATTTGAGGTTAACTTGTAGAGCCCCACCCAGTACTATAAACTCTGACTTTAGTCAATGTCTGGAAAGGTTATTGTTTGGTGCAAGTTTAGTTAGAATCCGTGTGTAAAAATTCATCCGTCATAATTGTGCCTCTTCATAAAATTGTGCCTCTTCAATGAATTATTCTGAGCCATCAGTCAATGTTAAGAGAATTAATATTTTTGAAGGAGACAATATATTGATAATTGCAGACTTTGATTAGGATGAGCATACATGAAGTTGCACTATACTGCTACTAGTACCAAAAAGCCTTAATTTACCCTATAGAGATCCAGTTATAAAAGTTAAACACTGAGCTAACATTTGTTTTAAAAACAAAAGCCATGTACTACCTTTCATTAAGGCCAAACTCCGGAATTCTTCATTAGACTTGTTGCATGCAAATACAAGGAGAAGATGAAAGATCTCTCTCCCTTTCCTCCTTTTGTTTTTTAATGTTCCGCCTGATAAAAGTTTCTGGAGAACTGGAAAGCTTGAACACTGTGCTGTGTTATAAATATTATGCTTCATTCACCAGTCTTCTATGTGCAGTCACAATAATAAAAGCATACGGAAGAACGTATAGTGCTTGTTCAAATGTTGCTAAGCCTTTTATTCTGAGTTACTGTTTCCATCTTGTGGTCATTGAGGGTAAAAATGATGATGTGTCTAGGGCTTAAGTTTTGAGACTTGAGTGTTTATTTCTATTGTTGGGATCATTATGTACTCCAGATAACAGGTATGTCTTGTATACTTTTTGGGTAAGGCTTGTAGTTGATGAAAACATGTAGTCAGTTCAGGTAGTACTATAAAGCATGAAGCATAGAGATTGAACTGAATTTTCCCCATGAAATTTTCTGAAGCTAAAGGAAACTTTGGGAGACAGAAATTTCATGAATCACCCTCCCCTTCCAGCTTACTTATTTTGTATGCTGTTTGTAGGTGTTTCTATCCCCTGTCTGCAGTTTCAGTCCCATTCTTTTCAAAAAGGATGTGGGGAAATGGGACTTGCAAGCCCCCATTTCTGCCCGTGAGAGGGCTAGGTTCTCTGCTGGTACTTCCACCACCAGCTAGTCACTTGTTCATCTACGGTCTTCCAGTGCAGTCCCACATGGGACTGCGCACGCGCAGGCCTGCCGATCCGGACATTTCCAAGCTCAAAAAATTCACCACCAGGGGGCGCTCTCGCCTCCCACCGCGCAAGCGCGGCAATTTCCCGCCGAAAAACGGCTCCCAAGAGGCAGAGCGTCCCCCCACATACCCTCAGTTCCTTTTTCGCCGCCGATCGAGAAGGTTCTTTCCAGCTCTTCGCTATGTCGGACACTGCCCTCTTCAAGAGATGTGAGTCATGCGATAGAAAAATGACTCGGTCTGATGGCCACGCTCATTGTTTGTACTGCCTGGGGGAAACCCATAATACGCAGGCTTGCAAACACTGCCGAGCCTTCACCTCCAAGGCTAGGGCGGAGAGAGCAGGCCGGCTGCATGCTTCTCTTTGGAAGCGGGCAATGGAAGTCCACGATCCACCGGGCGCGACTGGTGATTCCATTAGGCCAGGCCCGAGTTCTGCGGCCCATAGATCTGGCCCGGGTTCCACATCTTCGAGAACTTCGCGTTCCCGTCCTTCTCCCAGCCGCTCGGAACCGAGGGCTTCTGAGCCCCCGACCACGTCATCCCGGAGCGCGTCGGAACCGGCAGCTTCTGGTCGGAGATCGTCGGGCTCGAAGGCGAGTCGGAACCGTCGACCCTCGACTTCATCTGTGGCCTCGGCGCCATCAGCTCATAAACCCTCGGAGCGACACCGACCTCCTTCGGTTCCGAAAACGGTTCCAACATCCGCGCCGGCTGTGCCTTTGTCGGTTCCGAGAACATCGGAACCATCCTCGGCGTCGAAGGCTCCGGAACCGACTATTGAAAGGAAAAAGAAGAAGCGGAAACACTCTTCTAAAAAGGACACGGCAGTCTTGGAAAGTCTTATTGTGACTCCTACCGCTCCCTCTTCGGAACCGTTGCAAGCGGTTCCGGCTGAGGACCGACGTGCGGATTCGGCTGATCGTGGCTCGCCCCGAGGTTTCATTCAGCGTTCCAGTCCGGTGGGTGATGTTATCGTTTTGGACAAACCCTCCACTCCGACGGGGCGCCCGAGGTCGACTTCGAGAGAGGCACGATCATCTGCTTCATCGGGCAGTCGCAGGGGTCGACCCCGCAGGCGCAGTCCACGTTCCTATCGAAGTCGGTCGCGGGACGATCGCCTCAGCGATGATCCGGCTGGATCGTATTACAGTGAGAGAGCCTCCCCAATCTCGGACCGACCTTATCAGGAGAGCCCCAGGTCGCCTTCGTGGAGGTCTTATGGGGACTATCGCAGAACACCTCTCCCTTCTGATACCGACTTCCATAGGTCTCGTCGGCATTATAGTGATTCACCAATCTCTGATTCGCCTGACAGAGAAATTGGCCCCACTGATGAGGCTTCTCCTACGGATGATTTCAGGGCGTATAATGACCTGTTACAGCGCATGGCCAAAGCTCTGGACCTTGAAATTTCTGCAACCGAGTCCAAATTTACGGACAAGATTTTACAGCACATCTACTCAGGATCCACTCCGACAGTGGCTTTTCCTTTGATTGATGGATTTGTGGATTTGTGGAAGGGCCTTCAGTCTAAACCGGCCTCTACGCCCGCCACTAATCGTAAGGTTGAAAATCTCTATCGTCTTAGAGATGACTCTCATCCTTTTCTATCGACACATCCACCTCCATCATCTCTAGTTACTGAAGAGATGAAAACTAGACCTAGACAAGGTTCTGTTTCCACACCAGTCGATAAGGACAGCCGAAAGATTGATGCTTTAGGCAGAAAATTCTATACTTCGGCTGCCTTTGGGATCAAGATAGCAAACTATGCAGCGATGATGGCCGCATACCAATTGTTGCTTTGGAAAAAAGTAGCTGCCTTCGTACCAAAGCTCCCAGAAGATCAGAGGATCTTCCTGCGGGTAATACAGGAGGAGGCGGTACGGCTGTCTCGCCACCAGATCAATGCAAGCAGAAGCATGGCGGACACCTCGGCCAGGTCACTCCTCTCGGCAGTAGTTTTGCGTCGTCACGCCTGGTTGAGGACCACGGCGCTGCCTCCTGAGACTAGGAATAGAGTAGAAGATCTCCCCTTTGAAGGAACGTTACTGTTTTCTGAAAAAACGGATGAGTTCCTTTCAAAGAAGAGGACGGACCGCCTGACTGCACGTTCTTACGGCGTGCTCCACCAGAATCCTCAGCAGGCCTCTCGTCCATATTATAGGCCTTTTCAACGAAATCGGCAGCAAAGATACCAACCATACTTCGGGTATGCGTACCAATCCCGCAGAAATTATCAAAGTCCTCAGCCTTCTTTTTACCGGCGCCGGCAAAATCAGAGGGGTAGAGCCAGTTCACAACAGCGACAGGCTAAAGACCTACCTCAAGCAAATAAACAATTCTGACAGTTACAGAGCCCTGACCCCATTTTCGGGACCAGGCTGAGCACTTACAAGGCTGCATGGTGTTCTATTTGTTCGGACAGTTGGGTTTTATCAATAGTTGAAAAAGGTTATAAAGTTGAATTTTTGGATTTACCTTCCTTGAGTCTCCCTGTGTTTATTTCTCAACCACCTTCACAAGAGGTGTTATCTGAGATTTCTGCATTGTTGATTAAAGGGGCTATTGAGGAAGTCCCTGGCACATCATCCTGGTTGGGGTTTTATTCTCCCCTTTTTATGGTTGAGAAAAAGGATGGAGGTCTCCGGCCTATCCTAGATCTCAGAAAACTAAATAAGCTGGTTCGAACTAGGAAGTTTAAGATGGTAACATTACAGACGGTCTTAACGCTGTTACCCTCGTATTCATGGTTTGCCGTCCTTGACCTCAAGGACGCTTATTTTCACATTTCAATTTTTTCCGATCACAAGAGGTACCTCCGGTTTACGTGTGGTACCAAGGTTTTTCAATACAGGGTCTTGCCCTTCGGTGCACCGAGGGTATTTACAAAATGCATGGCGGTTGTGGTGGCCCATTTGAGACTCCAGGGATGTTGCATTTTCCCGTATTTAGACGATTGGTTATTGGTGGGACACTCCCCTGAGGAGGTCGATAGGCAGATCGCTCTCACCTTATCTGTATGTCTTCAGTTGGGTCTTGTTGTCAACCAGAAGAAATCTAAATTGACCCCGGTAAGGTCCCTCCTTTTTATAGGAGTGGTACTAGATGGTGTTAGGAACATGGGTTTCCTACCTGAGGAGAGGGCATCAAAGATTAAGACCCTTGTTCGTAAATTGAGGAGATGCCGTTACCAGCCGGCACGGTTCCTTCAGGGTTTGTTGGGATGCATGGCGTCCACGACGGCTGTGGTCCCCCTTGCCAGGCTTTTTATGAGAGACCTACAGACGTGGTTCAATTCTGTTTACTCCCCTGAACGGGATTCCCAGGACAGGAAATTTTCCGTCCCCAGACAGGTTCTGCGGTCGCTGGATTGGTGGTTGTCTGACGCCAATCTTATGAAGGGTGTTGAGTTTGGTTATAAACAACCTCAAATCACTATTACAACGGATGCCTCACTGTTGGGGTGGGGTGCTCATTGTGAGGGATTGTATGCCCATGGGGTATGGTCTGAACTAGAACGTATTGAGCATATTAATCTGCTTGAGTTGAGAGCGATCTTACTCGCTTTGATTTCCTTTTCAGATACGGTACAGAACAAGTCCGTCCAGATCTTGACGGACAATACGACAGCAATGTTTTACGTGAACAAACAGGGGGGCACGGCGTCCATGTCCCTGTGTGCAGAGGCAAAGAAGTTGTGGACTTGGGCCATAGAACATTCGGTGTGGCTCCAGGCAATGCACATACCAGGGGCCGAGAATTCTATGGCGGATCATCTGAGCAGATTGGACAGGGACAATCACGAGTGGTCCCTGCAGGACAAATATCTGCTCGCTGTTTTCTCCCGATGGGGGTTCCCGGAAGTGGATCTCTTCGCCTCGGAAGAGAATTGCAAAGTCCAAAAGTATTGCTCCAGGGGAGGAGTAGGCCTAGGGTCTCGTGGGGACGCATTTCAACTTGGGTGGTCGGGTCCCCTGATGTATGCGTTCCCCCCGTTTCCGCTGTTGACCAGAGTCGTCAGCAAGATTCAGAGAGACGGAGCGTCGGTCATACTGATAGCCCCTTTTTGGCCACGCCAACCGTGGTTTCACGCCCTCTGGAGGCTCCAGGCGCAGTGGATTCAGTTGCCGGCGGTGCCGGACCTGCTGATTTGGAGGGGAGTGTTACATCACGATATCGAGAGGCTCAAGCTCACAGCTTGGCTGATCACACAAGGCCCTTTTTTTCGGTTGATGTAACTAATGTTTTAGAGAACGCTAGGCGTTTTTTCCACCAGACAGTCATATGTGTTTAAGTGGGAAAAGTTTTCTTTGTGGTGTCAACAAAAGGGATCGCATCCATTTCAGGCTTCGTTGCCGGAAATATTAGATTTTTTGTGGGAGGTCAAACAGAGGGGTTTGGCTAATAGCTCCGTAAAAGTCTATTTGGCGGCTATCTCAGCCTTTCATCCTCCCATTGATCAGAGATCGGTTTTTTCACATCCGATTGCGAAGATGTTCCTGAAGGGTCTGAATAACCTCTTCCCCCCAGTGACAGCTATCGTTCCCCAGTGGTCATTGCCTCTGGTGTTGTCTCGATTGATGGGAAAACCGTTTGAGCCCTTGGCCACTTGTCCTCTTCGACTTTTGTCTCAGAAGGTCGTTTTTCTGGTGGCTATCACCTCGGCCAGGAGGGTGGGGGAATTGGCAGCTTTGTCTCATGAACCCCCTTACCTAAAGGTCCATAAAGAGAAGGTTGTTTTGAGGACGAAGGTGGAGTTTTTGCCAAAGGTGGTATCAAGGTTTCATCTTTCCCAAGATATTACTTTACCGGTGTTTTTCCCTGACCAATCTACGGAAGCTGATAGGGCGTTGCATTCCTTGGATGTTCGCAGGGCACTCCTGTTTTATCTGGACAGGGTGAAACCATTTAGGCGTGACTCTAATTTATTTGTGTGTTACGCAGGGCCCAATAAGGGTAAGAAAGCGTCATCTTGCACCATTTCTCGTTGGGTGGTTCAAACAATTTGGACCTGCTATGCTGCAGCAAATCAACCTTGCCCTCTGGGTGTACGTGCTCACTCTACTAGGGCGCAGGCGTCTTCTGCGGCCCTGCTGAGGGGGGTCCCTCTCCATGATATTTGCAGGGCAGCAACGTGGGCCTCGGCTGACACGTTTATAAAGCACTACGCTTTGGATATCCTGGATAGGAAGGAATCTTTAGTGGGAACTGCAGTGTTGCAATCCATGTTTTTGTGAATTTCATTAAAAATAAATAAATAAATAACTGAATAGATTAATAAAGGACATGAATACAGTGTCTAATTGTGTTTTTTCTTAGGTAATGCCACCTCCCTGGTGTTAAGCTTTGTAATCTTCCCATGTGGGACTGCACTGGAAGACCGTAGATGAAAAACAGGTTTTTACTTACCATAACTGTTGTTCATCTAGGTCTTCCGTGCAGGCACACATGCCCTCCCTCCTTCCCCGCTGAGTCTTTTGGTATTTTTTCCTTGTAGACAGCGGCGAGAAAGGAACTGAGGGTATGTGGGGGGACGCTCTGCCTCTTGGGAGCCGTTTTTCGGCGGGAAATTGCCGCGCTTGCGCGGTGGGAGGCGAGAGCGCCCCCTGGTGGTGAATTTTTTGAGCTTGGAAATGTCCGGATCGGCAGGCCTGCGCGTGCGCAGTCCCATGTGTGCCTGCACGGAAGACCTAGATGAACAACAGTTATGGTAAGTAAAAACCTGTTTTTATCAGGGCATGCTGCTCCTGAGCACTAGCACCCAGGGTACCCTCTACCACTTGCTGTTAAAGGAGCTGCTCAGCCTTCTCATTTCCCTGCCTTTTGCATTCACAATTGAGGGGCCTAGCACTCTTACTCTCACACTGTAAGGGAGTAGGTATCAACAGCTGCCCTTTCCCCTGTTTACTCTGTGTGTGTGTGTAACTGAACAAGGCTTAGAGATCATCACAAAGATCAGACAAATTTCATTCGAAGTCTTAAGAAATTTAATAATAAAAAGCACACACAACATAAGAAAAAACAACAGGCTGAGGAAGGACAAAAGAAAAAGGTGATAAAACTGCAATCCTCTGATGAGGGACACCAACTTCTAGGTGAGTGGTTGGAGTTCTCCTGGAATTACAGCTGATCTGCAGACTGCAGTGATAATTTCTCCTGGAGGAGATGGCAGGTTCCTGGGCTGGAGTCTCTGGCATTGCATCCCTGTTGAGCTTCATCCCCCCTCCATCAAACTCTTCTCACCCCAAGCATTGCCCCTAAATCTTCAGGAATTTCTCAAGCTGGAGTTGGCAACCCTATCTCTGACCCTAACACATAGTCTGAATGATGGGAAATTAAGATAGGCTATTGATTTTTAGATTTGCAAACAGTTAGAATGCATCCATTACCTTATTCCAGTGGTTTCCCCTTGTTGTCTTAGTAATGTGTACTCATGACGGAGTCCAGGTTGACACAGGCTGCTTAGAGTGGCTTTCAGTAAAATAGAGATTGTGTTTAAGAGAGCTTCTTCCTTATGTCCAGGGGTTTTATTATCTCCACTTCTGCCCATTGCCTGCAGGACTTCTCTTTTCTGTTCCAAAAGGAAAATTCATTTTTTCCTTTCAGCCTCTCAAGCTCTGTAGCTAAGGTGTGACCTGTCTATTGTCCTTTTTGTGTCTAGGGCTATTTGCATTTCTCTGGTACTGGGAGGATTTCATGTCTGAGTCATACCTACTCTTTCTTTTCCTTCTGCAAGCCAGTAAAAGGCACTTCTGAGCAAGTACAGGGTGCAGACTCAGTTATGATAAACCTTGATACACACTTTTTGAAGTGTGCAGATTTTGAATTGTGAAGCATTTTACCACAAAAGTTACTTAAAGTGAGCCAAGCCAGCCAATCAGGGCTCAAGCAGGCTTTGTGAGGATATCATTGATATTTGCCATGCTACAGTGTTTTAGGACTATGTATAAGCAATAGCTTCAGTTTCATGTTTGAAAACGACAGCATGAGCATATAGCTGCTGCTAAGACAGAATGTTTTAAAATGACTGCTTTCCTTTTGTCCTCAACAGTGGTTTATCAGACACTATAATCCTAGATATTATATCGAATTATCTGGTGCTTCCGAATCGGATCACTGTTCCTCTTGTTAGTGAGCTGCAGATTGCACAATTGCGGTTCCCCATACCAAAGGTAAGAATTTTAGTTGCTAAATTTGAAGCAGTGAACTCATCAATATAATTCATGTGAATTAATCCGTTCGACTGCATAGTTTTATTTGTGGTGCTATTCTGATAGATGAAAAAGATGATATTTTAAAATTTATTTCAAAGCATCCAAAAATGTTTTGAAAGCTAGATAACAATTCATTAATTGGGGCCTTGTGAATGTTGTAAAATCTGAGCAGGTTCCTCTTCCAATGTCTCAACGGCATGGTAGTTGGTTCCTTTTGGTCTCGTATCATTTTGATAATGGTTAGATGCATGGTATTCTATGGGGTAGGACCATTTCCATGGGTCTTTCCTACCTGATTATCATCTGACTGGGAAGAGTACACTCATCCGAGTCCATGGTACTTCCCAATACTAACATGACAGCACGTGAAGAAGCCATGATAAAACAGCTCCTGAACCACTGAGGTCACAAATGAAAGGATTGTAAGATAAAATTCCTGGCTTTCATTGCTCTCTAACTTTACGTGGGATCCACCTTCCAGGCTGAGCCTATGGAATGCTGCTGCTGTGTTGTATCCCATATCCTGCCTATGTTGATCATGGCCTGTATTTAAGTTGCTGTAATGATACACTTCATTTTGTCGTAGAAGCTGATGTGGTCCAGAAACAGAATAAACATTGTAGCCCAGAACGAGGCAACTACATCACCAGGAGCTAGTCTAATCCTGTTGATGACCAGCCTTCCTGCACTTTGAAAAATTTTAATATGTTGTTGAACATTTGGGTCATTGTTATCTTGCATGTTGATAGGGTGTACTACGAATACACTTCCTTGAAGCTCAGGATCTAGAGAGAAAAGATACTTATCTAAAGGGAACCATTAAGGGAAAGTCTGATCCTTACGGAATAATTCGTGTTGGCAATCAAATTTTCCAAAGCAAAGTCATCAAAGAAAATCTCAATCCAAAGTGGAATGAAGTTTACGAGGTAAAACATTTAAAAATACTAGTCAGTACGGGCACAGTTTTCCCCCCAAATTGCATTCAAACCTGTTAAAGCTGTTTAATTTTATGTAGAGGATATTTTTGGCTTGTTTATCCTGTGTATCTTTTTTGTTAATACAATTGGGTGGCTGATGTGTAGATTGAAAAATCACTTAGTGAATGTGTGGCTGAGGGGAAAAAATCATTTGCACTGCTTTGTCGTGTAATGACGAATTATATTATTAAAATGTTTTAGAAGTATGGGCCAAAAACTAGGAATTGCTTGTGTAGGCTTAAGTATGTTTTGTCTAGAGCTGTGATTCGCTCTTTAGTTCCTACTACTCTGTCAAAGGAGTCTATATATGTCTCAAGACACTTACCATACCATAAGGTAGTAATAACGTACATTACATACCCACTCTAAAATATTGGGCGGGGGGGATTCAGTCATTCTCCAAGAAGCTGTCCTCCTGCCTAAGTGGATCTTCCTCCAACAGAAGAGACATGTAAGTTAAGGAAGTCTTCAAACTTGGCTTTGTGGATAGGAGTAGGATCCATCTCACACTATGTCAATACAGTAATCAAATAGTACATAGTATCCATGTGGAGCATTGGATTGTGGGCCCTGTAACAAGCACCGTTAAACAGATGTGAAAACCGTTTGTGTGTTGTCATGGTCACACACAGATGACTTTGTGTAAGCTTGCCAATGGTACTTTAACACCTACTATTTTACTGCTTTGTCTACATACAGTATTTTAGAGGGCCGATACGTTGTTTAAATAAAAGTGCCATCGATGTGTTAACAAATATTCATGCAGATCAGGCTGCAGCCTATTCTTGTTAATCTGTTGTACTTCTAGGCTTTAGTATATGAGCATCCAGGACAGGAGTTGGAGATTGAACTATTTGATGAAGACCCAGACAAGGATGATTTTCTGGGAAGGTAAATACCACAAGATACTTTTGAAAATTATCCCAAAAGGTTTAAAAGTACTTGAGCAAAACATCTTTGTAACTGGATCTTTAACAGATAAGTTTTGTACATCACCTATATAAGTAGGGATCCTGGAGGTGTTTTGCCATCTTCTGGGCATGGAGCAGGGGTCACTGGGGCAGCTGGAAGGGGGGCGGTAGTTGTGAATTTTCTGCATTGTGCTGCAGGGGGTTGGACTAGATGACCCTAGATATCCTTTCCAACCCTATGATTCTGTGATTCTACGAAGTATTTTTAGTTCTAATCCTTTGTATATCTAATTATTCGAACGTAGAAAAATTGTATTTTTGCTAGTGAAGCGCCTTGATAGAAATGATACAAGAATGATTTTATATTATGATAGGTTTCTGTGTTGCAAAGGAAGAAAGAGTGGTACTTTGAATTGGTCTCATAAAACCTCAAAATAGTTTTAACATTTTCAGTATGTATTCATTGCGGAAAAGAATGTCTCTATACCTTTTCAAATACAATGATATTTTGTGCTTGGCATTTTAAAAATTCCTATCTTTGAAAAGAAAGCAAATAAATGTTGACCGTAATAGAGCTAAAAGTACGACCTTATCTACACAGTACCAATTACTGTGACGATCTCTCTTATTTTTCTTAGCATGACAGGTCTGGGCTTCTAATATGTGCTTAGATGTGGAAAGCTTTTCTGAGTCCTCTCCAAAGCCATGTTTTATACATCTTTTCCTTTAGAACATCATTTTGTATCCCAAGTTAAGGACCTAATTTTCTATCTCTTCCCCAACAGTTGTGAATGCTGCTATTTTATTCACAATGCTTAATGGACAGTTACCCTTTGTTTCACATTTCCTCAACAATTTTTACCTTTCACAATGACTGTCTGCCCACTTAAAAGTGTAGAAGTTGGATCCTTTGTTCAGATTCTTTGTGAAGAGCATAAATATGAGGTTGCCACCAGTTTTAAATACTTTATTCACCGCTTTTTTCCCATACCATTCCATTTTCACATCATATAGTAGAGATAATGGTCTTTTAATGCATTGTATTCTTCTGCTAGCCTAATGATTGACCTAGTTGAGGTTGAAAAGGAACGCTACCTGGATGAGGTAAGTCTCTCTTTCAGCATTTGGGGAAAAGGGAAGAATGGTAGAGGGGCTTATTTGACTTTCCTTTCATAGGGATCAGCCCAGAAAACTTAATCACTTATCATAGTGAAATCTTGAAGAAGTTACAGAGCTGCCATATCAAAATACCAGAGTTTTCCTCTTTGAACAAGACTCTCCCACAAGACAACGTCTCCTTTGTATCCAAGCAGCTGTGCTAATTTGTCTGTTGCAGCAAAAATGCAAGGGGGTCTTAGGGCACCTTAAAGACCAACAGATTTATTTGAAGCATAAGCTTTCATGGTTTATCCCCAAATAAATCTTTTAGTCTTAAAGTCTCACAAGATTTGTTTTAGTTTCCCCTTTCCATTGTTAACTGCATGTGGAACTGTAGAAGATAATTATATTATCATGTTTGGGTCACTGTGTTATCTTGGCAGGTTATGATGATTCTGAGATACTTAACCATTAGAACAATTCATGTAGAACTATGGCCTGCATGTCAATAGAGCCAGTTGCATAAATTGTTTTTGTACGGGCCCAGAATGATTGACTAGATACTGCTGAGTCTGCTTAAGATATCCCTGAGGGTGAAACTTTGGAAATGCAGTTTTACCTTTACGTTATGGATTATATGTTAGCCATCTGTCAATCACAGTGCTGCAGTGTATCCATCATCATATTAAGTACAACCAGTGCCTCATGAGTGAGTAAGCAACGGCAGCGTCTGTTAATTTATTAGTGAATGGCTTTATTTTACTTGACGTTAACTGATTTTGTCTACAGTGGTTTACTTTGGATGAAGTCTCCAAAGGAAAATTGCATTTAAAACTCGAGTGGCTCACATTGATGCCTACTATAGAGACTCTTGACCAGGTATTGTTTTCAAAACTGTTCTTTTTCATAAGTTTAATCATGCTGAGGCTTCCTATGTCTAGGTAAAATTAAATCCTGTGAGTTTTCCCTAGTAAATAATTCAGGAATATTTTATAACCTCTATAATTGGTAATCGGTGTCATCATTTTTTAAAATCGTAAATGGTCAGAAGAACGTGGTCGAATGATCAGCAAGGCGAAAACACTCTGAAGTTGACTTAGAGTTCAAAAATAGCGTTTGGGATTCCTTGGGAGATGCTGCTCTTTGAGGTAGTGCTGTAGGTGAGTTCCCTGCGGGAATTCTTTGCTTAGGTATGGCCATCATCAATATATTTAAAATCTGTTGATAAGTAAATTCAGAGGTTGGAGCCAGAAGCAGATAAGACAGGTATTTCTGAAACTCTTAGAAATGCCCCAGGCTTGTCGAAAAATCTGAAATCTAAAAAAAACCAAAACCATAAAAGCAGTGCCTATCGTTTTAAGAAACAAATGGCCCTCTCAGTGGCGGTTGTGGCTGTTGCTAGGCAACCACAACAGTATCAGTCTTGGTTTCTGTTACAGTAAAAGGTGGGGGGACAGGGCTATTTTGACCTTTGAGGGAGGACTCATTGGAGCCAGGCCCGGCACCAACCACAGGACTAGTTGCGACTGCGTGACTTACATGATTCATCCAGGACTGAATGCTTGCTTATGTTCAAGGGCAGCCACTCCAAGAAAGCCAGTGTGGTATAGTGGTTAGAGGAGAATGATATGACATTCTTTTTGGTCCCCATTATGGAGAAAGGCAGAGTATAAATGAAGTAAATAAATAATATTGTTGAAAATGGGGGCGCGGAGAAAAGATAGGTTGGTTGATGCATGGAAAAGAGAGAAGGAAGAAGGATGAGGAGATGGGACTGTCAAGAGGAGAGAGAGAAGAAATAGTGTGAGAAGGGAAAGTAAGGGGGGGCCCTGAAAGTTGTTGCAGGGTCCCTGCTGCACATCTCGGTCATAGTTTGTTTGCACAGAGACTGCCAGGGAGAGGGAAAGGAGCAAAAGCTGGGTGGGAGGCAGAGAAAAGTTGGTTGCCTAGTAGATGGGAAGAAACGAAGGAAGCAAGAAAAGGGGACAGGCTGTGGGAGCTTTCAGGGAAGAGAGAAAGGAAATAGCGGGGCAGGAAAAGTGAGATGGAGCCTGCAAGTCCACGTGGGTCCCCCTGTTGTTTGCGTCTAATCCTGGATAGATTTCAGATTCATGAAAACTGTTCATTTTAAGTAAGTACTGGGCTTGGTGTACAGTCAATGGGTTGAGGTTTAGAGGGATGCTGTCTGGCTGAAAAAAATACTTATTTTAAGTTCCCTGTTTAAAGACGAGACCACTAAATTCCAAAACAAAAGGGATTTAATTCCTTTTAAGAGCAAGATAGTGTCTGTTCCTCTTCTGCTGCCGCTTCCCTAAAAAGCAATATTAACTGTCTCCAAACAAACCTTCCCCCATAAAATAATGGGTGATAGCCATGTAATTCAAGCATAGTGTTCAAGCATCTTTGAGTTCAAGGCGGCCTGAGTACTTGGACAATTTCCCCTAGAAGTCATTGACCTGGACCCGGAGTTATGCATGTGCAGAAATGATCTTGTGCATTGTTGCTGAGATGTGTACCAGTGAGGCTGTGCACACAGCACTTGTTGTGCACATGGTGCATCAGGGTGTGCTTTCACAGAAGCTCAGACTGCCCCCAAATCTCACGGTATTTGCTGAAGCAGCATAGGGAACCCTAGCCAGGACCCACAGGACTCAGATACAAAGTTAGAAGAGAGTTACATTTTGTGCTAAGCTGACTGCAGTGTACTGTACTGGCTAACTGGGAGACATTCCTGTCACCCATAAGGTATAAATCACAAGTTTTATCATCCCCAGGGCAGGTGATGGTTTGTAAAATTAGAAATATTCTCTCTTTTACAGCTGTGTAATTCATTAAATGCTATTTGTTGCCTGTTTTTAAAAAAAACAAGTATTTTCCTTATTTATTAATGTAGGGTAGATGCTTGTTTTAAATGTGTTTATTGTGTTTTAATTTATACGTTGTGGATGGTTTGAGAGTTCTTTGTACAAAATATGTCATATGTAACTGGATAATTTTGACTTGTGCTGTTATAATTTTAGGTGCTAAAAAGCATTAGAGCTGATAAAGACCAAGCCAATGACGGGCTTTCATCAGCATTGCTTATTCTCTATTTGGATTCAGCAAGAAACCTACCAGTAAGTCTCCTGGTGGTAATGACGCTTTTCTTAAGTTCACTTGATCGTTCACTTTTCTCTAGTCACGTGTTGCTTACTAGTAGACCACTTTGCTTCACTAATCCACATTATGCCATGTCTTTAACCACACTTCATATGCCTTTTGCAAAGTCACCATCTCCCTAAGACAAGCATACATTGTGTGGTACTGTAAGGACCAGGCCTCTGGGTTGATACAGGTAAATTTTTTTGTTTTTTGCAGAGCAGGTTATTCGGTCACACTTACAGAATGAAATGTTTATGTTCTGCTGTTGATGCATTGTAAACGTAATACTTCCTTTGATGACAGAGCAGATAACTTTAGAACTGGTGTTTGTGAGCTTTGAAGACAGTCATGCAGTATTGGCTACACTTTAGAGAAAGACCGTTGAACTCATTGGGGTGCACTGTTTAACAAGCTTGCATAGGATTGTGCTCCTTTTGTTACTGCGAGCCAAACTGGATAAATGGAAGATCAGAACCTGTTGGTATTTTGGTTTGGCCGCCATTTTGTGAAAATTATTTATCATAACTTCATGTAAGTCATGGAAATACGTCAGTCCGACCCCAAGCTCAGATGTGAATCCTGGCATTGGATTGGCCCACTGATATTGTGGCTGCTTCATGCATGCGTGCAGGATTACTTGCATCCAGTGGGGCTTTGTGTTTACTTAAGCCAAATTGTATCTCGCATCTCAGCGATGCAAGCTGCTTTTTATGGGTGAAAGCAAAAAAAGAAACTCCCTGTGCAGATCTTGCTTTTGATTAATAAAAATGATATTTTTAAGGAATGAAAGTTCTCTGAAAACTTAAATATGCATATGAATTCTGATCTCTCCCCTAAAGGCAAGCAAAATACAGCTCTATTATCTGTAAGGCAGGATTTATTTCTTGGAGTCCTCAGGCTATAAAGATCCAAATGTGCTGTTGTACACTAGAGAGCCCTACCTGGGAGAAGGGCTGACTTGAAAACCAATATATGTCATTACCTTATACATGTGCTGGAAAGTGGGAGCTGTCAGTCTCCTCCTCACTTTAGTAGGCCTGCTTTTACGTTTCTAGGATAAATAAGAGTTTTGAAATCCTTGGACTGGATTATAAACTACTACTTCCGGGCTCCAGTTATTATAGCTACCTTTGACAGAAAGAGCATGAAGATGTTGCATGGGTTCACCTTTCTTTAAGGGAAGGTGGTTCACTCAAACAAAGTTTAACTTGTGATGACAGTATTTTTCAAGATAAAATAAGAAATGGCTTAGACTGGAGTAACTGCTTAGGATTTCGCTGTTAGTGATGTAGTTTAATCTGAGTAAATGTTCAGGGATGCTCTTTTTTGTAGCTGTTGTAGCTGATATGGTAAATTTCTAAAACATACGACTTCACAAATATACCTTACTTAGTAAAATGCTGAGTGTAAGCTTTCGAGAGTCAGAGCGCCGTTCTTCAGACACCTTCTTTACTAAACTGCTGGTGATCCTTTTGGATTGTGTTTTGGGGGATGGAGGGAAAAGAAGGTCACAACTTCTTACATTTTCAGTGGTTGGGGTGAATTGGTTTTACAGAAGAGATGTGAAACTTTTCAATAAATTAATCCTTCAGGGCATGATTAAAAATATATTACCATTTATAATGGGGGTTGGTAACCTATAGAAGTACATAGGATCTGACTGCATAAGAATGTCACTAAAATTAATTTATGATATGCATTTTAACTTGCTTAAATTAAAATTGTATTAGGCAGACATATTATAGTTTGAGAATTTTTCTGGATCAGAAATTTGTGCAAGCAAACAAAGAATAAAACAGTAATTTCTAGACATGCAGCACTCGGATGACAAAAAGTAATAGGGAATTGCTTTACAAAGATCTGGAATACTCTACCCATTTAACACTAACATCACTGCTGGATGTTGGGCTGCTATTAGTTGTACAGAAATACCCTTAAGAAATACCACTGAAACATGTTAGGAATCAAAGGTGTAATCAGAGTGTCGCTAAAAGGTCATGTGATTTGTTATTCAAATGATATAATATGAAAGCGATTGGGGGGGGGGGAAATGCCTTTTAGTGCTAATAACTTTCTGTGCCAATCAGTAATTTCAGATTCCTTTGACTGTTTTCCTTAACTTGCTAAAGGTATAGCTGCTTATGCCTTCATGCTGCACCAATCCCATCACTCTTTGCTTTCTCCTTCCATTTCCATCTTCTTAAAGAGTATCTACGAGGGAAGCTTTGGGTGTGGATACTTAAAAGAGAGGAGAGCATCGGGACTAGTCTTTTGTGAAAATACTACCTCACTCTATAGAGCACTATTTGTGAGTTCTCTCAGGTGTTACGTGTATTATATACATTCTTTTTTTAACCTGCCAGAGTGGATTGGTGCTGCTAAAACCCACTTAGTCCTGATAATGGAATGGCAGAGCATGCGACTTTTGTGTTCATGCATGGTGTTAAAGTGTGCATTGTTATACTTCTTTATTGCATTCAAACTGTGTTATCAGCTTAGTTTATTAGGTAAGTTCATTTATAAAGTTAGTATTTTTTCAGATTAGCATGTTATTTTCTCATCAATCTATGTGGTTAACTAGAAGAAATGCTGACATTTGCTTGCAGAGAAATAAAACTGTCACAAAGTGTAAAAGTCAACCTGTTTTGTGATTTCTTTGAAAAGTAAATGTAAGTAGTTTGTGTTGAATGTGAAGACTCTTTTTTTTTTTGGCTCAAGCTGTGCACAGTGCAACCTGAAAATTAATTTTATTTTCCCCAAGTTCCCTATCCTCTTGTAAACTCCTTTATACTCCGTGGTCAGAATAATGTAACTATTAAAAACTCTTAAATGGCCTTTTATTACTGAGAAGTAGCCCTGCAGAGCAAGTGTGGCCAAGAAACATAGATTTGTGAAATATTAAAGCTAATCAGGCCTTATCAATGAGCTGTCAGAATTTAGGGATGATAACTTCATCATCACATAATCAAAGCTAGAAAGCATCAAACTGATGTACATGTTTATATTCTTGTGTCATAATTTAATTCATAGTTTTTATCTTACCCTTCCTCTGAGGAGCTCAGGGCAATGTACTTTGGCTTCCCAATTGTAACATCAAAGAGTTACGTCATTCTTTCAAAGAATTCCTCTTCTTTGAGGTCTTAATTCGCAAAGGCAATTAGCTTTATTAATCTTCAAAACCGATCAGCTTTGGGAGACTTGCCTAAGATATTGCTGCTTCTTTTCTGTTGTTAGGATAACCAGGTCCACAAGCACAGGATTGCAAAATGGTAATTCTTCCCCACCTCAATATGTTTCACACAACCTTGCCCCAAGTTGCCATTTATTTGTGGCAAATTGATTCCCCTCCCCAAGGTTTTGAAATCCTGTTTGGATGCATAATATTGAGTTCTGATAAAATATGACAACTAGAGATGCATGATTCGGGTTTGGGATTCGGGTTTTAATACCGAATTTTACCTGCTTCGATAAGATTAGGTATTACTGAAACATGTTCAGTATTACTGAAGAAATTCAGTAATACTGAACCTAAGTTTACTGAAGTGCTTCAGAAAGCTTTGGAAAGTTTTGGGAGCTGCAGCAGCAAGAATCACTTCTTTCTGCCTGTTTCCAATAGGAAACACAATTTGGGGCTTTCCAGGGGCCTGGAGGCCATTTTTGGACTGAATTTTACCAAATTTTCTGGGGACCTACTCCTAACTCTTCTCTCACAACCACCAAACTTTCATGAAGATTGGACTTGGGGGGCCATGTGATGCCCTCCAAAGAAGGTACCCCATCCACCTCCAATCTCCATTATTCCTTATGGGAAAATTTGGGGCTATACAAGAGGATGGGGGTGGCATTTTACACAGTAAATCTTCAAACTTTTTAGGGGACATACCCCTGACTGTCCTCTCAAGACTCCCCAAGTCTCATGAAGATTGGACTTTGGGAGGCATTTTATAGCACCTATCTACCTCCAATCTCCATTATTCCCTATGGGGAAACCTAGGGGAACTAACCAAGCAAGCTATATAGAGTAGCTAAACATGGGGCTGGGTGGCATTTTGCAAGCAAAATTCACTCAATTTGCAGGGGACCTAGTCCTAACTATCCTCTAAAGACCTCCCAAGTTTCAGGGAAATTGGATCCTGGGGGCCCATGATCCATGTGTTCTGCCGTGAGGTGCATTTTTCCCCACAATAGAAACTAATGGAGAGTTGCTGGTCAGCCTGCTCAGGGGGTCCTGGGTTTTTTGGAGGGGCTTCATTTTGGTGCGTTTGGGCTGTCTGGTGTGAAGATTGTAATTGGGAGTGTGCCTGTGGCCATGGCAGTTGTGATTCATGTGTTTCTTCAGTTGGAGTCAATTTTTTCCCACAATAGAAAAAATGGGGTGGCTGAGAGAACAGTTAGGAGTAGGCCCCCAGCAAATTTGGTATTATTTGATTTTTAAAACGTCTCCCAGGCCCCTGGATAGTCAGGAATGGCATTTCCCATTGGAAACAATGGCCGAAGTGTTCAGGATAATACCGAAGCAGCTTTGGAAACCCAAAGCGGGAAACTGATTTGGAATTCAGTTTTCCCCAATTTTCCCCCTCTTTGGTAATACCGAAGCGGGAAACCCAAATCTTTTTCCTGTGCAGACCCCCTAATGACAACTACTCTCTTCTAGTCTAGAAACATGCTAATGCCAATTTGGAAGAACTTGGAAGTGTGCGGGCATTGTCTCAGGACATTGTATTCAGATAAGTGATTAGATGAGGTGACTTCCTGCTTTTTTGAGAAGCTATTGTTTAAAAGCTTTGTAATACTAATAGTAACACAGAACATGGCACCATATTTAGGTTCCATAATGTCACCACAGCCTTAATCCTTTTCTTGCTATTTGAAAAACGCAACACCTCAAGTTCTTGACATTATTTGAATGCCAAGCAGTAGTAGCAGTTCATATTTGATTAAATTATTGATTTAACATTGATCTTTCACCATAGTTTGCAGATACCTTTTATGTGGAGATGGGTATTAATCCCTCCTGTGGTCTATCTTTAGTAACTAACAGAACCAGGTTGGGGACCAAAAGTAATCCATAGGATTCCACTGGCCATACTATCTCACATGTAAATAGCCCAGTTCATTGCTACCTAATTTGTGTTGTGGATGTCTGTTGCTAGCCTAGAATAAAGTGCAACTGAGTATCTTCTGAAGCTCTCTTTGAGAACAAAAGTTGACTCTCTGCTCTGAAAGTAGGGTTTGTTTTGAATTAAAATAGGCAGTGATTATGCTGAAATCCGAGGGGAGGTGGGTGGAGAAAATTCACACATAAGAGGGTAGGCAACAAAGAGTATGCTACAATCTCACAGCCTGCTCCCAGTAACTAAACCCTAGTTCCATTGTATGTCAGAACACTGTACATATGTCTCCTTTATAAGCATAGTTCTCCATAAAGTGGTAAATAGTTTCTTAAAATGTAAAAGAAAAAAGATTAAACTAGGGAAATCCACCAAGTTAGTGGTGCAAATTTTGTGCTATTTTGTTTAAACTATAAAGAAGCTCTAATTTCTTTTTAAGATACCTTCTCTTAGTAGGCATTACTGTTCTTTATATGGCATGGACATATAGGCTGCGCGATCCCTTCTGCCATCTATTTTTATTCTGAAATTTTAAAAAAATTTAATGTGAGGCAAAAGTTCAGCACGACGCCCACTTTAACACACAAGTTTGGGAGCTCATGCAAAATAGTGGCAAGGACTGAACTTTCCTTGTCAAGGAACAAATCAAATAGAAAGAGGACTTGAGGATGGGGATGATTTGGTTTCCAGGCAGGCACAAGAGCAACCGAAAAATGTTTTGTCTTTTTAAATGCCCTACTAGCCATTCTTCTGTTCTCAGTGCATATACAGTTATTCTCATAGCTTGCATCTGGAGATGGGCTAGATTCCTACACAGTCGCCTCTCATAGCAGATTTTTTAATTAGTTGTTTGCCAGTTCTTCTGCAAAGTTAAGCTGGAACTGCAAGGATGTGTGGAGAAAACAATCTCCTTTGGTCCAAGAATATTGACCCAGTGGTCTGGGGCTATTCCTTCTAGTAGAATATCATTCAGTGTCATTTTTTAGGAGCGCCACTTTTTAATTTAAACATAGGTTGTTACGTTGCCAGTCCACCCAGGTAAGAATTCTGGGGATATTATGTCACATATGTAGGCTTCCCGTCAATTTTCTGCATGGCCTCCTTTCTCTTAAACTCCTGCTGTACCCTAAGACAGTACAGAGACAACTGGATGTATCTCTTCTTGACTGCATAACAAAACAGTTTTTTTAAAAAAATTATTCCATTGCACTGGATTTTTTTAAAATGATTCTTTTCAGGGATAATTTCTTTAAAGCTTGCTCTTTCTGTCTTGGATTACAACATGATTGCAGAGCTGTGATATTATTTGTATTTTTGAACAATGTGAATGCCATGGCTTTTAAAGCAGAATTTCCCGTTGCAGCTTATTCTGTTTTTAAAAACTTTGAAATGAAACAGTACTTTGAACTCCTCCTAATTTCGTTTAAAGCCCAGCATTAATTTGTGAAGCAAACCCTTTCTCGCCAGGCAGGGAACATTGCGAACGTGCTTCCGTGCTTTATGGTTTATCTTGTGTTATTTTCAGGGTGATGCAATTATTGCTGAATTAAAATGGAAAAAAATGTTTAGTTAATGGAAATGGTCAGAGGTCAGTGTAATCTTGTTTAAACCCATTCTTATTTCCATGACCAGTGCGTTATCCTGTTGCAAATTTAAATAGGAAAGTTTGTTGTGCTAAAATGGTTTGGAAAAAATGTGCTGCTAAAAGAATACCAAGGAAGAAGCATATTAAACCTAACAGGGTGGGTTGTTTAAAAGCAATAGAGGTAATGAGAAGAGAAAGTTTTATTAGATTATTTGAATATAACCTTTCCCTTATTATTCCTTTGTTTGTCCAGAAAATGTTTTGTTTGGTCTGCTGTTGTACATCCTTAATTAACCAAGCGGTAGTGCTTTACTGCATGTTTTTATTAACCCTTTGTATGTTCATTCTCTTCTGATTTAAAAGCATAATCCGTTAGATTATAATCCAGACGCCTTGAAGAAGTCTGCTGTTCAGAAAGCCCTAAAGGTAAAACTAATAGTTTTCCGTTTAAAGTCACAGCATTAATTGGAAACGTGGTTGCCTGCAATATATTTTTAATGCCACCTAATTTTTTGTGTGCCAGAAGAGCATAATACCTGGTACCAGGAAGGAAAGGCAAGACACAGCGATACTCAGGGTGTCTGTCAGACAGCCGATTGAAAACCATCAATGTTGCATTCCGTACATTAGAAATATGTGAAGGGTTTTATCAAGCCGAGTAAGGTAACTGAATGGTACTCCTTCATTCCCCCATCCTTTGAAATTTTGCTCTTTAGGATTAGAGGATCCTCATGAACGTCGGTGGGGGCAAAGTGGAGGTTTGCAAACATTGTCCCCACCAACAGAAGTACCATTCTACTAGCGTAAGTGCTGTTACACTAGAGGAAGAGTGCCTTTGGATCTTATTCCAAGTCTTTGATTATAACTAATCAAGCTTCAAGAACAAGACTCACATAGAAGCAGGAATTACTATATTCTGTTGTAAAATTATGTTTGATTTGATCGTTTCAGATTTTTTTTTTTGCTTCCGAATTTCAGATGATTTTTCATAGTTTATTTTTACTGAAAGCCTTTAGTGTCCATTTTTGACTTATTCCAACAATCTGTTGAGTTCTTCAATCATAATTAGGGTTCCCATCCTCCAGGTGAGGCCTGGAGATCTCCTGGAATTACAGCTGATCTCCAGACTATAGAGATCAGTTCCCCTTGAGGAAATGGCTGCTTTGGAAGGTGGACGTTATGGCATTATACCCCACTAGGATCCTTCTCGTCCCTAAATTCCTCCTCCTATAGGCCCCACTGCCAAATCTCCAGGAATTTCCCAACCCAGCATTTGGCAATCTTAATCACAATTCAGATTAGTTATTGAAGGCAGACAAAACTGAACTGTATGAGTGTCTGGATAGGCACTAGTAGATTGTTTTGGAAGCTGAACTCTTGGTGGGACAAACTCTACATGGGGAACAGAAAGAAACTGAAAAACAAACTGTGAGTTTATTAGTGTTGGTATCTTACTTTGGGGCCCACCCTTGTATGCACAGGCTGGAATATGCCAACACAGTCACCACATTATTGCTAATTGTGCTCATAAATTCAGTTCTGGTGAATAGTGGGGGAAACTCCAGTACAAGCTGCTATCTTTTTTTTTGTAAAGAAATGTAGGTAGCACTTCAGTGCCCGCCTCTTTTGAAATGACACCAAGTTGTGTGTGATGCCAGGACACAGTATCAGTGTCATGGGTTACAGGATAAAGTTTGCTACCAGCACACACATTTGTTTTCCTGGTGTACATTGAATTAGCAGTATAAAAATCTAGTAAGCACCTAAAGTCCTGCAGAAAGCAAAATATATGAGAACTCTTTCAATACAGAGAATCTCTGTATATGTCTGTAGCTTCAATATGCTATAAAACTACATCTTTCTTATCCGTACACTCTTTTATATGCTAAAGAAAAGTTGACCATTGATTCTAGTTGAAGCATACAGGGAGACTAAGTAGAGTAACTCTGAGAAAACTTGTGGATGGTGAGAAACTAAAGTTATGTGTAAATCTCTCTTTACTAAGAATAACAGTGGATTTGTTATTTGATCCAAAATACATGCTTGTGGTCCCCTGTGCAGTAATTGAATTGAATCTAGAATTGCTATCTAACTTCCATTTAATCATGTTAATCTTTTTCTGGAGTCAAATTCCAATTAAACTATTAACAACTTCGACAATGCATTTTAATATTTTAACAGCATTAACTTAATTGTCGTATCTCCTTGTCTTTCTAACAAAAGAATTTCTTTGGTAGCCAAATACAAAGTGTGTTCTCAGATACTCATGACTGGGAAATGTTTCAGTTTCTGTCAAATGATCGTAAATCATTGTTTGTTTTTGCAGTTTGATCTAATGCTATACAACAGATGAGCAAGGCTCAGACATGACAGATGGTTGGTCTCTAGTAAGAGTTGGGTAAACCTATAAGGAAAATCTTAGTACACCTTTCTCCTTTGCGGCCCACAAAAAGATATTGTATGATTCCAGTATACTTCCCTACCCATAATATTCCATCATACATCTATATACTGAGCTTTCTGAGCTTGCGCTTTTTCCATGTCCCCCATTTGCATGCTGACTGCAACATTCATTTATTTGTTCTAATGTTGCTTCATTGACTTTGGGGGTTGAAGCGCTCAGTAAAGAATGAGAGGTTGAGCTTTGTAAAATAGTTTAATTCAAAAGGCACGGGGGAAAGAATGTGGGAAGGAGTCTGAAGCTCCAGTGTGTATGTAGTCTTTTTCATAGAACGTTTCAAGGTAAGGATGTATGGGTGTGTGATCTCTGCGTATGCCCCATACATTTCTGTGCCTATATAGCTCTTTGCAGCCATGGACAGGAGATGATGGGCAGGGTTCAAAAGGACTGTTTGACTTAGAAGGGAACCATAATAATAATATGTGCTTAAAGAAGCTTAATTTCCCCTCTCCTCTTCTGCAGTCAGGAAAGAAAGTTAACAGCAATCCCAATCCACTTGTCTCGTTGACTGTTGGTCACAAGGAACAGACAAGTAAGGTAAGCATCTGCTACCTACAACTGTCCCGGAAGCTGTGTGTGTTCCTTGCCCACATAAACTGCGATTTTTGTGATTAGAAGTGAATTTGGCATCATCATCTCTCAGCGTTAGCTTGCATAATGGCACGGCCAGTTTGGTGTAGTGGTTAAGAGTGCAGGACTCTAATCTGGAGAACCGGGTTTGATTCCCCAATCCTCCACTTGAAGCCAGCTGGGTGACCTTGGGTCAGCTCTGAGTGAGTGTTAAGTCGTCCTGAAGGGCGGTATATAAATTGATTGTTGTTGTTATTATATTATTAAGTTATTACTGTCTTGTTAGTGTATTCTGCACAGTGCCTTCATTTTGTGAACCCCAAGTCCGTACAACACCTCTCGTCTGCTTGACAAACTGTCTCTTATGAAAATTAATCCTACAGTAGATCAGTGATCCCATAATAAACCATGGTTGTCTGAACTGGGGGGACTTGACATCATCTCTGAAATGAATGGACGGTCCTGTGTGTCTTCAGTAAAGAAGCGGAATAAGAAGTGGTTCGTGCGTGCAAACCGAAAGGGGCACGTTCCACGTACAGGGTCAGATGTGAAGCAGGCCGTGCTTGGATGCAGCCGCCATTTCTGTGATCACAGTTGACGGGGAAAGCGCTGCCAGGCTCACAAAATGGCTTATGGCTGTTCCAGACTGTAACAGGGAAAAGCATACTTGATGTGGGGATTTCTTCTCCTAATCCTGCCCATGGGAGAAATTACACGGAACAAATGCAACTGCCCGGCTTATGTGTATGAACTGAGCGGAGACTGAATTGATCGAACATATCCAGTGCAGCTGCATCAGTATTATCAGTATGCTGGTCAGGGCTCCCATGTGCTTACAGGCCATAATTTCAGTGAAGCATCCTTTCAATTTCTCTCACCAGAGGAGTTTCTGTTTCATTGACCCTACTCAGCAGCTCATTTTGTACCATGAAAAAGGTATATTAGACCAAAGATAAATGAAGGAAGCTTGTATTGTAACCCATCTAGAATCATTTCTGCACTCCGCCATCCCTTCGAGGAATGTAGGGTTATGTTTGGTTGGGGTTCTTTGTTGTTGTCTTTAGTTCTCTTAATGACTTTATGGATTAGGTTAGATTTAGAGACGACGACTTTCCCAGGCTACCTGCAGAGTCATTCTACACAGATGATATTCTAAGTACACTGACTTCAGTGGATATAAAAGGGTGTAACTCTGTGGGAGCATCTTGGCAGGGACAAATATTTGAACTTGCCTATGTTCAAGCCTACGAAGTTTAGCTGCACTAAACTGGCCCTACAATAGGCTAGTAAAGTAGTCTCAAATAATCTTTAAGAAACATTTCTCTTAACTGGCTGTGAGGTTCCGTGTTTCGTTTTGTGATCTAGATGCTGTCCTTTTTTCAAAGTGTGCACATAAAAGTCACAAAGCAACTGTGTAAATTGAGATTTCTACCTGTAAACTCTAACAGAAACTTTCTTCCGTGAATCCTCTTGAAAATAGATTCGCTACAAGACCAATGAACCTGTCTGGGAAGAAAACTTCACTTTCTTCGTTCACAACCCAAGACGGCAAGAGCTAGAAGTTGAGGTAAACGGATCTGATTTGTTCCTCTTTCAGTGATCTTTGTCCTCTATGCTAGTTCCAATCTTTCTTCCCCAAAGTAGTCCCTTCCAGCACCCATGAACAATGTACCTCTTTCCAGTTCTAGTATTTCATTGTTTTCATATTGCAATACATACATTAGTATGGATAATGTGCTATTGGATATGCCACTTCTGCTAACGCTGAATATTTTATCTAATACATTTCATTTAATGGATGAGACAATGATATTTTGTATCGCTTGCTCACAGCATGTTTGGCTTTTGTCAGTAACTTAGTCCCAGATGGTGAACAGACCAATTAACTAGATTGCTGCAAAGCGTTTTGCTTGAAATTGTTCTCTACATAGATGGTTGCCTTTTCAGAAGGATTTAGACCATTTACTGTAATATGCAGTGCACTCTGCTTCTCATGCAGTCAGTAACGCTGAGTGAAAAAGTATGATACAGTTTTTTTTAAAAAGGATGTTACATTAAAATGTAGCTTTTTGTCTTTGTGAGCCCCTGAGTCATTTTTATTTAAAAGCCACAGTGCGATGCATTTTGTCTCCTGTTTCTGTAGGTCAAGGATGATCAACACCAGTGCTCCTTGGGAACCTTCAAGCTTCCTCTAAACCAGCTCCTGGCAAGCGAAGGTCTAACTATGCATCAGAGATTTCATCTTAGCAACTCTGGTCCAAACAGCACTATAAGCATGAAGATTGCACTCAGGGTACTGTAAACGTCTCAGTAGTGTGGATTCAACCACCCTCCAAGGATCCTTCCTCCAATTTAAGTGGCTCTTCCTGTAGCGGAAGAGCCACTTAAGTTGAAGGAAGACTTCTTAGGCTGGAGAGAGCTTCAGACTTTGCTTATTGGAGTGGTAGAACAGGGGTTGTATCCACCCCATGTTAAGAACTAGGGCAGTGATACGTTGATTGTAGAGATTGCGTTTCCTGATTTAGATCTGTATTTTCAAGTAAGAGAAGGAAGTGGTTTTACCACCGTATGCTGTTAGTTTGGAACTGCAAACCAAAATACTTTCTGTATGTAATCCAGAGATTAACAGCATAGAAGAAATCTCTCAAAGCAGGCTTGCGATCGCCATAATGACTAAATGGAACCTCCATGGTCAATTGCAGCAGCTGCTGCCACAGCACAAGAATTTTCACTGTGTGGCTGAAGGCATGCTGTGCAGCATAGTGGTTAAGTGGTTGGGCTGCTGGTTCGAATCCCACTGCTGCCATGAGCTTCAACAGGTGGCCTTTAGTAAACCACTCTTCTCAGCCCCAGCTGTCTTGTGGGGATAATAACAACACTGACTTTGTTCACCACTCTGAGTAAGCGCTATTCTGTCTAGAAAAGCAGTATATAAGCACACTGTTATTATATAAGAAAATACTTTAAAACAATATGCTCATTTTAAAAGGCCTCTTGTTAAGTGGAGCTTCTGCATGAAATGCCAAAGAGTTACTCTTATAGTTATACTCCCTGACATTTTGTAGTTGATGCCATCTCCTTTGGCAGCCATTTTGTAGTTGCACCCACCACTCTTATGTTAGAATTCCAAAGGTGCCCACAGCCTCAAAAAAGGCTGGGAACCCCTCAGTTAGGAAGATAACACAGCCTCCCTGCATTTGAGCCTCATAACTCATTGATAGAACTCACATTTTGCATGTATAAGGTCCCAGCTTCAATTTTTAGCATTTTATAAAATACAATTTATTTTGTTTAATGTGTTTTTCATATTCTTGTCCTCAGCCATGGGTGGCACACATTTAATCCTCATGACAATAACATGAGGTAGGCTAAATTGACCCTGCTAAATCAGATCAAGGATCCATCTGGTTCAGCATTGTGCTTATCACAGTGGCCAATTAGGCGCTTCCAGGAATCCTACAAGTAAAGAAAGAAGGCAGCACATCTTTTCCTTCCCCACTGATATCTGGAGGTCTGGTGCATTTGAACATGGAAGTTTCATTTAGCCATCATAGCAAATGTCTCATAATGTAGCTGTCCTTCATGAACTTGTCCAATCCACTTTTAAAGCCATCTAAGTTAGTGACCAACATCACATCTTCAGGAAGTGGATTCCATAAATGAATTATCTATTGTGTCTGTCTTGTATGTCCACTCAGTATCACTGGATGATTCTCACTTCCAGTATTATGGGAGAAGAAGTAAAAGTTCTCCCTCTCAGCTTTTCTTGTACCTGGCGTAACTTTTATAAACCTGTATCGTCCTTTTTATCTAAACCACAAAGCCTCATATCATTTAACCTTTCCTCATAGGAAAGGTGCTCCAATCCTTGATTATTCCAGTCACACTTTTCATCGCCCTTTCCAGTTCTATGATATCCTTTTGGGTGATTCCAAATATGATTGCATCATAGATTTAAACAAAGGCATAATAATACTAGCAGGATTGTTTTCAGTCATTTTTCTAATAAGTCCTAAGAAAGATCCTTTGGTGGGGCACACGTGCTGCCTACTTCTCTTCTTTTGTGAGCACTGCTAGTTTATTCCTGCTTTCTGCTTTCTGTTGCTTAAGCAGTTACTAGTCATAAGAGAAGCTTATGCCATGACTGCTTAGTCTTTGAGAAATTTTGTCAACAGATTTTTGTAAGCCCAAGAATACAGTGTCTAGTGGATCACTCCTACACATATTATTGACACTGCTGGTGAAGCAAGCCTTTTCCGTTCAAAGTCTGCCATTCAGAGAATCTTGAATAGCCTGACTGCAAAAGACCTTGGAATAGAAAGTGCTGGGCAAGATGAACAAGTAGTCTGATTTGGGCTAAGGCAGCTTTGTATGTTCATAAGTCTTAAGTAATCCACTGGAAAAGGAAGCTCTGCAATCTGTGGAACGTGTCTAACTTTCTGTAATATTTTTTTTGTCAAAGTATATCCTTAATAAAATTGCTAGATCAAATATTAAAACTAAGGCATGATATATCAGGATTCATATGCAATCAGTTTGCAGCAGTTCATAAATGAAATCTTTTTTTCTGATGAGGCTGAAGACTGGTTCCAGCCTTATATAGTACAGGAAATATAGTAGTATAGACTGATCTCTCAGGCTCAGTCCCCTCTCTCATTTTTTTCCTATACTCAACTCTGTGATACTGAATTTTTGGAGGAAGTTGGTGTTAGGTGTTCTTTTAAGTGTTTATAGATACTGAAAACATACAAGAGGAGTATTACCACATTAACAATATTTATGTTACTGATTGCGATAGACTAAAGTCATTTGGATCTCTAGTTTACTGAATTTCTTCTCTATTTTCTTATGTCATAATAGAAAGTAGAAGATGGCAAGGAATTCAGTTGCACTGGTTTTTCTCAGGTGGGCAGCTGTGTTGGTCTGTAGTAGAAGAGCAAGATTTGGGCCCAGTAGCACCTTAAAGACCAACTAGATTTCCAGGGTAATTTGGAAATCCGAGTTTTTCTGATGGTGGTTGTGCTAGGGATTTTTCGGTGCTGTCTGTTCAAAAGCAATCAAACAGCGTTGGTTGTTCGCTCACAGGTCTCTCTGCAAATATGGTCTTGTTCCCAGTTAACTGGATAGATTGGCTGCTTTATAATACGTTTTTTAGATTAGTTTCTTTTCTAATAAGTGGATTTTGCAGCAGTTGCTTTGCTCATGTGTAGTATGAACCAATAAAAACAGGTTACATTCTGCACTACAGCAGGAAATTAATGTAGTGGTCTTTATTCTATTGCTCTGTAGATCCTTTCTCTTCAAAGACAAGAGAGGCCTCCAGATCACCAACACTCGGCCCAAGTAAAGAGGCCCTCTGTTGCCAAAGATGCAAGAAAAGGTTCTTTCAAGCCTCAGGTCCCTGTTTCTCCACCAGCTGACTTGAACAAACCTGCCCCTGCTTCCACAGTAACAGACACTGAAAAAAAGACTGACGAGTTTGAAAAAAGTCATCCCCCTAACCCCAGTCCTCAGTGGCCGACTGATCTCAGCCGAAGCTCCTCCAGTCTCCTTGCCTCCAATCTGAGCTATTCACCCAGCCATCTGTCAATCAAAGAGCCTACTCCAAGTATAGCCTCGGACATATCACTACCCATCGCTACTCAGGAGCTACGGCAGCGGCTAAGACAACTAGAAAAGTACAATCCTAATTTTTAAAATTACATATATGTATATAGTATGTGTGAGTTCAATAATGTTGTAGACTTGAAAGGAAACCAGAGATGCAATTGATACCATAAACGAGAATTCCTTTGCACATCAAGGCTTATAGTGCAGAACTATAGGGCACTTTGTTTCAGTAAATAAGCTACTTTAATAAGAAAGTGCATCCAGAATAAGTGAGGTAGCTGCACAAAAAAAGGCAGCACTACTAACCAGTACAATCTGGGAGGAAATGCCGTCCCAATTCCTAAAAGCATAAAGCAAAATATATTCAGTGGGTCTCTTCAATGAAACTGTTACTTGCTTTTTAAAATTAATTTTTTTTTAAAACCCCACTGTCAAAAGTGCCTGTGTGATTTGCAGTTCAGTAGCAGTTTTACTCACTTTCTGGAATCTCAACCCACGTCTAAAAATCTAACCCCGAGCATTATGACAATAGTATTACAAGGAATGTGAGTTAGAGAATAGCTGATGGCCTTGATCTATTTCACCATCATGTAGACAAACTGACAGTGCAAAAGTAGCCAGTGCAAGAGTATTTGTTGCCTCCATAAATATACACCGCTCCGTTATACCATCAACCGATCTTTCAGCAAGATAGTCATTAAAACAAAATATAGCAATGGTACATGTTTGATCAACGGAGTTGTTCCAACATTCAGGATCAATGGCTATATTGAAGAGTTTTTTCATGGCCACTGGTACCATAGCCAAGCGTAGAGCAATTACTTCATCTCTGACTCGTTCAGAACGATTACCAAAAAATACAGGGATCTTTATCAGTAATCCTTGCATCACAAGGATATGGTTGATTTTTTGAAGGGATGTGGTTGTAACAAACCTCTTAAGATTGCTGGTGGCAAAACTGTTACAGTGTGCTAAGTTAACACTTCCCCCGTATTTTGATACACTTTTTAAAGAATATCTTACACATTTCTTAAGTACCGATGATAAGTTTAGATCCAAGGTTAGAGATAAACAAGGTTTCCATACAATGGCATGCATATTTTGGTAATCAGGTCTTTTGCCTGGGCTTTCTCCAGACTGAAATCTGTGTTACATTCTTATAATTGCATTCCGCTTTGTAGGGTGCTTTAAAATTTATCAAAATGAAATACTATTCTGTTTGGTGCCTCAGCTTATTGTTCTGTTGCGCACTTCAAGCTTGAGCCAGAAGACCAATATAAAAAACCCCTTTTTTAAAGCTATCATGGAGTGCTCATACTTAGTTCTTGGAATTGGTTTCAGGCCTTTCTGAATGTAGAAGTGTTTCTGCATTCCCGCATGTCATCTTATGAGTGAACTAGAATTCATTATTTTAACTTCGCAGCTTTTAACAACATTTATAAGAAGCAAGATTATGCCTGAAGGCCCGTTAACACGTTATCTGTATCTGATAGAATTGCTGGACGTGCACATTCTCTGTATTTGAAAGTAATCTTTGCTCTAAAGTAATAGATTGAAAATATACAACATGTGTGTACTTAAGAAGAAAGGGCAGGTTACAATAGTACTGTTATATGATTATTCTTGGAACTTGCTATTGACAAGTATAACATTTTAGAAATCTAAAGGAAGAGCTGTCTACAGTTTTTAATACATGCCAGTTACATTTTATGTCAGCTGTGTTTTTTCCTTCTGTGGCTGTCAAATATTGATTATGAGTATTATGATCCTTTCACAGTGGCACAACATTAGGACAGTCTCCATTGGGGCAGATTCAGTTAACAATTCGTCACAGCTCACAAAGAAATAAACTTATAGTGGTGGTACACTCATGCAGGTAAGTATAATGTTTCATCTGACCTTATCTTGGGATTGAATTCTGGCTTTCTCTCAATTATCTATATATTCACCGCTAAGACAAATATAGATCTACCGTGGGCTTTGCTGCTGCTTCAATGTTTATATCTCAAAACAGAGGAAGGCAAATTCATATAAGGGGTGCAAAACTTGACCTGAGGTTCTGGAGCTGCTATCAGTTAGTTTGCTATGCTGGACTAAGTGGACCATTTATCTGAATTCAGAATAAAGCAGCTTATTTTACACCTGAATAATACCAGTTCCAATCCTGCAAACTATGAGATTGTCTTACTATATGTACGCTATCATTATTGACCTTTTCAGGTCAATATTGACCATAATGGCTAGAAGCTGTTTTTTTAAATGTTAACATTAAAACACACACACATACACCAATATACATAATATATACATACAGGTGTGTGTGGGTATGTATACACACACGCACGCACATGTGTAAATGTGTGTGTATGTATTATATGTAGTACAAAAAATGCACACACATTTTTTTTTGCTTCTTGCATACCAGAAACTTGCAGTCCTCTGATTGAGTTGAATCAGAGAATGAAGGCTTCGTTTGGATCCCACTGCTGCTAATCTGTAGGATAAAATTTGTTTGAACAGTTAGGGGGTGCTTTTGTCTGTGACATCTGAGACAAGAAATGGGAAAACCATGAGTTGGATGGAAAGCTCTGATGGTTGTAGGTCTTTCCTGCTTTCCCCTCTCCTGTAGCTATTTGCCAGGAAGTTTGATGGGGTCACAGAAGCCTTGTGGAGTAATAGCCATGTGGAGTCATGGGCAGCAGTGAGAAGGGGACAATATTGCCCTTTCTGCCTCTTCCCGGTGATGGAAGTAGCCACTGCAGGAGTGAGGAATATCCACAGTCCTAGTGCATGCTTATCACTGGATCCAACCCAGTAGCTGATTATGGGCTGAAAATAGATGGTGATAATAGTCCTCATTTGAGGCGATGAAGAGGAGTGGGGGGGGCAGTGTGCGGTCTAGTTCACACAGGGAACAGAATGTGATAGTGATGAGATGTCAAAACCTTGAGACAGTAAAATGGACTGTACTGGTGTAGACTGCAATTGGTAATTTCAGTTTTGCACGTCACTTGCTTTAAAAACTCCATGCAAATAGAAAACTAGATCAGAAGAAGAAAGCTTTCCCTTCCTCTCTGTGCTGGTTTTCTACTTGCAGGAACATCGGCGAGCGTCCCAGAATGTGGACCTGTAGTCTAAACCCGTCCATTCTTCTGCCTCTGATCTCCTCCACCACCACCTCTCCCCTGCATGTGCGGATTTCGCTGTCTCCTTCATATGGCTTGTTGACGACTCTCCACTTCCGCTGTGCTTGCAGCAGTCATTCGATCCTGTGTGCGTTTCCTCTCCTTTCTCTCAGTTGCCCCAGCTTGAAAGGCCTCTGTGGCATAACCCTTTATCAGGCCAGAATCTTTTTATGTGGGAAGAAGGTAAACAAATGCATTCTGGAGATAGCTGGCCTGACAGGGGGGATGTTGAGCACTACAGGTACTCTCTTCTGATCTGGTTTTGTCGTCTTTGGTCCCAGAAATTTAATCGCCTTTTCGGAAGAGGGATCTGATCCGTACGTCCGAATGTATTTATTGCCTGACAAAAGAAGATCAGGAAGAAGAAAAACAAATGTTTTGAAGAAGAATTTAAATCCATTATTTGATCAAAGGTGTGTCATCATATCCGTTTGTCGGTTTTACAGCATTGAGTGGATAAACCATTTAGCTGCTTTACAGGCACTGAAGCAGAAAGCAAACCTTCCACAAGCCAGTTTAACAGGTCCCTGTATTATTTTTCATCACGTTCTGGCTTCAGGTGGTGTCAAAACTACTAGAAGACAAAGAAGAAAATGATTAAGTACCACTAGCTTGTTTTTATTCATATGAACACTGAAATGTGTTTAAACGCCTAGATGTTTGTGGTAATGCAAGCATATTGAAAGAGTTTTTCTGTAGAAAAGAGAAATACAAACATATCATATACTGATCTTAGGTAAAAGGTAAAGGTAGTCCTCTGTGTAAGCACCGAGTCATTACTGACCCATGGGAGGGACGTCACATCACGGTGTTTTCTTGGCAGACTTTTTGTTACGAGGTGGTTTGCCATTGCCTTCCCCAGTCATCTACTCTTTACCCCCAGGAAACTGGGTACTCATTTTACCGACCTCAGAAGGATGGAAGGCTTAGTCAACCTTGAGCCGGCTACTTGAACCCGGCTTCCGCCAGAATTGAACTCAGGTTGTGAGGAGAGCTTGGGCTGCTGTGCTGCAGCTTACCACTCTGCACCACGGGGCTCTTAGGGTGGTAGAAACAGATACAAGCTTTTGAGTTTCACAGAATTCTTCAGGCAGAAAAAAATGCACCAGTAACAGACTGCTAACCAAATTAAAAATTATTTGTTGACAGTGGCTGTTTGCAAGTTGAAGCCACAAGTTTTGGACCTGTATTGACTTATGTGGCTTCACTGTCATTAGAGATAAAGATGAGTAGGCGTGTTAGTCTGCCTGTAGCAGTAGAAAAGAGCAAGAGTCCAGTAGCACCTATAAGACTAACAAAATTAGCCCTCATTTGCTATTAGAGATGGTTGTAATGATTCTTCTGTCCTTTAGACCATGGTCTTTTACATTGTGAATGGAGATAAATTTCAGTTCCCAGGCACACCTTTGATAATGCTTATCCTCTGAAGAGGAGGACAAAGATTAGAAAGAAAATGATTTTTCAGGGGAAAATGCTCATCAAGGGATGGCTGACAGTTTTGCCCAAGAATATTTTGCTCTTGTACTCTCATTTGCAATCGCCAAAGCTACTTGCAGATTTCTGGGATTTTTTTCTGTAGCCCTGTGAGGGAGAAACGTGTTTTTTAAAAAAATGAAGCCAGAGATTAAGAATTCTATAACTGCTAGATATCATGTACCAGTTGCCTTACTATGTGTTTCTTGTTTACAATTCAATGCAGATTTCCAATGCTTTTGATTAAGTTCTCTCAGAAATGTTTGTTCCCTTTTCAGCTTTGATTTCAGTGTTTCGTTACCGGAGGTGCAAAGAAGAACTCTAGATGTAGCAGTCAAGAACAGTGGAGGTTTCCTGTCCAAAGACAAAGGGCTGCTTGGTAAGGTGAGTTAAGGGCATAAAAGAAACAACTGCAGAAGATGCAGGTGCAGGTCAATGTGGAATGAATGTTCTGACCTGAGTCTTTGCCCACCAAGGAGGGCTGAATTTGTGTGCTGCATAATTATTTTTTTAAAAAACCCACTGAAGAACTTGTCTTGTGTAGAATTTTTGTTACTTCCATTTAAATTACATGTCTTGTAATAATGCCTCGTGCTCCACTCTCAAGCAGTGTTATTGGCTCAGGATACCGATCCAAGGATTTCTTGCATGTGAATAACATGCAAGAATAATAGTACAAGTCGTCATGTGCTAGTTCTTGACCCAAGAGCGTCATGCTGTCAAAAGTGCAGCAACAAACATCAGAATGAGTAGGACTGACTCGCCAGTTAAAGGACCTCGTAACTTGAAGAAGAGTTTTGTTGCCAAAAGTTTTTATAGACTCACTTTGGAGTACAGATTCAGATCAATGGATACTGTAATCTTTTTTGGAAACTGATTTTAGTAAGGCTGCCCCAGTATAATATCAGTGAGGCCCTTGGAGCAGCAGGGTGTTTTTTTCTATTTTCAACAAAACAGAATCTTGAGATTTTAATTTTATTTAGTAGCTGGTGAGTACTCTTGAGGAAGTGGAAAAATTAATTAATAGCAACTGTCAGTAATAAGGGTGCTTGGAGGAAGATTGTTCAAAACAGCTGAGGCTGGCTGGTATTGTTGTTGGACTTAAAACAGGGTTAACATACCTGTAACTTATGTTCATCGAGTTCTTCTGTGCTGACACACATGGGACTGCGCAGGCGCAGGCCAGCCGCCGGAGAATTTTCTAGAGCTTCCATGGCTCCGAAGGGGCCGTTTGTCGCGCGCCTCAGCGACCATTTTCCCGCCCAAACGGTCACGTGATCCTCCAGCGACCAACGGCCCCTTCCCTCAGTTCTCCCTTGCCGCCGCTTGACCAACACACTACAGCCATAACACCTTAAAAACACCAATTTCCGTTACAGCCAACACATTATCGTGCATTGGAGTTCACAGCGGGGTAGGAGGGAGGGTTGTGTGTCAGCACAGAAGAACTCGATGAACATAAGTTACAGGTATGTTAACCCTGTTTTCATCTTCGTTCTTCTGTGCCTCCACACATGGGAGTGTACCAAGCTTCACACAATAAGGAAGGCGGGGTGAAGTCCAACACAATTTTATTGAACAAACAAACACAACAATAAATAGATATGCATATATACATCTATGTAAAAAATACTGTGTAAGGACACATAAATACTCAATATTTACATATATACACACCCCCAGGTACATATATACACACTTTCACTCAAGGGTACCCAGCAGGTACGCCAAGAAAGTCATTCCTAAACTCCCTTAGGAAAAAAGGGAGTGTAAGACAGCCTTGGCCACAGATACATCCTGCTCCGCATTGACATCAACGGCGTAATGCCTGACAAAGGTGTCTGCAGAGGACCATGTGGCCGCTTTGCAAATGTTAACCAGGGGCACACCCCTGAGGAGTGCCGAAGAGGATGCTTGGGACCGCGTGGAGTGGGCTCTGACATGAAGCGGGCAAGCCACCCCTGCCAGGGAATAGGCCTTGCTAATGGCCGTCACAATCCACCTAGACAGGGTCTGTGAGGAAGCCCTGTTACCCTTGTCCTTGGCCCCAAAACATACAAACAGGTGAGGACAGGTGCGGTATTCCTTTGTCCTATCCAGGTAATAGGCTAGGGCCCTCTTCAAGTCTAGGGAATGAAGGGCCTTTTCCCCCTTAGAGGAAGGTTGAGGAAAGAAAGCAGGCAGTGAGATATCCTGCGAGAGGTGGAAGGCGGACACCACCTTGGGCAGGAACCCGAGGCAGGGACGCAGGACCACCTTGTTGGGATGAAACACAAGAAAGGGGGGGTCAGACCGCAGTGCAGACAGCTCACTGACCCTTCTGGCCGATGTGACGGCCACCAAGAATGCTACCTTGTAGGATAGCATATCCAAGGGGCAAGTAGCCATAGGTTCAAATGGAGGCAACATGAGACGTGAGAGTACCAAGGACAGTGACCACTGAGGCACTGGCGTCGACACAGGTGGGTAAAGATTGTACATGCCCTTAAGGAACTGGCGGGATTGTGGGTGAGAAAACACCGTAGCACCCTCAACTCGGGTGTGAGCAGCCGATATCGCTGCCAGGTGGACCTTGAGGGAGGACACCTTCAAGCCCTGGCCACGCAAGTGGCACAAATACTCGAACACAACCCCCAAGGGACTGCTGTCAGGCACCACTCCTCTGGCAAGTGCCCAGAGCTCAAACCTGCGCCACTTGGCCGCATAAGCGCGCCTAGTGGATGGCCGACGAGCATTGAGGAGGACCCTCTGTACCTCGTCAGTAAAGCCTATCGTGGAGGAACGATCCGCCAAGCCGTTAGGTGCAGCTTCCTGGGATCGTGGTGGACTAGGCTCCCGTTTAGGAGAAGGTCTTGCCGAGGGGGCAGACTCACATATGTCCGTTGGGACATCCGCAGGAGCTTCGGGAACCAAACCTGCCGTGGCCAGAAGGGGGCCACCAGGATGCAGTCCGTCCCGTCCTCCTCTATCTTGCACAGGACCCTGGGAATCAAGGGGAACGGAGGAAACATGTAGTGCAAGCCCTGCGTCCACGTAAACTGGAAGGCATCCCCAATAGAGAGGGGGTCGCTCCCTGCCCTGGAACAGAACGTGTGGGCCTTGGTGGTCGCCGCAGTGGCGAACACGTCTATCACTGGATGACCCCACATCTGGAAGATCGGCCCAACGCACTCTACGTTCAGTTCCCACTCGTGGTCCAGCAAAGGGACCCTGCTGAGGGCATCTGCCCGGGCATTGTCTGACCCAGCCACGTGTATAGCACGGAGCGACACCACTGCCAAGTGAGTGTGGCTTCCCGGCACAGGGCCATGGACACTGTGCCCCCCTGCTGATTCACGTAGTACATGGCAGTCGTGTTGTCCGTCTGCACCAAGACCTGACGATTTCTCAGCAGTGCTGTAAGAGACACAAGTGTGAAACGAATGGCCCTTAGTTCAAGCACATTGATATGGAGGGTCTTTTCCCTGTCAGACCAGACATCTTGCACAGACACATCACCACAGTAAGCCCCCCATCCCAACAGAGAGGCATCAGTGGTAACCGTGATGTCATGGTGTTGATACCCAAAAGGGGTCCCTCTAAACAAGTTGTCATCAGACAGCCACCAGTCCAAGGAGGAGAGGATGACCCTCGGGATAGAGAATTTGAGGGACGGAGGGTGCAGCAGAGCATCGTACCTCCGCACAAACCAGTTCTGGAGAGGGCGCATACGCAGCCTAGCGAAAGGCACCACAGAGGTGGCCGCTGCCATATGCCCTAGTAAGCACTGGATAGTGCGCACAGACTGGAATCGGTTCCTTTTAAACATGGACACTAGACCCCTTAGGGACCGAGCCCTCTCCAAGGGGAGCAGGGCCTTACCCTCCACAGAATCTAAAAGTGCACCAATGTAGGACACCTTGCAGTTGGGCACCAGCTTGGATTTCTCCAAGTTCACCAGGAGCCCCAGGCGTTGGCAAGTGCTAAGTACCAAGGCAATGTCCTGCACCAGCCTAGACTCCGATTCAGCCACGATGAGCCAGTCATCGAGGTACGGAAAGATGGTACAGCCTTCTTCCCGTAGGAAGGAAACCACAGGGGCCACACATTTAGTGAACACTCGTGGGGCAGTGGACAGGCCAAAGGGGAGCACCTTATACCGGAAAACCCTTTGCCGGTACACAAAGCTCAGGTATTTCCTGTGCTCCTTCCGAATGCCCACGTGAAAGTATGCGTCCTTTAAGTCAAGAACCGCAAACCAATCCCCGTGTTTGAGCAAGGCGATCACAGCCGCCAACGTAACCATCTTAAACTTGGTCACCTTGAGGAAGGCATTAAGGCCCCTCAGATCTAAAATGGGACGTAAGCCCCCATCCTTCTTAGGGACCAGGAAGAACCTAGAGAAGAAACCCTTTACAGAGTCCTCATAGGGCAATTCTTCCACAGCACCCTTGGCCAAGAGCGACACGATCTCCGCATCCAGCTCGGCCATAGTGTTATTGACAGCTGTCAGGGGTGAACTGCATCTAGGCAGCTCAACGAACTCCAGCCCGTATCCCAGTTCAACAATAGTTAAGACCCATGAGTCAGATGTTATTGACTCCCACTCAGAGAGGAGTGGACTCAGTCTGTCCGAAAAGTTCGGGGATACGGCTGGCGTGACCCATCAGTACTGCCTCCCGGCGCCCTGCTGATCTCTCTGCTGGGCCGGTTGTTGTTGTTGTGACGGGCGAGGCTTGAAGGGCCGACGCCTCCTCTGCTGTTGTGCGGGAGGGTATGGCCGCTGCTGGTAGGCAGTATACGGTTGGTAGCCCGGCCGCTGATGTTGGTACCTGCCCTGGTAGTGGTAAGGGCCGGACCGGGGAGCGTACCGTGACCTGGAGGAGGGCTTGTCCGCTGGAGCCAGACCCAAGGACCGTGCCGTCTGCCTGTCCTCTTTTTTCTTCTTCAGGGTCTCGTCGGTCGATTTGGAGAACAGCGAGTCCCCTTCAAAGGGCATGCTCTCCACCCTGGAACGCACCTCCTGGGACAGGGCCGTAGACCGCAACCAGGAGTGGCGCCTGAGGACCACCGCCGAAGCCATCCCCCGAGCAGCAGTGTCAGCAGCGTGGCTCCCGGCATTCATCTGCTGCTTAGACAGCCGGACAGCCTCTGTCTGCAGCAGGGACACCACAGCCTTCTGCTCAGGAGGGAGGTCCCGGGTATAGGATGCCAACTTCTCCCAGAGGTACAGCTGGTACCCTGCCATGATGGTCTGGTAGTTGGCAATCCTCAGACCCAGCGAAGCGACGATGTACTGGCGCCTGCCCATGGCATCAAGCTTCTTGCCCTCTTTATCCGCAGGCACCGAGGAGTGACCCGACCGTCGGGGGTTGAACTCCTCTGTGACCAAGGAGGAAGGTGGAGGGTGTTTCACCAACGCCGGCCAGGTGCCCTGCTTGATCTTGTAAAGCTGCTCGATGCGCTTGGATGTTGGCGGTTGATCACAGGGCACCTGCCACACCTTCTCCACAATCTCCTCGATACCCTCAAGCATGGGGAAGCCAACGTACGCCGGATTATCCCCGTAAATACGTTTGAGGAGCTTGTCCTTGGTCTTTGGGGCTGCTGAAGAGATGTCCATCTCGAGAGCCTTGGCCATCCTTGCCATCTGGTCGGCGTAGATGCGGAGGTCCTCGAATGGGGAGTCCGCAGATGGCACTAGCTCCTCAGGTGGCGATGGTTCGGACCAGGACTCCGACTGGTAGCCGCCAAAGCTCTCCACATCCTCCTCATCGGAACCGAGCTGGGATTCCGGAACCTGGAGCGGAGGGGGAGCCCACGCCGACCTCGACGTCGAAGGCCTCGGTTCCGACACGGAGAAGCCTGCAGGTGCCCCTTCCCACTGGCAACGGTATGGCGTGGGGAGGTAGGAAGCCTGTCGATGCCGGGACGCAGTGGACCGGACTGATCGGACACTGTCCCCGGAACCATGCCGTTCACGACCGACCGGAGGTGGAGACGGACGGACAGGCGACGGACGGCTCCGACGAGGAGACGGGCTCGGTTCCAGCCTCGGCGACCGAAGGGGAAGCGATGGTCGGCTCCGACGGCGCGGGCTCGGCTCCGGCCCCGACGAGAACTCTGCGGGCACCGTCTCGAAGGCCATCGGATCCGGCACCGACACGGAGATGTCCTCTGGCTCCGGGGAGCCCAGATGAGGGGAAGGCGTGTGAGGAAGCACGATGACCTCCTCCTGAGGAGCGGGACGCGGCGACCGGTGATGCTTGGTCTTCTTCTTCTTCTTTGATGGTTCCGAAGAAGACCTCGGGACCGACGCGCTCCTCGCCTTCGAAGGGGACCTCGGCTTCGACCTCTTAGGCTTCATCGGAACCGATCCGGTCGTCGGTTCCGACCGGGGACTCGGTACCAGGATCCTCGGTTCCGAAGCTGGTCTCGGATCCGACCTGGTAGATGACGCGCTACGGGGCGGCCGCACCGGTCCCTGCGCTGGAGAGGCCGCTCTCGACGCCGAGGCACTCGGGGGACGCGGTTTCGACCCCGACCTCGCGGAGGCCACTGAGCCAGCTCTCGAATGCCGTTCGGCAGAGGGGCTTGGGCCGGCCTTGGAAGAGGGCAACGGAGCGCCTCCGGACATGACCTTCTGCCACAGTGAGGAGTTTAGTCGGGCCTTGCGCTCCTGCCGGGCCTTGCTGGTGAAGCCCTGGCAAATTTTACAGGCCGTCACATTATGGGTCTCCCCCAAACAGAACAGGCACAGTTCATGGCCATCGGTCTTGGCCATTTTTGTGTGGCATTGCAGGCAATGCTTGAAGAGAGCCTTAGAGGCCATCTTCAGGGGCACGCGAAAGGAAGGTCAAAAACAGTCCGAGTCAAATTACCGAGTCCACAACAAAGTCCAAAACGAGATCCGAAGAATAGTCGAGGTCACGAAGTCCGAAGTCAAAAGCCAAGCAATCAGTCAGAACAAAGCACGAAGCACAAAAGCACAGAGCAACGAAGCTCACGTTCTCTCCAAGCGGCGGCAAGAAGAGAACTGAGGGAAGGGGCCGTTGGTCGCTGGAGGATCACGTGACCGTTTGGGCGGGAAAACGGTCGCTGAGGCGCGCGACAAACGGCCCCTTCGGAGCCATGGAAGCTCTAGAAAATTCTCCGGCGGCTGGCCTGCGCCTGCGCAGTCCCATGTGTGGAGGCACAGAAGAACGAAGATGAACAGTAAACTTCGCATGTGTGAAGCAAGGTTATATTTTAGTTCCTTTTTAACTCAGTACATCTAACAGTCAACATGGCCCTATCTGCAGATAGTTAAATCGGCTGATTGAGGCCATGGAGACAGAAGGGAGGATGGATAGGAGTTGAGGACAATAAGGCAGCCACAGCAGAAGCAACCACAGCAGAAGCATGGCTGGTGGGGGAGGAGCAGGAACCGCTACACCATGAAACCGTAGCTGATATGCCATCTATGGCTATTCCTAGGAGAATATTACTCCCATTCTACATGCCATTCCTATCAGTTGCCAAGCCCAATTCAAGGTATTGACTGTCTCCTACAAAGCTCTCCATGGCCTTGGTCCGTTGTATTTGTGGCACTCTCTCTCTCCCTATATTCCACCATGGCAGCTTTGCTCATCTGAACAGGGCCTTCTGCAGGAACCACATGGGCAAAATCAACAGCTGCCTGTACAAGGACATGCTTTGTGGTGGTACCCACTTTATGGAACGGCCTACCTGAAGAGGTGAGGAAAGATCCCACTCTCCTGGCCTTCCTTAAATGATGCAAAACCAAATTGTTCAAGAGGACTTTTTGCTCAGATGGGAGGGCTGAACTGTAAGAAAGTGGCCTCAAGAGAGCCATCAGTAAAGGGATAAGGTGGGACCAAAGACTTTACTACTATTTCTGTAAACAATGAGGGTTCCTAGAGTTCACTACTATTGCTGTAAATGGTGAGGGACCAAAGACTTCACTACTATTGCTATAAGTATGATCTTACTGGGTAGTTCCTATGTTGTCTACTATATCAGTCATGGAATTTGCCCACAATCTGTTTCAGCATTAAGTCTTTAAATCTTTATTTCTCTTTAAATCTTGCAGATTGCATGTATATACCCATTACATGTATACTGAAATGTTGTGATGTTGATTGTACTGACTCACACCATGTAACCTGCCTTGAGTTTCAGTGAGAAAGGCAGACTATAAATGACATAAAATAAATAAATTTGATTCCAGTGGCACCTTAGTGATCAACAAGGTTTTCAGGGTATGAGCTTTCGAGAGTCAGAGCTCCTTTCTGTAACCAATCTCATCCTGAAGTCGTGCTGATGGGATCTTGAGCTTGCGCAGTATCCATCTTCGGAAGCCCCTAGGGCAAAAGGAATTTTGTGCGCAAGCTTCCCACCCACCTCCTTCCACAGCAGCACAGGTTCCCCCCTCTAAAGTATGTCTACATTTGTCTGGTCTTATTTTTCTTCTCTGTTTCTCAATCAGGTATTGATACCACTGGCTTCTGAAGAACTTGCCAAAGGTTGTACCCAGTGGTAAGTACAATCACAGTTGATCCTCTTTCCGTGTCAATTATTTTTGATAGTCAGTAAAACTTTGCTTTTTTTGTTCACCTTGTAGGTATGATTTGACAGAAGATGGCACAAAGCCACACGTCGCACCTTAGGCAGCTTTGGATGCCAGAAGATCCTGTTCAGCATACTTTTTGCCAACCTTTATATATTTTATCAGCATTGTTAACACAGATGTAACAATATTATTTTTATAACTTTTAGTTAATAGGCACCCCCACCCCCCACCGTTTTATAACACCTGGACATTTTATGTAGGTTTGTCCGCATAATCATTATACGTTCTTTTCTTCATTTGCTACAGTTATTTTAATGTGCAATAGGGGGTTATAGAGCAACAATTTGTTTCAGTGGAACCTTTTATGGCACTTGTACCCTTGACAGAAGTGAGAAGACAGTGTATCTCGCCAAGGAGTCTGCCATGTAAATAGAAAGTATTTTTTTATCATTTTTCCTCAACTATTTGACGGCAGAAGAAAATATCAAAGCAAATCAAGAATTTTCTTCTAAATGCATGCAAAAAATTTAAGGCAAACTGGGGGGTGGGGTAGCAGCAAAATGGTCTTAATCTTACTAATATTACAGATTTCTCTTTTTTTTAATCTGGAAGAAACTAATGAAATGTTTAGCCCATTTATTTTTAGCCTTAATGGCTTGCAAAAGAGGGGAGTACAAATATTAACTTTGTAATATTTATATAGAAATGTGTTCTTGGAAGTTCACTCAGATTATTCGTATGTCACAAATTCAGACAGAATTATAAGGAATTGAACTAAAATGGAACTAATATATATACACACACACATACTGTATAAGAAGGTTATCAAGATCTGGAAATCACAGTATGGATGTGGGTCTCTTATGATGCAAAAATGAAGACTAATGTAGTATATTGTTTTGGTATGCACTTTTACCGTCATTGTTCCATATTAGATTTTACTTACCCAACCAATACTATCAGAAATTTGTCTATGCAAAAGAAAGATTCAGATGGGATTTGTGTGTATTAAAAATTAGGGCCCGATAAGACACCCCAGTAATATAGTAATTGTGGTGTTAATTTGCTCCAGAAAGTGGGTCTTAGCTCATCTGCTACTAGTCTCCTAAAATGCCAAATGTCTGTTGTTAAACTGGAGCTCGAATTACAGAAAGCTCAAGATCCAGACGTGTGCTGCCTTTTTCCACGGTTGCTTCAGTGCTGCCTGTTCTGATGTTTGGAGCAGTAGCTCCGTTTCGGGACTGGCTCATGTACAATAGTCACATTCCTTTTAAACATCGCTGTGTTCTGCTGCAAGGACCAGCACCAGACGCCGCCAGTAAAGATTCTGGCTCTGGAGGCGGAGAGGACTGGGGTGGGTGGGTTTATTTTTTTACAAATTTCATTAAATCACCCTTTAACCTGGAATGTGTTAATCCTGAATGTTGTTAATGCACTATAGAAAGTAAGAGAGCCATTTTAAATCAAGTTTGTGGTCTAATCAGTATAGGGTGTTTTTTTTTCGTTCGATTTCACAGGCCTGGGAAATGCAAGAGCAGGTTTGCAGAAAAAAGCCTGATAAGTGTTTTGAGCAAGACTTTTAAAAAACATTTTATTCATTGTTGCTTTCAGAATGGAATCAATGGGGCATTGATTATATCTACTTTTCTTTCTTCTTTCTTTCTTTTTTGACAGCTTTCTCAGATGGTTTTATCAAAAACTGTAACATTTGTTTTTAACCCTGGAGATGATGGAAGTTCATCTGCAGGGAGCCATTTCGCTACCTTGGTTAAATATGCAATTGCTTTAAAAATGACCACAAAAATTGAGAATCTTAGAATGGCTTCTGGACCCCAAAATTATTTTTTTAAGAGTGATTAAACTTCTGGAGTACTAGCTTTATAACTATACTTAATCGTAGCCTAGACAATTGGTATAATCTATAGTAGGAACTTCTCCTGCACAAGCAACATTCAGTTGAGCTCGCACAGAAGATGTTTCCATTGTGCCCTTTCCACTACTGAGTAAACCAAAGTGCCTGTTATAAATGTAGCACTGTTTATGCCAAGTTTTCAAAACAAATTCATTTTCATTTGTTCGGCTCTTCTTCCACATGCCATACCTAACCATGTGTGTGTATTACACACTACCACTGCTATATCAGATCATGTTTTTTTGTTTAATTTTGCATAAGGCTTCACTAGGCAGATCTCTGCAACTTCCCTGGGATGTTACTCTGCCTGTTACATAATTAGGCTCTATGGAAAAAGCTAATCTTAACGTAAGCAGTGGTTAACATGGTACCCATGTGTTCTTACTGACACATATATCCACTGTGTGATGTGATCACTTGTTAGTGAACTCCGACAGAGAGTGGACCCATAATAGCAAATGGGAGCCACTATAATTTATACTCTCATTCTGCAGAGAAGAAAACAGAAGATGCCGAAAATGGCAGTGCCGAAGTGTTTAGACCGAAATCCTCGCTTGGGCAAAACAGCTATCACTAACAGACAGCATTGCATGGTGGCACTTCATTATGCTGCAATTCCTAAATTGTTGTTGTTCCAGTAACGAGAGAGCCGTGGGCAGAGAGGAGGCTGCTTGAGTGTTCTGTGTGTAACAGTCTTTTAAGGCAGAAGTTGAAATTGGCTGGTGGGTCCACATCACATCACTAGTTAAGTAAGTAATGCTGGGAAACATTTTCAATCCATTATTGAAGTACAAGTTGCCATCACCCTTCCCCTGTACGTCACCCTTGTTGGGATCCTTTTCAACATGTGCAGGTCTTTGTGTGAGAGAGACTTGACATGATAAATAATGGATGCGAAATTAGATTTTATATAATGTGAGAAATACCTTTGGTTTGCTCCCAAAAGTAGAGGAAGAGTGCTCTTGAAAATCTAGACCCAAAACGAAATGTTTATGAAAAAGAAATGCACTTCCTTTCCTCGGAAATCAGAAACTGCATGCAGGACAATATTTCATCCATGGTTTTGTGGTGTTTCAGAGAGAAATTTTAAGGAAGCCCGGTTACCATGAGCAAATGAAAGACTGAATGTTATCAGATGAGCTTTCCATGTTTTTTTTAATCCTGTGCCTTAAAAAAAGGAAAGCTTAACAATTTGTGTTTAAACCTGAGCTTTTGTACTTTGTATTTACCAGTCTTTTTCTTGTATGTGCTCTTGAAACTGTTCGGTGCAGTGTTTCTGCTGGTAAGGAAAGCAGCACTTCCCATTTGGAGCTACTGTAATCCAAGCGCCAAGTCAGAGTGTTATCTGGATCTTTGTGTTTTGAACCTTTTCTTTAGCAGACCTGTGGCAGCTGGTAAAAGAAGAGTACTTTCTTTGCTCAAATAATTCTGCAGTTGCATGTATTTATTCAATAAATGATTCATATGGAAATCATTGTTTTGTATTGCCCTTTCATTATTCAGAGACCAAGCCTTGGTTCAAACAAAGCGTTCCTAATCCTCTGTGCTGTGACTTGGAGCACTTCTGTAGTGCTTTGATCAGAAATATACTGTCAACAGATCTCTTTCAGTCATTAAAACAAATAATAGCATCTGTACATGTTTAGGTAACAAGCTTTTTGACATCCAGGATCTAGTGTCAAGGGCTACGTTTTAAAAGATAGTCCCTCCTTAAGTAATATACTTATTTAACACAGTGAGGGGGAAATGATGTAATGAGTTTATATGCTGAACCGCTTGGTATCATAGCTACAGTGGAGCAATTACTTTGTCTCTAACTCTTTTACGGTGGTGAGAAGTACTGTCAAGTCATGGTTGACTTGCGGTGACCCCTGCTGGAGTTTTCAAGGCAAAAGACTAACAGATGGTTTGCCATTGCCTGCCTCAGCAGCCCTGGCTGCCTTTGGAGGTCTCCCATCAAATTACTAACCAAGGCTGACCCTGCTTAGTTTCTGAGATCTGACAAGATCAGGCTTGCCTGGGTTATCCAGGTCAGAGCAACTCCTTTATAGTAGCTACAAAATACATGGGGCTACACCTCTGTCACCCCTGCATGACAAGGACCTATTCATCATTTGAAGGGATTTCGCTGTAACTACCTGCAAAGATTGCTAATTAACAAAATGCCACAGTGTCCCGATGTAGAAGCTCTCCTATATTTTGGTATGCTTAAGATTTTTAAACGGCTTGCATACTACCGGAAGCTTAGATTGAAGGTTAAAAGTAAACAAAAGTTAGATGCCACAGCATATGTATTCTGGTAATCTATATTACAGAGCCTTTGTTTGACTAATGCCTAAGCCACGCTGTAAGACAATCATGTTGGGATAGAAAATCCAGCAGTATTGATTTCTTGGATTATAACTTTCTTCTGTTTGCTCATATATGCATCTTTCAGTGTTAAAGAGGAATAAAGAACTAGAAACGCTGTGAGCTTGTGTGCTCCCTCCTTTCCTTGTGTACTTCAATTTCCTCCTTTCTAGGCAAATCATAACTTGCTGTTATATCTGAATCAACAAACTATGATTTGTGCTTATCCCCTAAACCAAAATCGTACATCCCAGGCATCTGAGACTCAAACCCACTGTTACATTCAAGCCGGCTACAAGTCTTTAATATTAAAATAGGTATGCCTAAGTAATCGTCGTAGGTTGTTGATGTGATAAATAAATACTGCATTAACTCTGCAGTAAGTTGTATTACCATACATTGATTTCTGAAATTAATGTGGCTCACCGATGGTGTAAGTAAAGGTAAAGGTAGTCCCCTGTGTAAGCACCGAGTCATTACTGACCCATGGGGGGACATCGCATCACGACGTTTTCTTGGCAGACTTTTTGTTACGGGGTGGTTTGCCATTGCCTTCTCCAGTCATCTACACTTTACCCCCAGGAAACTGGGTACTCATTTTACCGACCTCGGAAGGATGGAAGGCTGAGTCAACCTTGAGCCGGCTACTTGAACCTGGCTTCCGCCGGGATCGAACTCGGTGATAAAAACAGCTCCAGTTAGGAAATAGCTGTTGGTTATTTCCAAAAACCCTTCATTGATCAGATCTCTGTGTGGATGGTTTTTCTCTAATATTGAGATGAAAAGGATTTTTTCCATACAGATTTCCTTGTAATTTTCTTTATAAAAAGCTATAGAACTTTTCATAGCATCTGAAGAAGCGATCTGAAACTCATAAAAGTTCATGCTTAAATAAACATTAGTCTTTAAGGTGCCACTGGACTGCCTGAAAAAGAAACATTCTTCAAGACTTGTCTTCCACTGTTAAGAATATTACAATCCTTGAAGATAGTTGAAGGCAGAAAATAGTAAATGGCAAAAAATAAGGCGTCATATCTCTAAGTTCCCAATTTTGTGAAGTGAAGCTGCCTTGTTGAATTTGGATATGCTAGTGCATAAAGGACTATAAATAACCACTATTAAACTATTAAGAAAATAATCTCCTTTGATTCTTCTTAATAAATGTATGGTACTTCAACCAAATAAATTATTAAATGCCTGTCCATTAAAATGCCACATGTACATGCTTTTGTACTTACACAGAAGGTAATTGGCACATCGGTTTTTCTGATGTTGAAGAAATGAAAAATAACCTTATGGGTCCAAAGTGTGCAGGTGCGCTGTATGCCCTTTGCTGTACCAAGATTTTAAGAGCATACAAGCTACAGACTGATAATAGCAGTAATAAGTTGCTGGGAGTAGTACACTGTAAGACGATGTGTCTAGTACTTTTCAATCTAGAAAAAAGGTGAGTAAAGGGAGACGGAGGTTTATGAAGTGATGCATGGAGGGGGGAAAGTGGACAGAGGGGACCTCTCCCCTAATACTAGAATACAGTAGCACCCAAAGAACTTGTTGAGCAGTAGGTTCAGGACAGATGAGGAAATAGTTATTCAACGTATAAACAAACTGTGCCACTGGAGGTAGTGGTACTGATCCATGAGCACAGACAGCTTCAAAGAGCTAGATTCATGGAAGAAGGTCCCTCGGCAGCTACCAGCCATTGTGACTGAAAAGAGCCCCCGTCTACAGAGGCCGCAAACCTCTGAATACATATGCTGTGAGGCAGCAATGTGAACCGCCTTGGCCCTGTTTTGCCCTCCAGGCCAGCTGGTGAGCCACTGTGGGAAACTGTATTCTGGACTAGATGGACTACTGGTCTGATCCATCAAGCTTTTACCAGATTTCGAAGGGCTTTTTCTTGGGGTGGTAGAGGGAAGAAAAACTGAATAAACGTGGACAGAATTTTAAAGGCCAGTTCCAGTCATATGAAGAAATAGCATAGTTTTTTGCAACCCAGTTGTCTGGTCTTTAGTATTGGGCAGAAGTTGTCCAAATATGATCTTGTATACAAGTGAAGGTTCTACAATCATACACATTTACTTTTAGGGTTTTAGCCAGTTTTTACCACCAATAGAGTAAAAGAATCAGTTTTACATCTGTTGCGCTCTGTTGTGCTTACTAATTTTCTGGGACTTGTGATACATTGGTTCAACATAGTGATAGAGCTCCAACCGTGTCCATCGAAGTCTCTTGGAGATGATGTTAATATTATTACCTTATGTACATGGACAGTAGAGAAGCAAGTAGAGGTGTTGTCTTTAGCCACTTTCACACACCTGTGTGGAACTTAAAACTAACTTTTAATACCAAGACCCAAACATTTATTTATTAAAATATTTATACTCTGCTTTTCCTCTTGGGTTAAAGCAGCTTGCAAGAAAATACTTAAAACATTACAAATTAAAACCAAATAAAATTTAAAAACCCTTCCTTCCTAAAAGATGCCTATTCATATCCCATCAAACGCCCTGGCAAACAAACAAGCTTTGCAGTATCTTCCAAAGACATCCTTCAAAGGGGATCTCCTTTGTATTGTCAAAGGCTTTCACGGACGGAGAACGATGGTTGTTGTGGGTTTTCCGGGCTGTATTGCCGTGGTCTTCGCATTGTAGTTCCTGACGTTTCGCCAGCAGCTGTGGCTGGCATCTTCAGAGGTGTAGCACCAAAAGACAGAGATCTCTCAGTGTCACAGTGTGGAAAAGATGTTGGCAGGTCATTTATATCTACTCAGGAGGGGTGGGGTTGAGCTGAGTCATCCTGTAAGAGTTTCCCAGGGTGTGGAATGCTAATGGCGGGAGGCTTCACTGTATCCTGAGGAGGTTCCTTTGCATATGGATTGGTGCTTGATGTGCTAATCTTCTCTGCAGGGCTATTGTTGGGTATAGAGTGTTTTGTTAGCCTGGTGTTTTTCAGAACTGGAAACCATGCTCTGTTCATTCTTAAGGTTTCTTCTTTCCTGTTGAACTTTTGCTTATGCTTGTGAATTTCAATGGCTTCCCTGTGCAGTCTGACAAAGTAGTTGGAAGTGTTGTCCAGTACTTTGGTGTCCTGGAATAAGATACTGTGCCCTGTTTGAGTTAGGCTATGTTCAGCCACTGCTGATTTTTCAGAAAGGGATCTCCTTTCTTCTTTTGGGAGCCTGTTTCACCTGGTAGGAGCTGCAATGGAAAAGGCCCAGGCGCTGGTCAATGCAAGGCAGGACACAATGAGTAGGGGAACAGCCAACCGGTGGCAACCTGACTGTAGCTGGCACGCTGGAACATGTGGGAGGTGAACATCCTTGAGATAAGTGGGATCCAAGCTGTGAAGAGCTTTAAAGGTCTCAACCAGCACCTTGAACTCAAACAAATTGGCAGCCAATGCAACTGTTTTGAGATGAGCAAGGTAAGTTCCTATTTCAAAATGAACAAGATATGTTTGGGTTACCTTTGATAATAATTGAACTGCTGCATTCTGGATCGGCTGCAGTTTCTGGGTTGTCTTCAAGAGCAGCCCAACGTAGGGTGCATCACAGTAATCCAACCATGAAGTTACAAAAGTATCAGCATGGCCAGATTGGCAGAGTCCAGAAAAGATGAACCAGGTGCAGCTGATATAAGGCACTCAGCCTCTGCTTTTCAAACAGCAAGGTTGGGTCCACGAGCATCCCAAAAGCTTTTAACTTGTTCTGCAAAAACAAGCTCCATCCAATACAAGCGGATCCAATCCCTCGAGTATCAGCCTTCCCAACTAGCATTACGGCTATCTTGTCTGGATTCAAGTTCAGCTTGTTCTGCCTTAGCCACATGACCACAGTGCCTTAAGCACAGATTCAGAACTAAGAGAGAGGCACCTGTAGGCTGTATATTGATGACTCCCTACCCCAATGTGCTGCTAATTAGCATTTTTTGAGAAAAGCCTGCTTTGGGTGGGGATGATGGTGGTGGACCTCAATGAATTGGCATATCCAACTTATCCTCCATAGATCTGTTCTTTTCACAAGGTCCTCATTCTTTTTGTTTCTTAAACAGCAGAACAAAATTACTCTTTGTTGGCTAAGAAAACAATTTAGAAGACTATTGCTTGCTTTTAAAAACTGTTCAAACAGTTGACTGAACTCTTTCAAGCAAATACTTTTTTTTAATGCAGACAAAATAACTTACCATGGCCTGTTGTAAAGCTTTATCTTACAACATGTCATTGCTTGTTTTTGCTTACACTACATTAATAATTTGTTTTAAGCAAAGATCGTATCTCATGGAAATAGCACAGTCTTCTCCTTACAAACACAATTCATAAATATCACTAGATGGTGCTGCAGATTCTGAGAAGCCAGCCCTCTTCACATTCACCTCCAGTTTTTTCTTTAATATTTATGGATAAAGGACCTGTCTCTTTACTAGGTTTTTCTGGTTATTTACTAATTTGTGGCGTGCATGTTACATGCATATGACTTCTACTGCCTGGATAGCTCTTGTTTTGCCTCCAGAGAATGTAACCAGCCTAAAGATAGCCACATTTTCCAGCTGTTTACTGCACAACAAAAATTGTTGTAGGCAGGAATCTCACAAATTGGATGTCATGGCTGCCAGCTGTGCGTAGAGACTTTCCAGTGATTGCAAACTCTCCTGCTTGCTATTTGGGCTTAAATATTCCTTTAAATGGCATAATTCTGAAAAACCCACATTGGCGAGTTTTGAAAATGGAAGATAATATTGTTTTTTAAAAAAAGATGTGTATAAAAGTAAGCACAATAATAGCAAATAGCAATATAGTTCTTCTACAAGCTTTCTCAAAAGGGGGGGATTTAAAGAGGCTATTTGGATGATGAAAATCAAGCATGATGACCCTATGGAATTAGTTGAATTGTGTTAGAAGAGGCCCATGCAAATAAAAACGAGACGTTTTGCTGGGAAAGCAACCATAACCCAGCTAAAAGGGAGAGGATGTGCGTATGAAATCTCAGATGTAACTCTCCTCAGCTTTTAATAATAATGGAGACAACATAACAAGCTTGATATGCAAACTTGTATAAATTTGTATGATAATGATCTGCTTACAATTTAAACAGAATATTATGAGCTGGTTTTAAAAGCTGTATATAACTTTTAAATTGCACAGGAGAACTGGTGAATTCCTGTAGATATGGGATTTCTATTGCACTTTTTTTCCTGCTGTCGAAGGTTTTAAACTTTTTAAGTGGGTAGGGACATTGGGATACTCCTATAGGCATTTTCTTTTTGAAAGCATGCATTAAACATGTCTGTGGAAGTAATTTTTCCCTATTTTCCAACTGCGCAAGATTATTGCTTTGAAGGTTTTTTTAAAAAATCGTGTAGGGAGGAAAGTGCAAGGGCAGCGGGTGCCTGCTTTTAAATTTATTATGATTATGAACAAAAAAAGGAGAGCTAATTTAGAACATTTGCATTGAAAACTCAAAAGCTTTTTAGCATGTTCAGAGGCCACATGCAATTGTTATGAGGATAAAACAGAGAAAAGAGAATCTGATAAGTCACTCCGGGTCCCCACTGGAGAGAAGTGTGAGATATAAATAAAGGAAAATAAAGCAAGTTCATACCTTTCCTGCTAGAGCAGAAAGAGACTGATCCTGTGGACATGTTCTAACGGAAATGGATTAAAACCATCTGCTGTAACAGACTCATTCAATGGCATCCTTTCTGTTAGCTTTTGAAGGTCTGCAGCCCATCCCCCTGGAACATATTTGCACTGATCAGAGAGTCAGAGGAATAAGTATTTTGACACAATCAATGTGTAGCGCTGTATGACAATTTTTTCTTAGCCTTTCAATGTGACTTAATACTCCTCGTGATTTTCATTATACTATTAAATCAATGGAGTAAAACTACAGTGTTAAAGAAGGGAAATGGGTTATTTGTTTCTATACAGTCCCTGGTGAGAAAAGTCCATGACAAGCTTTCTGTGGCAAGAGATGATTCCTGAGGGAGTAGGCAGGTGCCAGTCTTCCTCACTACAAAGGGCTGCTGCATTTGTGGACGGACCTTGAAAGCAAGGAATGAAAAATCAGTGATTTTCTCACAATACGGGTGGCCAGTGCTTTTTTTCTAAAAAAAATGTTTAGGGGTACTCTGTTTGACTCAAGAAAATCACCATTTTATAGTTCAAATTGGAAAAAAATAAATGCAGTCAATGGACAGAATTACCAAGAACATGCATTACCTCATATTGCACAGCTCACTGTGCCACTCAATGAGGTTATAGGCCAAACTTTCATCAGTAAAACACCACACTACTTCACAGATTAAACACTCACTTCCATCTGAGACTCAGGAAACACCGTGAAAGGAAATGACATCAGAAGACTGTCGGTGATGAGAATTACGGGTATCCATATTGCCAACCAAGCCCCTCTATAGTGACACCTGTGCACAACCAAAGAGTTTCGGTATAGACAAACTCTTTGCACTCTTTGTGCAAAACGTACAAAAATACACAAATTGGTCGCCACCATCAGGGGTAGCAACCAGACTGACCAATCACCGTGCTATATTCCAACTACCAGAGCTCCAAGTGGCTGAGAGCCAAGCTACAAGTGACGCCTGACACAAGTTGGACACTTGGCTCTCCATTACAAGCTGTAATGGAGAGCCAAGCTGTAAGACCAGGACGCCTACATTGCCCATCAAAACTTGAGGGAAGCTGACAAGTGTCCAACCTGTGTCAGGCGTCACTTGTAGCTTGGCTCTTAGAGAAGACTTGTTTGTATTTGTCTGCACCCTAACGATCACTGATTATGCCAGCGAGCTTGGTGACATGTTCAATGCTCAAAGACGTTCCATTTTTTGTAAGAACAGCGCTCCTAGTGAGTTTAAATATAACTAAACATCTTTGTTGCCAACATACTCTACATAAAACTTAACAAATCACATAAATATCCATAATACATTTGGAGTTGGTTTAGCGGGAATTCCAAAATTTAATTCTTTTTTTACTCTCTCCCGTTAGATTCACAAAATGTTTAGGAGTAAGCGTACCCCTGCATCCCCCCAGGAAAAAAAGCACTGCTGGTGGCCAAACCCAACTCTCAGGGTCAACCCAATGCTCAACTCTTACGTATGTATGCTTCTGTTTGGTTAGTATCAGGAACGTATAAGGTGAACAAAGACTTGTTTTTGAGTTGAGAAGCTTTTCTCTTGCTTAGGATGAACACTCTTCATAAAATACCACATGTAAAAATAAAATTGAATTTATGAAGGTTACACAGAGGTCAAGTGCAACAGAAAAGTGTTAATACTTTGAGCTAAAGCACTGCTTTTATAGCAGCCTTTATTATTTAGTTAGCATATTCCTATGCCAGCTCTTCAGAGTCCTGCTCAAGGCAGCTTACAATTAAAATCTACAGTATTAAAAAAACAAGTGGACATAAGCAGGATAAAAACTATCCGTAAGACAGAAGTAGACCCCTAAAAACTGATCAGATAAAACCCCTAATTAAAAGCCTGGGTAAACAGATGTGTTTTGGCCCAGTGCCTAAGTAAACAGGTGCCGGTTGAGCTTCAAGGAAAAGGACATTCCAGAGATGGTGTCACCACAAGAAACATCCTGCCCCTCGCTGTCACTCACCTCACTTCTAAAGATGGGGGAGCGCAGAGCAGGCCTTGAGAGGCATATCTGAACTGGTGGGTTCAATAATATGGGACGAGACAGTCCTTCAGGTATCCTGGCCCAGGCTGTTTAGAGACTTGAAGGTATAAGAACCAGCATTTTAATTTGTGCCCAGAAGCAGATGAGTAACCTGTGCAGATTTTTCAGCAAAGGTGATGCAATCCCTGTAACCAACCCAGCAGTAGCCTGGCTGCTGTATTTTGGACTAACAGAAGTTTCCGAACCATTTTCAAAGGTAGCCCCACTTAAGAGTATATTACTGTAATCTAACTTGGATATGATCAGAGCATGGATCCCTGTGGCCCAATTACACTTTTCAAGGAATGACGAACCAGCCAGAGCTGACAGAAGGCACCACATGTTGTGGAAGAGACCTGACCCTCCAACTGTAGGATCTAGTAGCACCCGCCAAGCTACGAAGCTGCTCCTTCAAGGAAGTGTATCCTCTTCAAGACAGGCTGACTGTACCATTTCTCAGCACCTTCTCCATCGACAAACAGCATCTCAGTCTTGTTCAGAACGAGCTTTAGTTTATTGGCCCTCATCAAGCCCTTTACCTTCTCTGTACCATTAACAGTATCCTTTCACCCTCAGCAAATGCTATCGTCTCAGAGCAAGTGTTGTAAAGCTTCACCATTTTAGCCACACAGTGCCTGTGAGTTTTGCAGAACCATTAAAGGGAATAAAGAATAATTTGAAAGGAAGTCAGCTTGAAAAAAGGCAACAGATGGCCTATGGGGCCCGTCCAGTTGCTGCCTTCGTTTTCTTTGGTCTCCACACCATTTCGGCTGCAAATGATGCCAGCTACCTGAAAGGGAGGCTGTTTCTCCTGGCAAGTCCTGCACAAAGATTTCCCTTCCAGTACCACCCCCACCCCGTCCTCTGTGGCATAATGCATGAGAGCCACAGCAGTCTCGGTGCTATCCTGAGATCTATACTTTGTTTTGTTTTAGGACAGGGACAGATGTGTGTGAGCCTATCCTAACTATCAGGTGGAGGAGCAAACTTGAATGACAGTAGTCATTCTGTACGTCAAAGTACTCTTGCTTGTTTCAAATACAGATGTGCACTTAAGAATCCTTCGGCATCTGGCCAGCTTTCCTTTATTAGATTGTTAATCTCCTGGCAAGCGGTACACTTCACCAAATGTTTGGTTTGTTTCGGGTATTGTACTTAAGTAAAAATATACTAGAGAATCTTTGCTTCTATATTATCTATTGACTCAGATATAAGGATCTACATTTTTAACACTGACCAACAAAAACAAGATACATTGATTCTATATAAATAATAAAAGGAGAGCCTATAAAAACGTCTTACCCAAAAATGATCAGGTCACAAGCAAGGAGCCTTTTCTAAAGAGAAGGTGCTAATCCATCCAGGTTCCCATATTTATAGGTTTTCAAGATCCTATTCTAACGCCCACCAGACAGGGCTCACATATAATCAATATATGCTAACAGCCAAATGGCAAAGATCTGAGAATACTTAAATTCAGAAATTGGAGCCATGTACACCAGGCTCCACCCCCAAAATCACCAGGAATTTCACAACCTGGAGCTGGCAACCCTACCTGTATAACAAATTAGGACCTTCTAGTAATTGAGAAACCTGAAAACTCTGCTCCTGCCATTTTAGCATTTGTGTAAGAACAAAACAGATTAGCTCTGTTTTTTAAAAACTCTCTCAGAAAGGCTGGGTTGTCATTGGCACTGGTGTACCCCAAAGCCAATGGTAGAAGTGGTGAGCTAATTGACTGCCCTTTGCCCATCGCCTGTGGGACCAATTACCCTTTTGCCAAAGGGAAACAGAGGGCAAAATTGAAAAAGAACTAGAATAGTCACAGGTCTTCCAATGTTATATAGCTTTGTAATTAAGTGAAAAATAGAAATCCAAGGGTATTTAAAGTATTAGGAAAGTTCCCACTGTTTGTATAAAATAAATTTGCCCAGTATAAATTACTATTCCCACATGATCTTCTTGCTACACAGTATGTATAAAATAAAACTGAAGGGGCATGGAAGGTATACAGTCAAAAGGATTCAT